>NC_080782.1:51706291-52015382 GCF_028018385.1 Neofelis nebulosa
TTGCAACTGAGGAGGAAGTCATGGGAACTTCCAGTTTATAGCCCAAGGGTCAAAAGCAGAGGTGACAACCTTGACTGGCAGTTGGCATCTGAAGTAGGGGTGGGGTTGGGAGCAAGTCCTTAATTTGTAGGATCTGATGCATCTCCAGGTGGAGTGTGTCCAAAGTGAGTGAAAACGCAGGGCAGCATCTGGTGTCTGCTGTAGAGTTGGAGTTGTTGGTGCAGGGGAAACTCCCACACGTCTGGTCACAGAAGTGTTCAGTGTAGGGGCACCTGGGTGGCGCAGTCGGTTAAGCGTCCGACTTCAGCCAGGTCATGATCTCGCGGTCTGTGAGTTCGAGCCCCGTGTCGGGCTCTGGGCTGATGGCTTGGAGCCTGGAGCCTGTTTCCGATTCTGTGTCTCCCTCTCTCTCTGCCCCTCCCCCGTTCATGCTCTGTCTCTCTCTGTCCCAAAAATAAATTAAAAACGTTGGAAAAAAAAAATTAAAAAAAAAAAAGAAGTGTTCGGTGTGTTGGTAGGAGAGGAGACACGCAAGAGGTGTGTTCCCTTTACAGCAGGTTATAATATAGTCCATGATGATTCCTTTTGAGTTAAAAACCTGTGTAAAAATGTGTTCAGACATGAAAGTTTGGAAAGATACAGGGTGTGATTATTGGGAAATTTTTATTTATGTTTAATATACTTTTTTGAAGTATAGTTGACATACAGAGTTCTATTAGGTTTAGGTGGACAGCATAGTGATTTAACAGTTCCATACATTACTCAGTTCTTGCCATGGTAGTGCTTACCGGTACGTCTGTCAGCATACAAAGTTATTACGGTATTATTGACTGTATTCCCTATGCTGTGCTTTTCATCCCTGTGACATATTTTATAACTGGAAGTTTGAACCTCTTAATCACCTTCACCTGTTTTATTCTCTACTTTTTTTTTATACAGTAAGTGCACATCACATTTATAATCAACAACACAAGTAATTCCATTTTGAGAATATAAATAAAAATTGATTCTTTACCACCAGCATGGATTTTTTACCAGAGCACAGAAAGCTGACCTTTGAGGATTTGGAAAGAAATGCTATTATAGGATCTGTGTATGTTTCTCTTCAGGTAGAATCAAGTATCAATAGCTAAAGCCTGTTATTCAAGCAGACTTGACTTGCCCTGTGACTGAGCAGATAATCCAGGGTCAATTGAGTTCCAGTTCTCAGCAGAACTCCTAAATCAGTAATGGAGAAGGGGAGGGAGAGGAGGCAAAAACAAGAGTAATGGAGGAAGAAGGCAGCTAAGATTTTTAAAAACAGGCAAAATCTTTTAAGGAAAGCACTGTGTGTGTGTGTGTGTGTGTGTGTGTGTGTGTGTGTGTGTGTTTCAGCAGTATATCTTAAGTATTTGTGAAAACCTAAATGTTGACATGACTATCCACAGGAATGGGATTTTAGCAAACATTTGAGATGTACTGGAACTGTGAAGCAAATAAGTGCTTCTCAAAGGTGTGGCTGATGTAAAGGACAAATCTGGTAGCAGATGAGAATTGTTGTTATGAAATTATGATACAAAGATGCTTTATAGTATCAGAACCTATAGAACATACTGCATAGGGCTGATCCTGTGAGAAAATCACCTTTTCTGGGGTACTTGTCACAGTGGAGTTTAGTCGTATGTAAATTCCCTAGATAATTCTTATGCGCTCACTGAAGTTTGAAGACCACTGTCTTAAGGCCTTGCACATCATCTTCCTTCACTCAATAGCTGTTGAATAAATACTATGATTATCTCTCCTGTGAAGGTCAGTAATTGATCTTACGAGTTACAGAGAGTTTATCTCATTCATTTATTTATTCCAGAAATACTTGGATTTCTTCCACATACCACGAATTGTTTGAAGCCCTTAAGGATACAGTGGTAAACAGGATGAGAGGGTTTCTCTTCTCTCCTAGCTGCTATATGCTAGTTGGGAGGTATAAAAAATTTTTAAGATGAAGTGATGTAGGGGTGGGGTTGAAAGGATGGGGAGGACTACTTTAGATTGGCTGGTCAGGAAAAGCCTTCTCTGGAGAGGTTGTAGATCAGCAAAGACTTGGAGGGAAAAAGTCAAATGTGTGACAATCAGAGAGGGAAATGTTCCATGCAATGGGGCAAAGTAGTATACAGCATGATTTCTTAGCTTCAGCTACTGGGTGGATGGTGATTCCATTTACAAATATGGAGAAGATGGAGGGACTTAGAGTTCATCAGGGCTCTAGTGATGTAATTCTTGCTATAAATGAAAAGTTTATTTGTAAGCCAAAGTGCAGATGTAGTTACTTTAATGGGTTGACTCCCTCCTACCAGTTGTTTGCCCACGGTATTCATTTGTAAATAGGTACACCCATAGATCCATTTAAGTACAGAAGTCTGTGTTTGGTAAATGTGGACTCAGAGCACAAGATTTCTGGGATTTTAAGGTGTATTTTGAGAGGAAGAGAAAGAGTGAGCGAGAGAGCTCTTGGGGGATGGGGGTGGGGCAGAGAGAGAATACGAAGCAGGCTCCATGCTGCCTGACATGGGGCTTGAACTCACGAACCATGAGATCATGACCTGAGCTGAAACCAAGAGTCGGGTGCTTAACCGACTGAGCCACCCAGGCACCCCAAGATTTCTGGGATTTTAAAACATTTTCCTTAGGCTCTGAAGACATAAAGGATTATTCTTTCCTTCAAGACTTTATCTCTAGCCAGGGACCATTATTGAAGTATTGTTTGGAACAGAAGTTCTTCATCAGTTATTTCCCTCTCATTTTTCCTTAATCTCACAGTACTTAATCCTTTTGATTTCCATGTTTCTGCCTTCTCATTGCGTTATTTTCATAATTGTTATCAATGCTGCTGTAGCAGTGGGCCTGTTTGCAGGGAACATTCTTCTGGTTGCTTCCAGAAAGTTTTCAGTAACTTTTCTATAGTGCCCTGTATATTCTGTTAACCTTATGACAAAACTCTTTCTGATTTGTTTTTTTCCTTTTTAATGGACATCCTTTTGAATTAAGGTTGCCATATTTATTAATTTCTTAAAGTTTACTAGTATTGGATTTAACGAACACTGTTAACAAATGATTAAATAAAATCCTAGAATTTAAGAATTGGAAAGACCTTAGATTTCTGATCCTGAGTTTAAGTCAGGGGAAATAACTTTTCCAAAATTTTTACTCCCAAAACATTTGGAAGTTAGTGGGATAATTTTAGATTCTTTGCTGATGAAACAGTTAAAGTGGCATTCAGTGTTCCTTGTGTTTATTAAGGAAGATCACTTTATGTAGATCAATGGTTCTCAAACTGTATAGTGCCTAAGAGTCACAGGAAATTTATTAATCATGCAAAGCCCTGAGAAGTGTCTGATAGCACAGACTTGTGAGGTAGCAGCCAGGAATCTGCTTTAACAAACATCTCCAGGTCATTTTGTTATAGGTAGAACTGTGGTCACTCTTTGGGAGACAGAAAGCCAGATTGACAAATACGACCAAGCTTCCAAAACGCAAGTATAACCAGTATACTGACTGCATCTCACATCAGAAGAGTTGACTCATGGGATGTTTTTCTTTTATCTTCCTCTTTGCTCAGGTTCTATAAAAGGTTTGTTGGGCTGAATTTAAACAGTACTAAAATAAGGAAATTTATTTCTATTAAATTGAATTTTGGGAAATAGAACTTTCTGAACTAAGAAACAAGGAAATATTTCCAAGATTAGTTCCTTATAGGTCAGTCATCTATCCTGAGAAAGATAAGACTTAGTGAGAGGTCAGATTCTCACTACAGCTCAAATCCAGAGAACCTCCCTCCAGACTCCCTAGAAGACTTCTAAAAGTAACTTGTGGAAAAAACAAATATGTCTGTATGTGTAAAGCAAATGATGTCTGATTTCAAAGAAAACAAAACTGAAGCTTGTCTTTTTAATGATAAAGGAATTCCCTTCAGGATCATTTGTAGGATGGGTGTCTTCAGTCCTTTCAGTGTGTAGTTGTTCCACCCCACCTAGATACGACTGAAGCAGCAATGGTACTTGTGCCTCCATTTTCCAACCCTTTAGTAAGTGTGTGGCTTTTTTAACCTTCTCTTTGACCATTATGTGATCTTTGAACACAGTGCTTGACTTAAAAGTTTATTTTATAGCAATTACTTTACAAAACTGCAGGGGGAAGCAGAGACCTGCTGATAGATTTACAATATGGAAATTAACCTGCTGGTGTGAATCTCTTGATTTTCTCCTTTTTATGTATTAAATCTATGATCATTGCAGGATTGTTAAATGATTTTTTTAAATGTATTTAATGCAAGTTTTTTATCATTTAATGATAGAAGGAGTATACATTTATAAGCTCCAAATTGTTTCTTTTGTATTCACTGATCTTAAGAATAGGGAATATTCCTAGCTAGCACTGAAAAGGTGGTTGTTTCATGATTAATAAGGGAATTAAGGAGCACCTCCTGACATTTGCCAGTTTACACCAAAATTAAAGTTGTATCAACTTCAATTCTCTAGGATTTGAGGTACAGTTGGAAAGCTATTCCTCACACTGAGATTAAAGAGGAATTCACCTATATCTTCTTCCAATACTTATATGGTTTCACTTTTTATATTTAGATCTCCAGTCTACTTGGAGTTTGCTCTTGTGTAAGATGCAACATATATTCTAGTTTTATCTTTTTCCAAATGACTACCAAGTTGTCCCAGCACCATTTTTAAAAGTCTACTCTTGCTTCAGTGATTTGATTAAATTTTAATATCAACTCAGACTGAGTTTGTATTTTTTTTTCCAAATGCTCACCTTCCACCTGTTAAATTATCAGTTAAAAACTAACTTAGTTTATAGTGGTATCATTAATCAGAGTAACCACATTTAGACATGGGTTAGATCACCGTTGAAAGATCTCAGTAGCAATGAAATTTTTTTAATGTTTATTTATTTTTGAGAGAGAGAGAGCAGGGGAGTGGTAGAGAGAGAGGGAGACACAGAATCCAAAGCAGGCTCCAGGCTCTTAGCTGTCAGCACAGAGCCCGACGCGGGGCTCGAACCCACGAACCATGAGATCATGACCTGAGCTGAAGTCAGACGCTTCATGGACTGAGCCACCCGGGCGCCCCTCAGTGGTGATGAAATTTAAAAATAACTGGAGAGCAGTACCTGGGTGGCTCAGTCTGTGAACTGTCTGACTTGATTTTTGGCTCAGGTCATGATCTCACGATCATGAGATCGAGCCCTGTGTCGGGCTCCGTGATGGGCGTGGAGCCTGCTTAAGATTCTCTCTCTCCTTCTCCCTCTGCTCCTCCCTACCTCAAAAAATAAGAAATAACTAGATAATTGATTAGTTTAAAAGTATAGAAATGTTTGTTGGGATTGTGTTTTGCAATATAATACTTCAAAGTTATTTTGTCTTTAAGAAAATATAGTTCTCTCTATTCTGTGAAATTCTTTTACCCTATAATCCAAGAACATTGTTCCCTGGAAAATAGAATAAAATAAGATCCTAGCATACCTATGTTTGTGAAGGCAAAGAATAGATGTTAAACATTTGCAAACTGAATTGGTCTGTCTGCAAAGAACTCATTTTGCTAATTCAGTGGAAAATGGCCTTGGGTTACCTATAGAAAAACAACTGAAGATCTGTGGTGCGAATCCCTGATTCAGTGAGGTAGAGGTTTATTGTTTGTTTGTTTGTTTGTTTATTTATTTATTTTTAATGTTTGTTTATTTTGAAAGAGAGCACATGCCTATGAGCAGGGGGAGGGGCAGAGAGAGGAGAGAGAGAACTCCCAAGCTGACTTCTGCTGTCAGTGTAGAACCTGTCATTGGGCCCAGACTCATGAACCATGACATCGTGGCCTGATCCAGAATCAAGAGTCAGATGCTCAACCAACAGCCACCTAGGTGCCCAGTAAAGGTTTATTTTTAACATAGTTCTCAAAACAACTCGAAGTGAGTTCTCTGGGACTGGATGACATGTTCTAAAGCACTGTCATCCTCTTTACAAGTGTCTTAATTCTTGATAGCAAGGGGATTAAAAATATTTTAAAATTTAAATTTAATTTTTAAAAATTAAATTTAGTGCCTTTTATGTTAGATAATTTTTTAGTGTACCATTGTAATATTTCTAATATTTAAACTGTTTCTTAGCTAAATTTATTTAGTGGTTGCTGTATAGATTTATATTATGCATCTTATTAGAGTCTAGTTTAGTTTAATACTTTGTAATTCCAGTAAAATATAGAAATTTTGCTTCAGGATAACTGTTTCTTCTTCCTTGGTGCCACCATTGTCATATACATTATATCAATTATATGTTGTAAACTCATCCACAAAGTATTGTAATTAGTCTTTTTTGTCTTTTAAAGAAATTGAGAAAATAATGTATTTCTAGAACCATTTCTAAATTTTTTTAACGTTTGTTTATTTTTGAGAGAGAGCACGAGCAGGGGAGGGTCAGAGAGAGAGGGAGACACAGAACAGAATCTGAAGCAGGCTCCAGGCTGTGAACTGTCAGCACAGAGCCCAATGTGGGGCTCAAACTCACAGACTGTGAGATCATGACCTGAGCCAAAGTTGGAAGCTTAACTGACTGAGCCAACCACCCAGGTCTCCCTATAGAACCATCTCTAAAGCTTTTCATTTCTCCATGTTAATTTGAGTTACCGTCTGGTATCATTTCCTTCCAGTCCAAAGGATTTCCTTTAGTATGTCTTGTAAGGGAGGTTTGGTAGCACTATTTCTGTCTTTATCTGTGAATGTTTTTATTTTGCCTTCATTTTGAGGTACGGTCTTGCTGCATATCTAATTCTTGGTTGACAGTTTTTTTCTTTCAACATTTTGAGTATGTCATCACACTGATTTCTTTGGCGAGAAATCAGATAATAATAATAGTGTTGTTGTTCTGAACCTGATAAGTTGTTTTCCTTCTGTTCGTTCAGATTTTCTCTTTGTCTTTCAACATTTTGACTCTGGTGGTTCTATATATGGATCTATGTACTTGGGGTTCATTGAGCTGCTTGGATCTTTAGATTAACATTTTTCATCAACATTTTGAAGACTTCAGCCATTATTTCTTCAACTATTTCTTCTGTCCCCTTTCTGGGACTCTCAACACATGTATTGTGAGGGCTCTTCATTTTTCACCATCTTTTTTCTGCTCTCAGTTCTTCAGATTGGGTGTCTATTGCTCTACCTTGAATTTTATTTAATTTTCATGCCAGTTCAAATCTCCTTTCTATGAATTTTTCATTTCAGTTATTGGACTTTTCAACTTTTTCCTTTTAAATAATTTTTGTCCTTTTGTCATGGTTCTCTTTTTTAATTTTTTTTATATTTTATTTTATTTTATTTTATTTTATTTTATTTTATTTTATTTTATTTTATTTTATTTTCAGTATATGAAATTTATTGTCAAATTGGTTTCCATACAACACCCAGTGCTCATCCCAAAAGGTGCCCTCCTCAATACCCATCACCCACCCTCCTGTCCCTCCCACCCCCCATCAACTCTCAGTTTGTTCTCAGTTTTTAAGAGTCTCTTATGCTTTGGCTCTCTCCCACTCTAACTTCTTTTTTTTTTTTTTCCTTCCCCTCCCCCATGGGTTTCTGTTAAGTTTCTCAGGATCCACCTAAGAGTGAAAACATATGGTATCTGTCTTTCTCTGTATGGCTTATTTCACTTAGCATAACACTCTCCAGTTCCATCCACGTTGCTATAAAGGGCCATACTTCATTCTTTCTCATTGCCACATAGTACTCCATTGTGTATATAAACCACAATTTCTTTATCCATTCATCAGTTGATGGACATTTAGGCCCTTTCCATAGTTTGGCTATTGTTGAGAGTGCTGCTATAAACATTGGGGTACAAGTGCCCCTATGCATCAGTACTCCTGTATCCCTTGGGTAAATTCCTAGCAGTGCTATTTCTGGGTCGTAGGGTAGATCTATTTTTAATTTTTTGAGGAACCTCCACACTGTTTTCCAGAGCGGCTGCACCAATTTGCATTCCCACCAACAGTGCAAGAGGGTTCCCGTTTCTCCACATCCTCTCCAGCATCTATAGTCTCCTGATTTGTTCATTTTGGCCACTCTGACTGGCGTGAGGTGATATCTGAGTGTGGTTTTGATTTGTATTTCCCTGATGAGGAGCGACGTTGAGCATCTTTTCATGTGCCTGTTGGCCATCCGGATGTCTTCTTTAGAGAAGTGTCTATTCATGTTTTCTGCCCATTTCTTCACTGGGTTATTTGTTTTTCGGGTGTGGAGTTTGGTGAGCTCTTTATAGATTTTGGATACTAGCCCTTTGTCCTATATGTCATTTGCAAATGTCTTTTCCCATTCCGTTGGTTGCCTTTTAGTTTTGTTGGTTGTTTCCTTTGCTGTGCAGAAGCTTTTTATCTTCATAAGGTCCCAGTAGTTCATTTTTGCTTTTAATTCCCTTGCCTTTGGGGATGTGTCAGGTAAGAAATTGCTACGACTGAGGTCAGAGAGGTCTTTTCCTGCTTTCTCCTCTAGGGTTTTGATGGTTTCCTGTCTCACATTCAGGTCCTTCATCCATTTTGAGTTTATTTTTGTGAATGGTGTGAGAAAGTGGTCTAGTTTCAATCTTCTGCATGTTGCCGTCCAGTTCTCCCATTTGTTAAAGAGACTGTCTTTTTTCCATTGGATGTTCTTCCCTGCTTTGTCAAAGATTAGTTGGCCATACGTTTGTGGGTCTAGTTCTGGGGTTTCTATTCTATTCCATTGGTCTATGTGTCTGTTTTTGTGCCAGTGGTTCTCTTTTTTTAATCATTGTCATGCTTTCATTTAAGTCTTTAAACACAATTTTCTTTAGTTCTTTGAACATGTTTATAGCTGCTTTCAAGTCTTTGCTAGATCTAAAATCGGTGATATTCAGATATTTCTGTTTACTGCTCTTTTTGTTTTGGTTTTTTTTCCTGGTTGTGGGTCAAATTTTTCTGTCTCTTTGTATACTTTACAATTTTTTGTTAAAACTGGACGTTTTAAGTAGGGATGTAACAGCTCTGGATTCTGTCCTCTACCACCACCTTCCCTGCTTGCATTATTTTTCCTGTTGCTTTTTTGCAACTGTTGCTTTTTACCTAGTCTCAAGCTGTACAGTCAATTTCTCCTGGTGTCTGTGTGGCCACTGACAGCTCTGCTCAGCTGGGTTTTGTTTTTGTCCTTTTCTTGCTGGTAGTTTTAAATATGGCTTTCTTGGGGTTGCTCTTGTTTCTGTACAGCTTAGTGGTCAGCCGATAACTGGTCAGAGATTATGTTCAAACAGCTCAAACCAACAAGGCTTCCACCTACTGATCTGTGTGTGGATTTAGAAGTGTATTACAATTTTAGGGAATTTTCAGGTCAGCCCAGCTGGACCCTCTTGTGTCTCCTCAGCATAGGTGCACAGGTTCCTGATAGGACAAGCGTGCATGAATAGCTTTGGTCCTCTTCATTGCTACCAGGCATGCGCACCATCTCCAGTCCATTAGGGGTACAAGGAGAGCTTATCAGGTACCTCTGTGACTGCCTCTTCTGTCTCCCTGTTACATTTCTGTTTGGTCCATGGGTCCCTTATTTGCCCAGCCAGGGCCGCAACCACAAATTAGTAGGACCCCTGACCTTCCCTGTTTGCTTACCACTCAGATTGCTGCTTATTTCTGACAGTACCACTGGGCATGGATTATTTCACCTCCGGTTTGAATCAGCTCAGCCTCCTCAAGCAGTGGTACTGCTGGTTCTTCATGGCCTTCCTTGCTCTATTAGAACTACGGTGTCAAATGATGGGAGGAAGAAGGGGAGCAGGTCCTTGCAAGGAAGCCACAGATTTCACGGCTATTTTCTGAAGTTCAGTAGTTTCTCACTAGTGTTACTCACTTTTCTGTAAGCTTTTAGTCAATTTTTAGGACACTGAAACGGCTGCTGCTAATCATTTTGTCCAGTTTATAGTTATTTTTTACGTTTGCCACATCAGAAGTCCCATCCAGTATTGAGTTTTGATCTGTTCAAATATTTATACATTAAAATTAAACCAGAAAGGATGAGGAAAAAATTAAGCCTTAAAATGGATTACAAATAGAATGAAATTAATGTGATCAAATTGATCACATAGAAAAGATGATTCCAGTAACGTTAAGCACAGTACTCTGGCTGTTCACCCTTAGTAGGATATATTTTAAAGTTACAAAGAACTGCAATGAGGGGTGCCTGGGTGGCTCAGTAGGTTCAGCATGCAAGTCTTGATTTCTCTCATGGTTGTGAGATCGAGCCCTGTGTCAGGCTCTGCACTGAGCTCGGAGCCTGTTTGGGATTCTCTCTCTCCCTCTGTGCCCCTTCCCTGCTTGTGCACGTGCTCTTTGTTTCTCTCTCTAAAATAAAAAATTAATTTAAAAAATTGTTTTAAAGAACTACAATGAAATCTTGAACTTTACATAGTAGGTTCATCATAGGTACTGATATTCATATAGTAACTTCAGAACTTTTCTGTTAATTTTAGGATAGAGCAAATGAGTAAATATATTGCTGTTACTGGGAACCAGAGTTTTCAGTGTGGGAGAAAGTGAGGAAGAATCAGGTGGTGTTCACTTGTCTGACTGCATACAAGATTTCATGTTTATGTATTCTTTGACTTGCGGCGTTTTTGTTTTTTTTATTTTTTAAAGTTGTATCTCCTGGATTTCTTACTGAGAGGACCTAAAAACAATGACTTGCTAGTAACAGGGAACGTACTAGCATCCAGATCTTGGTTTCTAAATACCATTCCCCATCAAAAGGATCCAGGACTCCTTGGAAAAATGGCTGATTCCAAGGCTGGAGCACGCGTAGTACAAAGTATCCTATCTGGAACACAGTATGCACTGGCAGCAAAGTCCACCCATAGGAACCCCTGGAAGTGAGCTGGGAGATTTAGGAGCCTGGTCTAAATCCTGGAGCCCCTTGGGAGGAAAGGTGCAATCAGCCAAGGGCCTGGACAGGGGTCCCTCTTGTCTTGGTCTGAAGGCTGCACAATGTTTTATTACCCATTGAAGCATGAAGTAACATTCCAAACATTCTGCAGTGTTTGTACACATATGTATTATATAATTATAATTATATAGTTATGTAATATATACCAAATTAGAGGTGACAAGGTACAGTGCATTCACAGAAAGGTCACGCAGGGAAGGAAGCGAAAGGTGGCTGTGTTTGTGTGACTTTGAAAACCCAGAAAATTTTGTTTTTGGGAAAACAGTTGGGAAGAAAATACGGAAGAGAAACAAGTGCATTCCAAGGTGGGGATGCATATACAAAGGAATGGAATGAAGGATAAAAGATAAGCGTGGTAGGTGTTGAGAGACAGTGAAGAGATCAGACTGTCTAAAGGAAGGACTTGTGTTGGGTGGTAATGAGAGGTAAGGTGGAGTAGATTGGAATACAAGTTTGATGTAGTTTAAAAAAAATAGAAAACCAAGAGATATCTGGTCTTGATTTTCTTACCTGTAAAATGGGTCATTTAATACTTTCATGCTCACATCTGAGAATTGCCCTGCAAAAAGCAAATGAGCTAATGTACGTGACTGCAGGTTTTAAGAAGTAATGTGCTATATCCTGATACAAGTTATATTAAATTTTGAACACCAGGCTGAAAAGTTTGCAGTTGGGGTAATAACTGCTGAAATAAACTCCATTCATCACGAGCATTATCTCTTTGGGGTTTTCCTTGACAGCTCCTGTCATGATTTACAATGCAGAATAATGTCACTGTTTCTTCCTGAGTTTTCCATGATGGGGAGGAATACTGAGTAAAGAGCTCTGTAAAATTTCTTTGGTTTCCATTGTTATGGAAGTAAAATTCTAGAGCAGATATTTCTCTGTGAAGCCTCTGGAATGTGTTAAAAGACCTTGTGGAAGGACACCTACCTGGCTGGCTCAATCAGTAGAGTATGCGACTCTTGATCTCTGGGGTCGTGAATGTAAGCCCCACATTGGATATAAAGTTTACTTTAAGGGACCCCTGGTGGTTCAGTTAGTTAAGCGTCCAAGTTAGGTGGTGATCTCACATTTTGTGAGTTTGAGCCCCTCCGCTTTGGGCTCTGCACTGATAGTTCGGAGCCGGGAACCTGCTTTGGATTCTGTCTGTCTGTCTCGCTGTCTGTCTGTCTGTCTGTCTCTCTCAAAAAAAAAAAAAAAAGTGCACTGTAGACACATATGACAGGGCTCCTAACCACATTATACGTTATACCAGAACCTGATAATTTGAACCTGATAATGCTGCTGAATGTCAACACCACCAGCTCATTTATGTGTGTATGTTCTTGGCATTTAGCATGCTAAATAAGACTCATGATACAATCTGTGCTTGGATTCCAGTAATATTACAGTATGCGTGCCGTCTTTTGGAGAAAGAGAATGTTCTGGCAGCAGCATAAACCCTAGTCTTTGTACTGGGATCAAGATAGTCCCTTGGCACAGCTGGGAGTAGTGCAGCTTTCTCCTAAATGTACTATTTTTAGCTGTTTCCAAGGAGATATTTAGCATGATAGTGATAATTGCATTAATCCTCAATTTACACAATCTGTGGAAACAGCAGCTCTTTTCCAGTGTTTACTACTTAATGGGTCACTGAGTTGTGATTTGTCAGCTGAAAAAATAAAATGCCTTCCTTTGAATAATTGGCTTCAGAAATATGATCTGGATCTCTTCCCTCTGCCAGTTCAACCTTTAGTCCTGGTTACAGAGACACTGAGCATAGCATAATGTTTAAACTTGTGGAATCACTATGTTGTACACCTGAAACTTAATGTAACACTGTGTGTTAGTTACACTCAAGTAAAAAAATACAGTTTGAAAAAAGACACTGTGAGCTTTTCCCAGACTGCCTGCTCAGGCTTGCCATCATCATTAATTCGTTCTGGTATACCTTGGATCTAAGTTTTGCCTACTGGTATGTCAGTGTTCTAAATTTACCAAAGAGTGATTAAACTCTTAACATACGCGCGCGTGCGAGTGCACACACATGCACACACACAACACCCCACACGAGTCTGATCTGGCAGTCTGAGTGATTCATCTGTGTTCATAAAACATTCCTGATGAGTTTGCAATGGAGAACAGATTATAGCTTAGAAAGTAGCTTGAAATTAGAGTTAAAACAGAGGAGACTGAAAGTTCAGAATGGATATTAAACTCTAGTAACTTGATGAGTTGTTCTTCTCTAAAGAATTTTTGTTTTTGCAATAGCCTTTTAAAATATATTAAGGACCTTTAGGACCTATGATGATGTATACCATACCATATTCGTACGATTATGTAATTTTCTCTTTTAACTTATTAATATGCTACCTTACATTAATATGTATTCTAATGTCAAACTTTTCACCGTTAGAACCTAATTGGCCAATTATGCATTTTGTGTGTATGAATTTAAAGCTGACCATGAATTTGCTATTATTTATAGGGCTGTAATTTTACCTTAATTAAAGTTGTTTTCTAATCTTTTTTTCATACCCCCTTCACTCATGTCTCCCACCCCCTAACCCCACCTCTGGCAATTGCCGATCTATTCTCTGTTTCTATGAGCTTGGGATTTTTTTGTGTTTTATTGTTTAGGTTCCACATATAAGAAAAATCATATTTATCTTTTCCTTCATTTAGGGTAATGCCCTCAAGATCAATTTATGTTATTGCAGATGGCAAGATTCCATCTTTTTATGGCTGAATAATATTCAGTTGTGTGTATATATACATCACAATTTCTTTTTCTTCTTGTTTTTTTGTTTGTTTTGTTTTTACTAGGCAAAGAACTTTATTAACCTTGTTTCAAACTTTATCCCCAGGCTTCTTCAGCTTAATTCACTGCAAAGAATGAATTGCATATGAGCAAAAACTAAAAAGAGCTGCATTGTCCCAGAGGCTTGGGCTTAAACATATTAGAGATCCATGAACAGAATTTTAAAAAGCAGTCATAAAATAGCAGCTCCCAGTAACTTCTTCAAGTTTTATCTTCTCCAGAAGCTGACTCAGTTCAGTTTGCTTCATTCTTGGAAGCTTCATCAAAAACTTTCCACAGGATCTGGAACTTCATCCTCCTCCTCCTCTCTGGTAGCTAGTGGTTCTTCGCCATCCGCAGATCGTGCGGGCAAAGCTTTAGCCCGTCTCTTCTTAAACTAGTCAGACCATCTGCACCGCGCTGGTTTAAGATCCTGGGGAGCATTTCTGTCAGCTCCTTTGTCTCAGCATGCCCTGTGATGTTGAAAAGTGTTCACTGCCAAGAATGGCTGGACTTTAGGGTTGTCAAAGTGGATCACTATACCTTGGTTTGTGAACGTATTCACTTCTTCAATACCAGAGATACTGTTTACCCCCAACTTCTTTAAGGAGAACTGAAGTTTTTTATCATCTGTCGCCGTTCCGTGGTCCCCCTTCTTTCAGTGAGCTGCACACTCTGCTTGCAGTTTGGCAAGTTTACCCTGCTTCGTGATAGTTTCTTTCATCTTTTGGGGGCAGAAATGGAACCGAGCAGGGGACTAGGGTTAGCGCTCAGGGAGTCTTGGGCAGAGCAGCTGAGATAAGGTGGTCACACGTGGGGGTGCAAGGTGGCAGCTAGAAGGAGACTGGAATGAGGCCCAATCCACAATTTATCCCTTCATCCGTTGACTGACACTTAGGTTGTTTCCGTATCTTGGCTATTGTAAATAATGCTGCAGTGAGCATAAGGGTGCATATATCTCTTCAAGTTAGTGCTTTCATTTTCTTTGGCTAAATACCCCGAAGTGGAATTGCTGGGTCATATGGTAATTCCATTTTTAATTTTTTAAGGAAACTCCATACAATTTTCCATAGTGATTGTGCCAGTTTACATTCCCACCAGCAGTGCATAAGGGTTCTTTTCTCCACATCCTCAACATTTGTTTCTTGTTTTTGTTTTTTTTAAGTAATAACCATTCTAGCAAGTGTGAGTGGTATTTCATTGTGGTTTTTATTTGCATTTCCCTGATGATTAATGATGTTGAACATCTTTTCATGTACTTATTGGCCATCTGTATGTCTTTGGAAAAAAGTCTGTTCACATCTTCTGCCCATTTTTTAATCTGATTGGTTTTGCTATTAAGTTGTATGAGTTGTTTATATAGTTTGGATATTAACCCTTTATTAGATATATGATTTGCCAACATTTTCTCCCATTCAGTAGGTTGCCTTTTCATTTTGTTCATGGTTTCCTTTGCTGAGCAGAAGATTTTTCAGTTTGATATGGCCCCACTTGTTTATTTTTGCTTTTTTTGCCTTCGCTTTTGGTGTCAGGTTCAGAAAATCATCAGCAAGATCTATGTCAAGGAACTTACTGCCTGTATGCTCTTCTAGAAATTTTTTATGGTTTCAGGTGTTACATTAAAGTCTTAATCCATTGTGAGTTAATTTTTGTGTAGAATGTGAGATAGTGGTCCAGTTTCATTCTTTCACAATGTGGCTGTCCAGTTTTCCCAACACCATCTATTGAAGAGACTGTCCTTTCCCCATTGTATATTCTTGGCTCTTTTGTCATAAATTAATTGACTGCATATGCATGCATTTCTTGCCTCTGTGTTCCATTGATCTATGCGTCAGTTTTTATGCTAATACCATACTATTTTAATTAGTATAGCTTTGTAATATAGTTTGAAATCGGACCATGATGCCTCCAGCTTTGTTCTTCTTTGTCAGGGTTGCTTTGGCTCTTCAGGGTTGAAATAACTTTTTTTGAGTATAGTTGACACACTATGTTACGTTAGTTTCAGGTGTACAACATAGTGATCCACCAAGTTTATACATTATGCTATCTATGTTCACCACAATTGTAGCTACCATCTGTCTCCACATATTGCTATTATAATATCATTGACTATGTTCCTTATGCTGTGCCTTTTAATCCTGTGACTTATTCATTCCATAATTGGAAGCCTGTATTTCCCTCTGCCCTTGACCTGTTTTGCCCAACCCCCTACACCCCTCCTTACTGGTAGCTGCCAGTTCTCTGTATTTATAGGTCTGATTCTGCTTTTTGTTTGTTGATTCATTTGTTTTTGTTTGTTTAGGTTCCACTTATGACTGAAATCATATGGTATTTGTCTTCCTCTGTCTAACTTATACCACTTAGCATAATACCTGCTAGGTCCATCCATATTGTCTCAAATGGCACTATTTCATCCTTTTTATGGCTGCATAATATTCCACTGTGTCTACATAACATATCTTCCTCATCTATTCATTTAGGTTGCTTCCATATCATGGCTGTTTTTTGAAAACCTCCACACTGGCTGTGCCAATTTACATTCCCACCAACAGTGTACAAGGGTTCCTTTTCTTCACATGTTATTTCTTATCTTTTTGATTTTAGCCATTCTAGCAGGTGTAAGATGATGTCTCGTTTTGATTTACATTTCCCTGATGATTAGTAATGTTGAGCATCTTTTATGTGTCTGTTGGCCATCTGTATGTCTTCTTGAAAAAACTTTTAGCCGAATTTGTTATGGAGTTTTCTTTGCTTCCAGCATCCAACTCCCCTTCCTAGCTGGAAAAATTCTTCTGCATTGTAGTCTTGTTCAGTGGCCTTACCCCGTGTTCCTCATTCTATTCTCTGACAGCCAAGGCATGTGAGCTATGCTTGGCTTATTGGATGCTCCTAAGCAATACTTTGAATTTCGATTGGGGCAAAGAAAAGGAAATAGTTAGGATTTATTTGCCCCTATTACAGCCCTTCCACTAAAAGACAGTTAGGGAAGCCTAACTGAGCCTGGGTGGCTCAGACAGTTAAGCGTCTGTCTCTTGCTTTCGGCTCGGGTCATGGTCTTGTGGTTCGTGGGTTCAGGCCCACATTGAGCTCTGTGCTGATGATGTGGAGCCTGCTTGGGATTCTCTCTCTCACTTTCGCTCTGTGCTCCCCCACCTGCCCGCACCCCCCCCCCCCGGAAAATAAATAAATAAATAAATACATAGACAGTTAATGCTTTCTTGCTTCTTGACTTAACAGAGCTGCCTTGAATCCTGCCCATTTTCTAAGCCTGTGTTTTTAGGCCTCCCAGTGATTCTGTGAGTACCAGTATCTTTCCAGTGAATCTTCCCTCTTTAAAATTTTTTTTACCTGGGGCGCCTGGGTGGCTTAGTTGGTTGAGCATCCGACTTCAGCTCAGGTCATGATCTCACATTCTGTGAGTTCGAGCCCTGTATCAGGCTCTGTGCTGACAGCTCAGAACCTGGAGCCCGCTTCAGATTCTGTGTCACCCCCTCTCTCTGCCCCTGCCCCCTGCTCATGCTCTGTCTCTCTCTCTCTCTCTCAAAAATAAATAGAAACATTCAAAATTTTTTTACCTAAGATACAGACTTTTTGCTTGCATCCATAAATTGTGATACCATAGAGAATATTATGACCTCTCTCCTAGGTAATACTAGGTAACGAAGTGTGACCATATTCTTATATTTTGATTCCCATCACCATCACCCATATTATTTTCTTGTATTCCCTTAGAATAGCCCTGTTCCAGATATGTTATATTTTAGAATGAATTACTGTATCTGTCGTGTATCTGACACATAGTAGATACCATAAAAATGAGATTGATTTTATACTCATCTTTTAGTTTCTTTACTGAGCTTCATCATCTAGAGTATAATAATGTATTTGGGAAGCACCCTGGTCTCAACAGTGTATTTACAATCTATAGACATATTTTTACTTTGGTTCCTAATCTTTTTTTATATATACATTTTTTAAAGCATTTATGTATGTATGTATGTATTTATTGTGAGGGCCAGGGGGGAATGAGAGAGAATGGGTATCCCAAGCAGGCTTCACGCTGCAGCACACAGCCCAACACAGGGCTCCATCTCATGAACCGTGAGATCATGACCTGCGATGAAATACAGAGCTAGACGCTTAACTGACTGAGCCAGCCAGGTGCCCCTCTTCGGTTCCTAATCTGAAGAGTCCTAGTTGTTTAGGCTCCATGCTTTTCCTGTGCATGAAATAAGCTGCTAACTGTATTTCCTCCCTTTGAAGTTTTTATTTAGTCAGGAGCTCTCGTCATGATCCCAGAGTCATGGGTTCAAGCTCTGTGTCAGGCTTTGTGCTGAGCAGAAAGCCTGCTTAAGATTCTTTCTCTCTCTCCCTCTGCCCCTCTCCCTCAGTTGCATGTGTGCACTTGCACTCTCTCTCTCTCTCTCTCTCTCTCTCTCTCTCAAGCTCTTTCAGAAGGTGGCAGGCAGTCACTTCTGCCAGTTCTGCTTGTGCCGACCGTATTGCTAAGATGTTTAGGGCTGGAAGCAAAGCACATGGGGATAGCATGTGCCATCTTTGCAGAATAACATTCACTCTGCCTTTGAGTATGATGGGTGCTTGGCCATCTGTGTGAATTTCTGAGTTGTTAGAAGCAGCTCAGAAACTAAAGATTTATTTATCTCGGTTTCTTCAGACTTCTTTGTGTTATCCTGTTAACAGAATATTGCCCTGACCCTGCAGATGGGCTTTTGTTCCCTGTAACACACTCTGCCAGCATTCTGTAGGTCATCTTTATCACGTAAACCACACTTGTAGTTCAGTATATATTAAATTACTTATTTTGCAGAAAAGTAATAGCTCGTATTTATTGTGCCCTTATTTGCCAGGCAGTGTATTGGGTGCTTTATGCACCTTATCACTTTAATCCATAAAACTATAAAGCCTCATTCTTTAGAGGAAGAAACTAAGGCTTAGAAGGATCGGGAACTTGTCCAAAATACATTTAATAAGTAGCAGATTCAGAATTTGAATTTGCAGAGGTGTGCATGCCAGTGGGTATGTTGTTTAGTTTTATTTTGAGTAAAGAGAAATTAAATGATACCTAAATTACTATTCCATGCAAAATATTTAAAAACTGGAAACCCAGGTTTTGTGTTTTAAATATCAAGAATGCAATTGATGATTTGCCAGATGGTCAGGTGTTTTTCTGTATCTGTTTGAGATTTAGATAAAACTGACCCAGTTTTCAAAAGTCAAGCTGAAAAAACAAAATCAGTTACTTCCTGTTGAAAGCCTAATGAAAACTAACCTTTTTGCTCACTTATAACGTTGTGAGAAATGATGTAATTGATCTCTTGCAGAAGAGAAGAGAAGAGAGCACTAGACTAAAGGAGGAGGGGAACGCGCAGTTTAAGAAAGGAGGTAAGGTCGGGTGACTGGGTGGCTCAGTCGGTTAAGCATCTGACTCTTGGTTTTGGTTCAGGTCATGATCTCACAGTTCATGGGATTGAGCCCTGCGTTGGGCTCTGCACTGACAGCACAGAGCTTCCTTCGGATTTTCTCAACCCCCTCCCTCTTTCTCCTTTTCAAAATAAATAATAAACATTAAAAAAAAAAAAAAAAAGAAAGGAGGTAAGGCACCGATGTCTAATCATTTGCGTCCTCATTCTGTTTCAGAGTGTGAAGAAACACCGGAGAACATTTGGGAACACCTAGCAGACCTAAACTACTAACAATACAGTGTTGCTTCCCAGCACCTTGAAATTTTGTTTTTCACCAGGTCCAGATCATTCTCACCTGATAGTGATCAATTACCACATGTCTCTTGGCACAGGCATACTTTTTCTTTTCTGTAATCCACTATAGATCTAAAAGTTAGGAGGGCAGACTCTTCAAATGATGCATTGGAAAACTATCCTGCAAGGTTAAAAGGCTGCTGCCTTCATTAATGTAAAAACAGAATCCCTGTTCCTCAATTGTAATGATGCTGTAAAAACTGGCCCCGTGGTTCCAGTGTGGCCTAGGGAAGTATTTTGCTTATACTTTGGCTGGTCTTTCATGTGCCCTTTTCTTTGGCTGCCTTAAGTAGAGAGATGTTCTCCATGTCCTTCTGCATTTTTTACATTTGCTTAGGAATAACTTGGGTTCATTCGGATATTTTGGGGGAACTATGTGATCTTACAGTAGTATTCTATCACATGTAAAATGTGTATGCTTTAGAAAACTAGGAGTAGTAACATTTTCCTCTCTAGTTATTTTTAAAGTTAAATTTTGTTTTCTTTCTGTTTAGTTATCACTTTTTTTTTCTAAGAGAACTAATGTTTCTAATTTTGAAAGCATATCTCTTTGTATTAAAAGCACAATGTCTTTAATGAAGATACAGAGAATTTTTTTTATCTTAAGCCATTAATCCCAACTTTAGTCTCTTTCATCTGTCCAGTTCTCTAATCCCCTTTCAACATTCCTTACTAAATGGGTAAGCCAAATGAAAGTTAAACATACAAAACATTCTGTTTGAGACTTTTGTTCTGTGAATGGAAAGCTATGCATTCTGAGATACTATGGCATACAATAATAGCAGGGACAAAATCTTAATGACCTCTTTTACCTTATCTTCAGATTATATAGAAGCTGAGAGTTCTTATAGTCAAGCCCTTCAGATGTGCCCATCCTGCTTCCAGAAAGACAGGTCTATTCTGTTTTCAAATAGAGCTGCTGCAAGGATGAAACAGGTATGTGTTTTTAACCCTTTTTTTTTCTTTTTTCTTTTTAAAAGTTTTTATTTATTTATTTTGAGAGAGAGAGCATATGCACACAAGGATGGGGCAGAGAGAAGGAAAGAGAAAGCCAAGCAGGCACTGCACTATCAGTGTGGAGCCCGACCCAGCATGGGGCTCGAACTCAGGAACAATGAGATCATGACCTGAATCGAGATAAAGAGTTGGACACTTAACCAACTGAGCCACCCAGCTGCCCCCTGACCATTTCTTTTTAAGAAGTACATGAACTTGCAGTGTTTCATAGGGTAGCTTTTGTTCCGAAACTAGCATGGGGGCTACAACTCTTGATCTCAGGGTTGTGAGTTCGAACCCCACCTTGGATGTAGAGATTACTAAAAAATAAAATCTTTAAAAAAAAAAAAAAAACAAAACGAACAACTAACACAGGGGCTTAAAGTTGCCTCCCTTGTCCTGCCCATGTATTTCCCTGATGTAAAGGGCACAGGGAAGATAGAAAAGCATCTGGGAGTGCCTGGGAGGCTCAGTCAGTTGAGCATCTGACTCTTGATTTCGGTTCAGGTCATGATCTCATGGTCATGGAATCGAGCCACGTGTCCAGCTCCATGCTTAGCATGGAGCCTGCTTGGGATTCTCTCTCCCCCTTTCTCTCTGCCCCTCCCCTGCTCGCATGTGTTCATTCTCTCTCTCTCTCTCTCTCTCTCTCTCTCTCTCTCTCTCTCTCTCTCTCTCTCTCTCTCTCTCTCCCTCTCTCCCTCTCTCCCTCTCTCCCTCTCTCCCTCTCTCCCTCTCTCCCTCTCTCCCTCTCTCCCTCTCTCCCTCTCTCCTCTCTCCCTCTCCCTCTCTCCCTCTCTCCCTCTCTCCCCTCCCTCCCTCCCTCCCTCTCCCTCTCTCTCTCTCTCAAAATAAATGTTTTTGTTTGTTTGTTTAAAGGAAAACATTTGAGTCAGATTACTCTTAACATTCCATGTTGGAGAGGTTGATCGAATGCTTTCATGGGAGGAACACTGACAAATTCTCCACCAAACTAGGGCAGGTTACTCAAGCAAAAAACCAAGTAATATATATCCTGGAATAGCTGCAGCTGTTTATTTTAGGCCTCTGGAATTCTAGATAAAGACTCAAAGGGACAGGGAAACACTGATTAAAACTCTACACTTCAAAATGCTTATTCCTAGGATTCTGATTTTCTGTCAAAAGTATGGACACAGGCAGAAATCCAACAGTTAAGATGAGAGGCCCCTAAAGTGTAAAGTAAGTGTCCGGGAAAGTTCAAATGCATTTTGTATCTCCAACGGTTTGAGAACTTCGAACCACAAGAGTGTAGAGAAGAGTACAGTTCTATTTGTTTTGTGTTATATTGGTATTAAAAGTTAGATTTCTTGTTGATTTATCTGCTATTACTGTTTAGTCAACATAGTCTATTTTAGTGGATTGAAATGATGTGAGAGTTTTGAAGAAAGCCATACCGATTATTTAAAATTCTGGCTATTTATATCCAAAGCTCAAAGAGCGGGTTATTTAGCATACCTTTAAGCAACCACAAAACATGGTCAGGATTGGCTTAAGTAGTTTTTTGTTTGTTTAGATCAGGTATCTATGTCACTTTATCTTGTTGCCAGAAATTCTCCAGTGCCTCTACCAAAGTCACTTCGGATGAGTAAGGGTGTTTGTTTGTTTGTTTTTTTTTAAGGGGGTAGGGTGGGGATTACTTCAGTAATTAGACATGAAAAAAGGTGGGGGGGTTTTGGTATGTTTAAACCTGTATGTTTGATTAGTGGATTCAATTTCCAAGGTGATTTTAGAGTGATTCATGTGGCATGGGAAAAGAAAGAATTCTAGAGTATGCAGACATTTTTTGTTCGAAGAAATAAAATAATTTAGTTTACTTAGAACAGTATTCATTCATATATTTCTACCATTGACCTGAATTCACACCTAACAGTTTTTACTCTTAGCTGGAAAAATCTTTTGCTTTTGCTTCCTGGAGACATCTTGCCACATTCTCAGGCTGGAAGTTGTCATTGTGAAATAACATCAGGGTTATCTTGAATTTCAGAGAAAATGCATCATACCCACTTGGCTCCTGAGATTTGGAATTCTTTGTTTCCACAGTTGCCAAGTTACTAATACTGTCTAGGTTGAACTAGTATCATTGACCAGGTTCTTGGAATTAGGAAAAGGTATGGTCTTGCTAGTCTTTTGTCTGTCACATCTGAGAAGAACTCAAAAGAGAGTTGTTCTGTGACTGTTTCCTGTACAAAGGATAGCTTTGTTAGCACAGTTGTTTATTCTTTTAAGTTGTACTCTTAATATTTTATGATTCTAAATTAGAAACATGAAAACTTCCAGGATTAATGCACTGGAAGTGATATAAGGAGCATATTCTGAGTTTTTCAAGAAGTGGTGGGTTAACTGCTTTTAGGATTTCTGAAAGGTAGGCTCAGCATCCCTGCCTGAACAACACTGACCAGGCTTTACATTTCACATCTGGTGAGTAAAGGACAGCTGGAGTTAGGGCAGAGTTTCAGCTCTAGGCCTGGCTACACAAGAGCAGACAAAGCCCTACGTTTTTAAAACTGTCCTTATATACAATGTGGTGTGTGTGTGTGTGTGTGTGACTTATGTAAGTTATGAAACGATGGCAAATAGGTTCTGAGTATTTAATTGCATGGCACTTAAAACAAAATTTTTTTTTTAATGTTTATTTTATTTTTGAGAGAGACAGAGACAAATTGTGATTGGAGGAGGGGCAAAGAGATGGAGACACAGAATCTGAAATAGGCTCCAGGCTCTGAGCTGTCAGCACAGAGCCCCATGTGGGGCCTGAACCCACAAACCGTGAGATCGTGATCTGAAGTCAGATGCTTAACTGACTAAGCTACCCAGGCGCCCCTAATACACAACACCTTCCACTCTTAGCAGCAGACAATACCTGGGTGCCCTGAGGTGTTAGTAGACTATAAGCCTCAAACAAAGGATTCCAGAGTAAAATGCCATAATTCCTTGATCTGCAGGGGCTGGTTATTGATAAGGTGCATTGCCACTTAGCGGTTTTTTAGGGGCACAAAGAATACCACCAATATACACATTAAGTTGTAAAGATTTACTCCTATTTTAGAAACTTTAAAATATGAAATTGTGGGGGCGCCTGGGTGGCTCAGTTGGTTAAGCGTCCGACTTCAGCTCAGGTCATGATCTCATAGTCTGTGAGTTCGAGCCCCACGTCAGGCTCTGTGCTGACAGCTCAGAGCCTGGAGCCTGCTTCAGATTCTGTGTCTCCCTCTCTCTCTGCCCCTCCCCTGCTCATGTTCTGTCTCCCTCTGTCTCAAAAAAAAATAAAAACATTAAAAAAAAATTTTTTTGAAGGAGTGCCTGGGTGGCTCAGTCGATTGAGCTTCCGACTTCAGTTCAGGTCATGATCTCACAGTCTGTGAGTTCGAGCCCCACGTCGGGCTCTGTGCTGATGGCTCGGAGCCTGGAGCCTGCTTCGGATTCTGTGTCTCCCTCTCTCTCTGCCCCTAACCCACTCACAGCCTGTCTCTGTCTCTCTCAAAAATAAAAAAACATTTAAGATTAAAAAAAAAAAAATTTAATATGAAATTGTGTGTTTTAGATTTATGCAAATATGGTGAGTTAGGGAAATACTGACTTACACAAAAGTATACAGATATCTTTACTACGGGACTTCATAGAGCTTTTAATATGTAAATTGTTACGGTGAACATTGGAAGAGAGATAATATAGTTAGGGACTCCCAGATGACTCTGAAACCTTTTTTGTTCCTTGTGGGTAAAATGCAAAATAACATAAAACTGACCATTTTAACCATTTTAAACTGTACAATTCAGTATGATTAAATATATACACAATATTATGTAACCATCACCACTGTCTGGTTCCAGAACTTTTTTGTGACCCCAAAAGGAAATCCTGTACCGGTTAGGCAGTCACTCCCCACTCCTGGAATTGTTTTTGATTGAATTCTGAAACCCAGTTCAATAGAAATTGCTCTGAAATATTGTGTAAAATATTTAGTGTTTTCTCCAATAGCCATTATAGGAAGTATTGAACATTTATTTGAATTAAAATTTCTGAAATATTGTAGAAAACTTCTGATTTGGGGAAAATAGACATTGCTTGAAGAGTTAAATAGGTTAGTGTCAGAGCTGGATTTCCAGTCTAGTTCTTTTGACATCCAGTGTTCTTTCCACTATGCCATTCTTCTAGATTCAGCAAGTTTAATTAGTTAGATATCTTATTTCATGAATTGTTTTGTATTTTTATTTCATCAGTGGATAAATTAAGATTTACAACCAAGACTAACGATAAGCCACAGTGTGTGTCCATAATGCATACTTTCTGGAAGATACCACTTTGGGTGTGAGAATACAACAGCTAGCCAAAGAGGAGGGTTATTAATAGTTATTCATATGTCAATCGTTTGCCCTGCTCATTGATCACAACCTTTTCTCAATATCAGCATTCTAATGTGAAGTGCCTTGCAAATATAATAGGTCAATTGCAACAATCTTTAAAGGTGTTAGGAAGAAACTATGAATAATTTGTTGCTAGAAGGCTTTTACATCAGAGCTGTCACCATTAGTTTGAATTTTAGCTTGGAAATATCATGCATGTTTTCACATGATGTCTTTCAAGAGTATTGTGCATCTCCACAAGCAGTTATTAATGAGCAGTGTATGTTATTGACTCTTTGAACTATTAAGATAGAACTAGAGTGACACATTAATGTTTTGTTTACTTTTAGGACAAGAAAGAGATGGCCATCGGTGACTGCAACAAAGGTACAACTTTTTAGTCTTGTTGTATGTTAACATATGAGAGCATTAATTACCTCAGCTGAACAAATAGAGTCAGTCAGATATGTGTAGTTGACCCTTGAACAACACAGGTTTGAACTGCATGGGTCTACTTATACGTGGAGTTTTTTCAATAAATACAGTAAAGTGCTCTAAATGTATTTCTCTTATGATATCTTAATACTTTCTTCTGTTTAGCTTTCCATTGCTGTGAGAATACAGTATATAACATATATACATAGTATGTGTTAATCATCTGTTTGTTACTGGTAAGGCTTCTGGTAAACAGGTCAGCACCCCTGACCCCCACGTTGTTCAAAGGTCAACTGTACTTGTACGTGTGTGTACCCTTATTCTGGGACCTTTAAAAGAAGAAGCTTTATAGTTCAGCCTTCTTGGAGGTACTATATAGCAGTCACCTTAGTATACATGCTTTTGAATAGATAGTTCTGTTAGTTTATCCTGTGTTAGTAAATATGTGAAGAAAAATTCAAAGAGCTACCTTGGCAACAGAAACCCATGGAACAGGATTCACTTCTGTAGTGTCTGAATTACTTTCTGAGGAGATTGAAATTGAAGATTTTAACTGCTGCTAGGGCATCTGGATCTGTGTATTTGTGGAGAGAGAGGCAGCACAGTGGGGGGCAGCTTCTATTGGGGAACTGGTACTCTCTTCACTTGTAATAATTCCTCCAAACCTATTTGCCATCATTTTAATTACATTTTCAGATTCTACACAGTGAACCGAGACTTTACTGTCTGCTACCTGGGTTCCATTATGGTCTTTTCATCTCACCAACATATAGACACACTCCCAGCCATAGGATCACTATTGGGTTGTTGGTTGGTTGGTTGGTTGGTTGGTTTTTGTTTTTGTTTCAAAAATTTCCTAATAGTCCAGACAGTTGGTTTGGAGAATACACATGATCACTTTTCCTTGCATCCTACTACTCTCATGAGTTTCTAGGTAATTACTAATTTAGGAAATTTTTTCAGTTTTCCATATTTGGATAGTATTTTCTTTTAGAGAATTGAAGAGTTAGAAGGAAGCTTGTATGTTATCTAGTCCCACTCATGCTCAGCATGAATTCCTCTCTTTTTTTTCTTCACATTAATTAATCACCTTCTTTACTGGCTTTCTTTTCTTTATACTTAGTATTTCTGTATACTTAGTATTTCCTTCTTAATATACTGAAGGAAAGTGTTACTACTTTGAATCTAGCAAAGTACTTTCGACCTATTACTGTGTTGGGCTAGAACTAATTCTGAATATGCTGTTTTGTTTGGAGGAAGGTATTTAACCTTAATTTGTGTGAGATGTGTGGGTTAGAAGGATTTAAATTAGGAACAGTTTGCTGATGTTCAGATCTCCTTTTTCTGTAACCACTCCACCTTTCAAATGGCTGGCTTCCCTCAGATATTCCCTTTTCATAGTCTTTGAGCACTCTCTGAAGTTACCTTATTTTCCTCCCTTCACTTATCTACTAGAATAGCTTAAAGCTTCATGTGAAGGATCTTGTCTGCTTGTTTACCACTATACTCTAGAGATAATACTACATGAAGTGCATATATTTGGTACTAAAGAAATAGTTACTAAAAGCATGAATGAGTAAAAGTTGAGTATATTACTTGAAGAGAAAAAAGTTCTAGAGCCATGACATTGCTTTCTAACAGAAAAAGAAACAAAAGAATAGGAGAAAGACAGTATATAGTTGATCCAAAACAT
Source organism: Neofelis nebulosa (assembly GCF_028018385.1). NCBI lineage: Eukaryota > Metazoa > Chordata > Mammalia > Carnivora > Felidae > Neofelis > Neofelis nebulosa. Next base: position 51,733,307 of record NC_080782.1, read on the forward strand.
GGGCAGAGGATTTTTCAAAGGGCAATTGTTGTTGGATAAAGGAAAGGGTGTAATGGGGCACCTGGGTGGCACAGTCGGTTGAGCGTCCGACTTCAGCTCAGGTCATGATCTCACAGCTCGTGAGTTAGAGCCCCATGTTGAACTCTGTGCTGACAGCTCGGAGCCTGGAGCCTGCTTCGGATTCTGTGTCTCCCTCTCTCTCTGCCCCTAACCCACTCACATTCTATCTCTGTCTCTCTCAAAAATAAACATTTAAAAAAATTAAAAAAAAAAAAAAAAAAAAGGAAAGGGTGTTATGCACCAGTGACCTAAAGGTGTTGGAACACAAGTTTGAAGGAACAATGGGGGTTTAGCTAAACATGTAGCCTCAGTAGTTAAGGCGTAACCTCAGTCATTGAGGCCTAGAAAAAAGGATCATGGCAGAATCTGCCACCAAACTTCCTTCAACTCTTTCATTTGTACCTTCAGATTCTTGCTCACTTTGGCACTGTGCACATGGGCTCTGTGTTCTGGCCTGTTCTGAACTAGATGAAGGACAGGTATGTGAAAACAGGACTTTGGGTATAGACCAGGGTTTAGTAAACTATAATCATCAAGCCAAATCTAGCCTGCCACCTGCGTGTGTACGGCCCATGAGCTAAGAATGGCTTTTACATTCTTAAGTGGTTAGAAATCAGAAGGGAAATATTTTGTGATATATGAAAATTATGAAATGCAAATTTCAATGTCCATAAACAAAGGTTTATGGGAACACAGCCATTTATTTATTTATAATAAATATATTTATACATTGTCGTTTCTTTTGTGCTACAGTCACAGAGTTGAGTAGTTGCAAAAGAGATGGTCTGTCCCGTAGAGCCTGAGATATTTACTGTCTTGCCCTTTATAAGAAAAAGTTTGCCTGTGCCAGGTGTTGCCTTTGACAAATGATTCTTCCTTTTAGACCTTCAGAGGATGGTTAATAAAGAAACATGATATAGCTAAGGATGTGCAGGCCCTTTTTCCTCATGGTAACAATGATTTCTTCTCTTTTTACAGCTATTCAGTTAAACCCCAGCTATATCAGGGCAATATTGAGGAGAGCGGAGTTGTATGAGAAGACTGATAAGCTAGATGAAGCCCTGGAGGACTATAAATCCATATTAGAAAAAGATCCATCAATACATCAAGCAAGAGAAGCTTGCATGGTAAACCAATTTTTTTTATTTATTTTATTTATTTTGAGAGAGAGATAGCAAGTGGGGGAGGGACAGAGAGGGAGGGAGAGAGAGGGAATCCCAGGCAGGCTCTGTGCTGTCAGCACAGAGCCCAGTGCGGGGTTCAAACTCACGAACCATGAGATCATGACCTGAGCCAAAGTCAGGAGTCAGACGCTTAAGTGACTGAGCCACCCAGGTATCCTGGTAAACCTAATTTTTTTAAGTGTTTTTTTTTTTTTTTTTTTTTTTTGTTCTGTGTATTGCTACTCATTGAATCTTAATCCTTTGGGACCCAACTACCTTCTGTTTTTTATATATTTATATTATATTTTTTTTCACACTTTTGTCATTTTATTCACCAATCACAAATACGATCTAAGGAGTCAAAGTGATCATGAATAATGGACTAGCACCTGGAACAAAATATATGGGAGATCTAACTTTGTGACCATGTGCCATTTAATCCCCATTCTGTTCATCTGTAGGGTTAATAAGAACTCAGTTTCATTGTTGGACTAGGCAGATCTTGTCCACTGTAGTTGTACAGTTTAGTCCAAAATGAATCTTAGTGTTATAGATCATAAACTCTGGTTTTCTGTCCATCTTTTTCAGTCACTGAGTTTCTAGTTATTATATGGCCAGCATGTTTCCAATTAAATATATTCCAAATTAGCCTCCTTATCTTTCTTAAAATGACTCTCATTCTTGTCCATGGCACCGTAGATCCTTTTGCTTCTAATAAACATCACAGTATTTTTAGGTCAGTTGTCAATTAGCTCCATATTACTGGAGTTCTCCCCTTAAAAATAACCTTGGATCTGTGCCTTTACCTTTAACACCGCTCTTGGTCTCTAATGTGCAGAGCAGTACACCCTCTAACACACGTGCTGCAGAGTTGGATGTGTGTGTATTATCGCCCTCCCAGATAACAGATGTTCAGATACGTTTGAGAAACACTGACTTCATTAAACAGTCTTCTTCGCTGCCAAACTTCCCAGCTGGCCATGAGGACAGAGAGGTCTGTCGTGTGCACCAGCACACAGCACAGGTTGCAGGCCTCCAGGAGATGAAACGGCATGAAACGGCAGGGACGTTTTTTTCATCGAAGGCAGCATTTTAAAATGGGAAGGTTTAGATGAAAATCTAAGTCAGACCCCTCTTAAAAATTGGGAGGTGTGGACATACTGGATCTTTCTTGAATCCCTGTGTCTTGGCATTTGGCTGGAACTCTTCAGTTCCTTGCTGACTATGCTGCTCTCTATTGCCTTACACTGATTGATTTCCTAGGTTACATTTCCTGTCTGGATGCTGAGAGCATTTGAGCAGGGCCCCGCCATGTAGGACTTCCCACTCATTTCACGAGATCATTATTCCACCAAGCAGACCTGAGAGATGTTGACTGATCTCCCTGCATTAATGTCCTAGGTGGTTTGGGTTTTGTTTTGCTTTGTGTTTTTGCACCCTCGAGATGAATTCCTTCAGTAATAACAAATTTTTTATTTATCTAAAAATGGAGCAGTGAGAAAAAGACTGATTCAGATCATTAAAATACATAAGTAAATTTGACGCCACTTTTAGTGCTTTATGTGACTTTTAACATCTCTGATGGTAGTATTGACTTAATTTGACATGGAGAAAAGGAATAGAGTTCTTAAAATCTTGGCTAAATTCTTGGTAGCCTTTATCCTTGGCAGATTAGGTTTAAACCGTCTGTAAAAGGAAGCCTTTTATATTAGCTGTCATATGCATAAAGAATTTATTTTATTTTGAATTATTATGACTGGGTTATCGCAGAGTACTTAGGGCCGATCATAGAGCTAAAAGCAGCCATCTGAGACTCTGATCTAGATCAGTGATTTTCAGCTGGCATGATTTGGGATGGGTTGCCAGGGACATGTGGCAATGTCTGAAGATACTTTGGTTGTCATGACCAGGATGGTACTCTTGGCATCTAGTGGCCAGGGATGCTCTAAACATCCTGCACAAGATGCACAAGACAACCCCCACAACAAAGAATTACGTAGTCCAGGATATCATGTTGCCAAGATTGAAAAAACCTGAGCGAGTTGATCATTTAGGAACATCCAATATTGATCTGACCCCTTCTTAGCAAATTAGATTATATTAATAAAGGACTTCAAGTTAAAAAATATAAATGAACCAAAAAAAATTTTTTAATATATAAACTATAATCCTACCACCTAAATATTACCACTGTAAACATCTGGTATGTGTTCTTTCAGAAATTTTTTTATGTGTATATTCACCAAATTTTTATTGAGATTCTTCCCAGGCCACTGGGCCAAGAACTGGGAGTATAGCAGTGAACCAGACAAAACTCCTTTGTGTAGCTCACCCACAAATATTTGTGGGTTTTTTTTCTGTATTTAACAGGATCATATATATGTACATCACCTGCTCTGACTTTCACATTAAGTGTGTGTTGCTCAATTTCAAAACAAAGCCAGAAGATTTTTCACCAGCTCTTCTTGTTTCTCCTCTTTTCCCCTCAGAGATTACCTAAGCAGATTGAAGAACGTAATGAAAAGCTAAAGGCAGAGATGTTAGGTAAGTTTGCGCCCCTTACTTTCCCACGGCCCTGGTAGCTGGGAGGCAGGATGCGGGACAGCAGGATTTGGTACTTGCTGGAGGAGAATACAACAGTGAGAAATAGCTCTGGGGCCCTTCATTTGTTGTGTGAGCCAAACCATGGCCCTAGTGAGTTTGAGCTGTTTTGGACTCCAGGAGGTTTAGAGTGGTTTAGAGAGGGTGTCAGCTTTTCAAAAACTAAACTTCTATTTAGTTTTTCCTGCCTTCAAGAATGTAAAATGTGATTCAACCTGGCATCCCACTAACAACTATTTCAGATTATGAATTTCATGAAAAGAGTTGAATTTCTTCATGGAGTAAATGACTTATGTTTTTCATTTCATTAGAGTATAGTCACTACCAGCCGATACTGTGTCAGAACTAAGGGAATTTTTGTTTTGAAAATGGCATGAGAGTCCCTTCAGTGTTTGAGAAGACATGAGAAGTCAGGAATGAGGAATAAATGGTGAGGAGAACAAAGGAGTGTGAGTGAAGCATACGTCAAATGGATTCATGGTTTATTTCTCTTATTTGCCGAAGCATTTTATAGTTGGGGTCAGAGAAGCCTTCCCATGAACAGCCTGTTTGACTCAAGGGAGTCAAGTTTCCTAGACAGAGAGCTCTCCAGCACATTCTGCTTATAACCTGTCTTGTATTTCCCTGCTCAAGATCTGCTTTGTGTTTTACCTTATGAATATTTTCTAAATCTACTATGTGAATTGAATTTAATATATTGCCATCAGGTGGGCCTAAACGAAAAATCTTAAAATAAATTGGACTTGGCCATTTATGGCCACTGCATAGGTGTCAGTATCCAGAGAATGAGAACATAGTTTCCAAAAGATCAGTCTGATAGCAGAACTGATTGAGAACAAGCCATTAAACCTGGACAATCCAAAACCTCTCGCTCCTGCTAAGAACTGTTTTAGAGTTGGGGACACTTCTGGAGCATTCCCCAGTTTTTCCAAAAAAGGCTCTTTCTTTCCCTAATTTACACCTACTTGACAGTTTTCCCTAATTGACACCTTGTTTGAGCAAAAAAAAAATTATTTTAGAGGTACTCTTTCTTCAAAGAAAAGGGAAAAGAGAATTTTTCACCTATTCTAACAGTGACTCTTTGTTTTAGAAAAAACCTAGTATCTGTACTTAGCTGAGCCAGATTCAGGCTGGAGGAGATTCGGGGTGGCCACAGTGCACTTGGAAAAGACCCTTGTTGTTCTTCGGGTCTGTTTCTTTGAGCCAGTTTGAATCCGTGAAGGGATGGATGTAGATGGAATCTTATAGCCATTGTCAACTCCCGATGGAATCAAAACTTCCATTTCTCCTTGCCTGGCTGGCTGAGTCCCTCTAGATTCTCATGAGCCAAAATTTCTGTCTCTGTAGCTTTGGGTTTTACATATATTGTCCCCTTCGTTTGAAATATTCAAGTTGAATTCATTCTCAGTTGCTTCTGTAATGACTTCTCCCCTCATCGGATTTCAGCAGTTTAAGTTGCTTGGTAAATCATATGTCAGTTTGTTGTTAAACATAAAAAGTATGAATAACTAGACTCCTTTACCTTCTTACTCAGTAGAAGGATCATGAATAAGATACTGCCTCTAGGTGTTCCCCACTGTAGGAGAGCCTAAAAGGGAGAGAGCACTCTTCAAGTGGAATCACAGCCCCACAAGAGCATTCCGGACTTCTTCCCTCCCCCTTACAGGTGCCATGGCTGTGCTTCCTCTGCTGGGGGGTCCTCGGGAGCCACTCACGGCAGAATAATCTCACCCCTAGACATTCTGAGCAAGCCTTCTGCAGTGGACCACACAATTTTTAGTGCTGGTTTCTCTGGAATGCTGGCTTCTGCTAAAAACTGGCAGTTAAAGATTTTAAAAGCCTGCTCAATACCACTTGTCATTGGCATTTACAAAGTGAGGTCATTATTTAACAAAATGAGCTTTTTTATTTAAGGTTGCTCAGTTATCTCTGACTTTTTCTTTTCTTTTTCTTTTGTCAGTAAGTTGACTTCCTTTTTGTTAGAAAAAAGAGCCATAAAGCTGCCTCCGTGAAGGAAAAAATCCTAATTGGACTAATGAAAGGGTGAACATCCTTGCTTCTCCCTTTCTAGCCTGTTATTGAGAAAATTATTAGAAAAAAAAGTACATAAATCATTAGAACAACCCCAGTAATGCTTCCCTCTCATAGGCACCTGCGGCTGCTTCCTGCCCAGCCACTGTGGCACACCGCCTGGGCCTTGTTCCCATCCAGCCCAGCTCTTCCACTCATACCATCACCTCCTTACACCCTCTTGGAACATATTTCTGCTCTCCTGATTCCTGAAGCTTCTCAGGTGTTCACTCCTGGCCACTAGCAACCTAACGAGTGCACATTTGTGAACTGAATTAAGAACACCATCTTGTATGATGCCGTGATCAAGAGCTATGTAAGGTCACTTAGAAGTAACCTGTCCGTTGTCTTTGCAAAGATTTGACATGTTCTTTTGGCTCTTTCCGTGCATTAGGTGCTTCTCTGCTCTGCATAGTAGAGGGTCTTAGAACCAGCTCCCTCACCCAACGTCATAAGAAAGCCTTGACGTTGTCACTGTCTCTTAAAACTGCTGAAGTCATAGGGGCGCCTGAGTGGCTCAGTTGGTTGAGCGTCCAACTTCGGCTCAGGTCATGATTTCACAGTTTGTGAGTTTGAGCACCACGTCAGTCTGGTGCTGACAGCTCAGAGCCTGGAGCCTGCTTTGGATTCTGTGTCCCCCTTTCCACCCCACCCCTGCTTGTGCTCTGTCTCTCTCTGTCTTTCAAAAATGAATAAATATTAAAAAAAAAACAAACTGCTGAAGTCATACATGTGAGTATGGAAATCCAGGGTCGTTTTTTCATATTTCTTTTCATGCCACTCTGCCTGATGCTTGTTAGAGACTCCACATGCAGTGTGCTCTGGCCACATGAGTGTCTCTAAACCAATCCCTTGCTGTCATTATTCCCTCAGAGAGTATCAGTTTGTAGATTTTCACTGCCCTGCTTTCTGCCTCATTCCCTGGTTGCTGCTTCTCCAGCTCCTCTCAAGAGAGTCACTCCTGGGGCGCCTGGCTGGCCCAGTCGGTTAAGTGTCTGACTTCGGCTCAGGTCATGATCTCACGGTTTGTGAGTACGAGCCCCCCATCCAGCTCTCTGCTGTTAGCACAGAGCCCACTTCAGGTCCTCTGTCCCCTTCTTGTTCTGCCCCTCCCCCACTTGCAGTCTCTCTGTCTCTTTAAATAAGTAAACTTTAAAGAAAAAAAAAAGTCACTCCTGCTTCTTTGACAGTTCTTGGGAAGGCTTATTTCAGCCTCCGCTTTCACCCAAAAGCTAATGTAGGTATTTAATTTGGCTGTGAATTATTTTATCTTCCATATTCTGTGCTTGATTTGCCTTTTGCTCAAAGGAAAGCAAGAGGCAGCTGCATGGCTTAGTTTTCCTGCCTCATAAGAGGAAATGCAGTGAGTGGGGATTCAGTTGTGTCCTGCTGGGCCCAAACCCTAGCTGTCTTTAAGGAAGTGAAAACAAATGGCATTCCTGGCCCTCCTCAGGGTGAATGGACTGCCACACAGTATCTCCAAGGAGAAGTTATGTGTAAGAGTCCATTGGGTTATTGTGACACAGTGTTGCTTGGAGGCATAGAAACTAACACTTATCAGATCTGGATCCAGTGACAAGCGTTGATCTCTAGTCATAAACATTCCTGTCTGAGCACAAGCAATTTGGGACTCTTCTCTTTGCCTGCAGTTAGTCTAATAGATGAGATCCTAACACAGACATGTTGACACGTCCCAGCTGAGTGATGGTGCCAGATCTGCTCCAAGTGGAAATAAGAAAATCTGACTGATTACTGCCTAGATAGGGAAGGCGTACAATTTGGCAGCCAGTGGAAAGGGTGGCAGATAGGCTAATGTGGCAGATCCTGTCCGAGAGGCCAGGAAGCTGCATTAGTCTCTGAGCATCCAACCGGACTCTAAACAGCAGCAGGGAAACTCCTGAGGGTGAGTGTGAGTATATTTATGAGCATGATCTCTACCGAAGGTGCTTCTCTACTGTAACCATAAACAGCAAAAGATGCATTTTTCAATCATCTTTCAACCAAAAAATCATTGGTTCTACCATAATGTTTTGCTCTGTTCCCTTATATTCTCACTGGCCTCAGTCTGATTTCAGAGCTTTTTTTCTTCTTCCTTTTTAAGATTTTATTTTTAAGTAATCTGTATACCCAGTGTGGGTCTCAAACTCGCAACCCCGCGATCAAGAGTTGTACCCTCCACCAACTGAGCCAGCCTTGCACCCCTCAGAACTTCTTTACCCAGCATTATAGGCATTCAGATATTTGTTCAGTGAATAAATAAGTGGCTGCTTTCCCAGAATGTTGCACTAACTTTCTGTCAGGACCACCTCCAGGCTCTCCTTTTCATTCTTCCTTTGCCACAGCATTATTAACCCTTAAAGCTCAGTTCTCAAATCTTCAGTGGCCTTCCCCGTGGCACAAGAACCACAGACTCTGGCCTGGCTCATAAGAACCTGCCCGAGCCCACTGGACACATTGCTTGCCCTTGCCCACCCCTCTCTATACATTTATCCAAACCATTTTTGCCAGCCCTGCCCGCTCCCTCTGTCTCAAATGACTACAGTCCTGTCTGTCCTCTGATGATGATTCGCATGGACACTCTTACACGAGAAGCTCTGGCAGGGCTCCCCCCTCCCCACCCCCAGGAAGGAATCTTCTTACTGACTCTCCTGGCACTCATATCTCAGCTTCCCTGTGAACTGGCTTATGTGTGTGTGTGTGTGTCTTGTCTTCCCCATCGTATCTCAGCTTATTCTGGTGAAGTGACTGTCTCCTGTCTCTGCCTCCCTACCACACAGGGAGATGCCACACTTGTGAACTTAGGACTGTTGGTCAGATTCAAGTCTGGGAACCTCAGGTCGTCTCTAACATGGAGACTTTTTCATCGTGTCTTTATCAGGTGTCTCAAGCACTTTGTGTGCATTGTCTCACGTAGCAGGCAGAACTTCCCACATTCTGATCTGGAGATCACATAGTAAAACTATTGCGGAATGTTAGAAAGGCCGAGAACGGAAGGAAGGAGAATGATAGCCTGTGTGCAGGCTGAGTCCTCAGAGAAACAGAAGCAGGATCGGATTAGATGTACAAGAAACCCATCGGGGAAACACCTGGAAGGGGAAGTGGGGCAGAGGGGTGGGAGCTGTCAGATGGCTGTGGAGGATAGAGGGAAGCGGAGTAGGAAGTCTCACCCAGCATGTAGTGCTCAGAAAGTTCCAGCAAAGCCATTGGGGAGCCCCACTCACCTGTCAGAGCACCTGGTCTGCCCCTACCGAGCTCAGTCAGTCATTGACTGGGACATGCAGGTGTCGGCAGAGGGCATCTGGGGAAGCACGTTTTCATGAGTGCCGTCCAGAGAATCAGTTAAGCTAAAAGTGCAAGGCTCACTGTGGTGGGCACCTTCTTCAGCAGGGCAAGCAAAGTGAGAACCTGCAGAAGCCCCTAATTGTCCCTCTCCATCTGCAGTTTAAAGTCCTGTCCCCTTGCCATCCACGGAACACAGTGGCATGCCAGCGTCCTGCCCCTCTCAGTTCTTCAGTGCGCTGCAGTGTAGTCTCTCCTGAGGTGCCTCTCACCCCCACACAGGCAGAGAGCTCCTCCCCCGGGGCTCGGGGCGCACCTCGCTCCTGTGTCTGCCTCCCCACTAGACCGAGAGCATCTCCGAAGTCTGTAGCTCCCATTGCATCACATGGCAGAGCCTGTACAGTTGGCGCTCTCACGGGTTGCTGTGCAGTGAGATGGGCTTGCAGCAAGACCTCCATCCAGGGGGCACCCGGGGCTCAGTCGCCAGTCCAGAGTGGCCCTCTAACAGAGGAGGCTGCCAGATGGCGCTGCTGCTTTTGGGAAGCGTGGTGTGACCATCCCTTGAGATTCATTCTCCTTTCATTCACTCCATGTCAGAAGAGCCAAGGGTTGTGCCAGCAGTGACCTTTTAGTTGGCTTCTTTAAATGTGTGTTTCCCCCCTGCCCTCCTTCCTCAACCCCAGGACAGACCGCCAAGGTCCTGGGTGACTCACGCTTACCTGAGGATGCCCCCTCCTTTGTTTGTTGTGGCCCCTACCTGGGCATCCATCCACTTGAGGCTGTGCTCTGGACGGCACCTGGGTGTGGGGATGGGCTGCCAGTGCCTCTCCTCAAACAGGCGTACTCAGTACGTGTGATCCAGGTTTAAGTTTGGGAAGCTTGTCTGGAGACTGGTCAGCCTGGGTCTGGGAGCTTCCGGGGGATAAGTCTTAGACTGAGACCAAAAGTTCTTTCAACGAGTTACTAGAAAAGGCCTTGACATGTGAAGGCCATGCATCTGTAAGTTCTCTGCTTGGGCTTTGCTTCAAGGTGGGAGGCCTCAGAGAGAGAAAGCTGCTAACAAGTGGGACGGTGGGAAGGAACCCGTAGCTCTGACAGTTAGGGGCTTCCTCCCCTTTACCCCCGCGCTCCTCTCCATTGGAAGTGTACCTGCAAGAAAAATTGTTCAGAAAGAGTTGAAACTGTGTATTCACCTGTTCCAGCCAAAGATTTTCCAAAATGCTCCTACCTTCAAATATTCCATCCCATTGCCCCATAAGTCCCTATAAATCTCCAGCTGTTGACATACAAACTCTGTGGCACTCTTATATGTAGAATCCACATAAAACACCTTGTTTATACCACGTGTCTCAGTTTTGGTTTTTGAAACGTGAATGCACCTGTGATTAATGAGTAAAGCCCGAATCTTGGGGAGAAGAGACTGGATTATTGAGGTGGGTGGTGCCATCAAAGGAATAAGAACCTCTGTTTCCTGAGAAGCAGCGAGTTTGGTGTAGAAGCTAAGGCTTTCCCTAGTAAAGCAGGAAGCTCTTCAGTGTGAACCCTGGCTCAGTAGAAGTCTGCTGAGTGGAATTGGATGCAGCAGGTGGCTGCTGCTTTTTCCACAGAGAACAGACTTGGAGGGGCCACCACCCTTAGCACCAGGCCCTGGGGCTCAGCAGTATGCTTTCAGACCCCCCTGGGAGCAGCAGTCGCTTTGGCCATCACTCATCCCAGGGCCTGTGTCCTTTGTTGGTCCTGGCCTGTTTGGACAGGAAGATCATCTACAAAGTACAGGCTTGGGGGTGGTGCCTGGGTGGCTCAGTCATTTAGGTGTCCAACTTCGGCTCAGGTCACGATCTCACGGTTCATGAGTTCGAACCCCACATCGGGCTCTGCGCTGACAGCTCAGAGCCTGGATCCTGCTCTGGAATCTGTGTCTGTCTGTCTGTCTGTCTGTCTGTCTCTCTCTCTCTCTCTCTCTCTCTCTCTCTCTCTCTCTCTCTCTCTCTCTCCCCCTCCCCCACTTGCTCTCTCCAAATAAACTTTAAAAAAAAAAAAAAAAAGGCTTGGGGATGGGTGGCCCTAAAGTGTGACCACACTGCTGAGGGGGCTAAAGTTTTCATAATTTTAAAAGCGGGAGTTTCTTTAACTGAAGAGAGATGTTCTTTATATTTTGTAATCAGATAGGAAGGCAGGATCAGTCGAGGTCTTCCTGCATCTGTTTATTCCCCATATTTATTTGAATTTCCACTTTTACATTGCAGGTAAACTAAAAGATCTTGGAAACTTGGTTCTTCGACCTTTTGGACTCTCCACCGAAAATTTCCAGATCAAACAGGATTCCTCTACTGGTTCCTACTCCATCAATTTTGTTCAAAATCCAAATAATAACAGATAACAAAGTTTACAGTAGCTTTTAAAGCTGGCTTGGAGATTGTATGCTGCTCGCTGTTAGCAAGGGGGAAGGCCCTGCCAATATTTAACTTTCAAAAGCATCTTATTTCAAAGACAGGCTATCTGCTAGGGCCCAGTGCTCCCTTCTCCCTCTTGTTTTATGATCTAGGTCAAATGCACTTCTGATGTAATAAGCCTAATTTGATTTCCGTTTTAAGGTGGTGTCTATGCATCTGTTACCCTTGATTCTGGCTGACCTTTGCTTTGTCTGGGCAGAAGCCTGCTTGTCAAAGCTGACCTCCCCGAGCTATACACACAAGCCCAGCCAAAGTGTCTCCTGGCCCGAGCCAGGTTCAGAGACTACCCAGACATGATTCATGAGGCTCCCGCCTGCTGCCCCCTCTCCCTGATTACTCACATTGCTCAGGCTGCCGGGCATGGGCTCCAGCATCTCCTGGTTTCCTCTGTGGTAATAAACGCTTTCTTTGACGGTCTGAGCTGGCTTGTGAATTTTGTCCCCATAATGACAGCTAAAGCGGAAGGCTCCTCTGGCTTCAGGCTCAGTGTTGCTGAATGTTACCAGCATCCACAGATCTGCCCACAGTCTTAGTTGTCACCTCGAAGATGATCTTGAAGAACTGACCATTCCGCCAGGTACTAGAATGCAGAAACCACCTCACACAGTGTCTTGGGCCTCTTCATGTTTGTGCAGATCATGATGAGATCAGTGTTTGTGGCCAAGCATCAGTCTTAACAGTTTCAACTTAAAGTAGCTCCATTCAAGAAGAGCGGTATGTGAATCCCAGACAAAACCATATTCTTTTAGACTACACGAACCCAGAGGTTTCAAAGGTAGGTTTGGGCTTTCTTAGTCATCACTGATTGTTGGTGAAAGCTTTCAGTTCTGGTTTGAGTTTCAAAGGCAGTGACTTGCAGGTTTCATCTCAGAACTGAAGTGCCCATATAATTCTGTAAGTGACATTGCAGCAGTCCTGCTCCGTGTCCAGATGTGCCACAGCTCTGATCTGTTCCTCAGAGCCCCTTAGAGTGCAGTGCGTTGGTCGGTCGCAGAATGATGTGCAGTGTTAACTCTGTGCTATGCTAAGCCTCTCTTCCAGATTTTGAAATGGAATTAAGGGGGAAAGGAGAGGGGGAAAGCGCGTGGTTACTTTTGCTTTGCTGTCTTTATGATAAATCTGGCATCTGAAGTTCTCAAAACAGTGTGTGTGAGGAATCACAGCGATTGTGCAGGAGCTTTGGCCAAAAGGCCTGTGTCCGGCTCTCGGTGGTGATGGCGTCCTGTGCAGCCGTTTTGCCAGAGCAGCGATTCCCAGGTCGCTCACCTCAGGACCCTCACACTCCAGAGCGTTTGAAGAGTGTTTGGGGTTATGTGGATTTTATCCATTGATGTTTACCAGATGAGAAATTAAAACTGAGAAGTCCCTTAAATACTTAGTTAATTCCTTTAAAAATAGCAAATATATTTCTTGTTTATATATATTTTTTTTTAAAAAAAAAACAATATTTTTAGAAAAATGTCTTCCAAAACAAAAACATGACATCATTTTACATTTCTGTAAATCTTTCACGTGTGGCTTAGTAGAGGCTAGCAGGATTCAGATCTGCTTCTGCACTCAGGTTGTCACAGTATCCTGTCACGTAGCCTGGCGAATCCTACACCGTGCACACCCATGACAGTGTGACAGTGAGAAAAGCAGTTGACCTACCTCTTAGTATTAGCGAAAATAGCTTTGGCTTCTTGGAGACCTGAAAGGGTCTCAGGACTTCCTGGCAGGCCTCAGGGCACTTTTTTTCTTCTTTAATAGAGCTCTACACCCAACATGGGGTTTGAATCACAACCCCAAGATCAAGAGTCGCATGCTCTACCAACTGAGCCAGCCAGGCTCCCCTCAGACCACATTTTGAGAGCTACTTTGCCAGATTCTGACTTTGGGCTCAACAGCTGAGACTCAGCCAAGGTCGGAGCTGAGATTTCTGAGCACCTGTCTGAACCTCCAGGGAGTGAGGAAATAGACATTTTTGCCTAGATACAGCCTTCCTTAAGACATTGTCATTGCCACAGGCTCCAGAGGTTTTTTTTTTGTTTGTTTGTTTGTTTTTTTTTTTTTTTTTTTTTTTAGTCTATTTTCAAAGAGAGAGCACGAGCATGAGCAGTGGAGGGGCAGAGAAAGAGGGAGAGAGAGAATCCCAAGCAGGCTCCGCACTTGGGACCAGTGCGGAGGCTCCGCACTCCAAACCAGACGCAGGGCTTGAACTCACAAACCATGAGATCATGACCTGAGCTGAAATCAAGAGCTGGACACTCAACTGACTGAGCTACTCAGGTGCCCAGGTTTTGCTTCTTAGGCCTTCCTCTCTGCTTCCTCTCCCTTCTCCACCACCTCCACCCTGCTGAAATCTCACAATGAATCTTGAAAGAAAAGAAAGAATCTAACTAGGTGTGAAATTTTTTTTTTTAATTTTTTTAACGTTTATTTTTGAGAGAGTGCAAGCAGGGGAGGGACAGAGAGAGAAGGAGACACAGAATCCGAAGCAGGCTCCAGGCTGAGCTGTCAGTGCAGAGCCCGATGCGGGACTCAAACCCACGAACTGTGAGATCATGACCCGAGCCGAAGTCAGACACTCAACCGACTGAGCCACCCACACACCCCTAAGTGTGAAATTTGGAGGTTTTTTTTTTTTTTAATCAACCACAATTATTTCTCTGTTTACAAATCTGGAAGAAAAAATAGATTCAACCTTTTGAAAATAGTTGACATTAGAATGAATGGAATAGAATTGAAGCATTTGATTCTGTATATGTTCTTATTCCGACAATATCATGATGGATCAAAATAATTTTGGATCTCCTTCAACAGTTTCCTTGAAGACTATTAAGATACATTTTATTTAAATAGTATCTATTCCCTGCCTCCATGAGCTCCTGGAAGGTAAGGGCCATGTTTATTTTTTTAATAGCACCAACACCTACCGCTCTACCAGAAACTCAGTTAATTGGTATTAAAGAGCATTCTATAAGAAGTGTTTTCAATGTGAATAACCATCACAATCCAGAAGTCTCCAGTATCTGTACCCTTTGATTAGTACCTGATTTTTAAAATGTCTCCTTTACTAACCGTTATATGTTATCTCAAGGTAAGTAGAAACTAGTCATTTCCTCAAAATCTTAAGATCCAGCAAGTGTTTTTAATGTCAGCCAGGTTTATGTGCTATTTTTCACCTTCCAAAGAATATGGTGGGAGGCAATGAAAGATAATAGCTTGGTTTCACCTAGTCGAGACCAGTGGATTGATCTGGGACTTCCCTGTGTATTGCCCAGAATGGCCTTAACACCCTACAGTTAATGGTCCCAGAACTTTCTACAGTAGTGTTTTTATTTGGATAGGTGTGCAGTTCTGGCTAATTTAGAGGGCTCAGCTAGGATTTCTCAACAGTGAATCCAGTACTTATACACTGTGAAGCTTAAAAAGACACTTTGTAAAGAAAGTCACTTTAAGCCAGTGGGGAGCCCATCTTGTGCAGCCATGTAAAATGTCCTGAGATGTTGAGCATTCAGTCTGGCTTGTAAGCATATGTCTTCTCATCTGTAAATTTTCATTTTTGCATCTTTGTCTTGAGACTTTCAGAAATCCCCACCTTGTTCTGTAGTTTCAGCCTCCCCACCCTCTCCCAGATCACATTTCCACTGAATCTTGTGTTCTCTGTATTTCCATACTATGTCTTAACCACCCCTCTAACTTTGACATGAGCGACTTTTCTGTTCACAGGAGGCTCACCCAGGAAACTGGGACTATTCCTACAACAAAGTCCTACTCATCTAGTGCTTTTCTGTGGAGTGCACTGTAGATTAGTTCCTTTTCCTCACGTCATGCATCTGAGCTATGGTTATATTCTGTTCTTAAGATCCAACCTCTTTTCCTAAGAACTCTGACTTTCTGTATATGATTCCCTTCCATCAGAAGCACTGCCCCTGGGTTCCCTTCCCCCCACCCTTTTGCCCCTTGTCTCACCCCCCAGAACTCCATATCTTATTACAAGTTATTGTGCTTGTAGGAATAGAGAATATTACACCATGCCGAGATGTGGAGGCTGGGGAGTGGCTGAGCCTACTAGCTAATGACCTGAACATCGTGGCACTGGGCCTACATTTGAACTTCAGTAAAATGGCAAGACCTCACACATTGGACCTTCAGAGTTAACTCAGGTATAGTCAAAGGCATGAATGCTTGTTCAGTCTTAAATGACGAAAGTCCCTATTTCTCGCAACATTTTGTGTCGTTGAAAGTAGGGAACTGCTCTTGGAAATGTTGTTGGGCCTGGTGATTATTTCTGGTGCTGTGGGTCGCTGAGCTGGCCTCCGAGCCTACTGGAAATGTAATTGAATTCCTTTTACACAGCTCTGAAGCTGGAATCCAGACTGATTTAGAAAGACAGAGGGAGGGATTTTACTGAGTAAAATGTCATGGACTAGAGAACTGGCAGCAGGTATTAAATGTAAACCTGATTGGGAGACGTATTTGCCGAGTTGTCTGTCTGATCCTAAGAGCTAACCAGACCTGTGAATCCTGTCTTTTACAACCTGTTTAGCAAAAATTGAAATGTCAAAGGGGAAGATCAAGGAGGATGGGAACAGCTGTGCAGGTGAATGGCTGCTTTAATATCCTTAAGGTCTTTAAAGGGCAAGGTCCAGTAACCCTCTAAGACCAGGGTGCCAATCTGAGAGACCTCCTAGGACAGGAAGAATCAGTGCTTTAAGCCTCTGTCCCTTTTCCTCTGTTATCTGAACTTTCCCTTAAGCTTGCTGTTGGCCTACAAGGCAGCATAGAGTTGCTGTAGCTCAGTCTTCCAGGGGCAGCCCTGGGGGTCACTGCCAGCTCAGCTGTTGCCTGTTCTGTGTCTGTGTTGCTGTGATCACTTCCTGTCGTAAGCCAGCCTTTCCCTTCATCGCCCCCTCATTTCTGAAGGCATTGAACTCTTCCTCTAATACGTCTTTTGGGGTGTACTGCGTGCTTGATACCCCCAAACCCTGGTAAAAATCTTGGAACACTTTTAGCGAGGTGTGTATGCTCCTTTTCACCCTGCAACCCACTCCCCACCCCCCGCCCCTCCCCCCTACTTCAATAGTTACGAGCTTAGTTAGTCCTTCTATCACCTGCATTTCCTTTAAAAGAGGAAGCATGTGCACATTGTACCAGAAGGGGCTAGGAAGTCTGTACCTTCAGGAAACTGTACAGTTAAAAGCCGGACAGAAAAAGGAGGTGATCGTTTCCATTTGCTTCCTGCTGTCTGCCAAGAGCTGCCCTGAGTCCCCACTAGAACAAGCCCATTAGTGCTTCTGAAAGTGAGCAATGGACTGCTTGCTACCAGTCAACCCGAGAGGTGGGGCTAAAATAACCCTAGAGTATCAGAACAATTGCTTCAAACCCTTCAAGGGGCAGTCAAGAAACTAGTAACATGAGTATATGAAAACTAGTCAGCATGGCCCTCATACTTCAGAGCATTAAACGTTTCAGTCCTCCTGGCTACAAGCTGCTAATTGTTGAAGCTAGGATTGGATACATGGGGTTTGTTAGTTATGCTAGTCTACTTTACAGATGTTTAGAATATTCTATAATAAGAATTTTCCAACTCTGTGAGGTCTGCAAACTAGGAATAAACTCCATCACATAGGAGTTAAGCTCTATCAGCCAGAACTAGAAATATGACTCCTTACCTTCTTTTTGCTTTCACTCAGGAGGCAACTTTGGAAGCCCACACTTCCCTCTTAGCTAAAGCACGGCACGGCCTGCTGTCCCATTGCCCAGGAAGCGCATAGCTAACCACTCTCAGCCATGATTTGGTCCCAGCTCCTAGAGCTCTGGCTTGCTGAAAAAATACAGCCCAACCAGATGGGAACTCCTGCCTGGCACTGGGGCTTCTAAGCCATCAGGCATCATGGCGGATGTGAAGGGAACCAACTCGGAAGCCTCTCCGGGAAATCAGTGCCAAAGGTGAGGAGCTAGATATGAAGATACTGGAAGCTTGTTGTCCCCCTGTGGGATGCTGTGTTAGGTGGATGTCTACATCAGGCACCCTACCTGAACACCCACCTGGCAGCCACCTAAGGCCACCTGAGCACCCAAGTGCCCTCCAATTCCCCAAATGTAACAAGTTAGAAATCCACAGATGGTAAAGTCTTCAGGCAGACTAAAGACAGAAGTCCTCAGGGAGGCCAGGAATGGGAAGCAAGGGAATGGAGTGAAGTAGGGAGAACAGTGTTTACATTTCAAAGAATGTAGGCTTTGGTGGACGGTCTCTGGTACTTGGTCTGACGTACACAACGTTGTTTTGTGGAATAGTTTGACTAGCCCAAAATAGAATATGCTATTTACAACTTTTCTTCACGAAGTTAACTGGGAGAGAAGGTTGGGTGATTTCCTGAGGCAGCATGACACTGATGAGGTCCTGCCTTGGCAGCGCTGACATCAGAGGTCAAGAGTAACTGCCTTGTTTTCTACAGGTGTTAGAGCAGCTTCATTTAAACATGTGAAGGACCCCCAGCCCCATCCCTGTCTTCCACAAGGTTGCTTTGTGTCTTACTGAAGCCCCTGGCTGTGCTTTTCTGGAACAGTGACACAGCAGACACTCCTTTACCTCAAGGTACTTCAGACTGATGATATGGTTCACCTGCTTTAGATCACAGATCTGAGCTGTCCACTCAGGAATCACGCACTGAGCTTAGAATTCAGAAGCACAAAATTATAGATTAATTCACTCAAGGGAAAAAAATTCCATCTTCCATGGTTTTGGCCAGTGAGGTTACCGTGTGAGTCTTCTGTCAGGAAGGTGACTGGTAGACCTTAGATTAGAATCCGTACCTGTAAAGCAGGTTATCTGTATAGAAACATCCTCTTAATGTCACCATCTCACTTTGCCTCCCTTGCTTCAGAAGGTTGCTTCTACAAATGTGCTTCACAAAGGAATCGGGAAAGGACTAATCCCAGAAGTATGCTTAAGTACGGTGACCTAGCAGCTTGGGTTTGGCCAGCTCTTTCTTCCTCTGACACAGTATTCCTGACGTATACTCTTTCCTTCCAGGTTCATTACCTTCTTGATATGATACCTACTTGTTTAGGCCATGAAATTTCACTGTGAATAAGCAAAGATTTGGCAGGATGTTCACCACTAGAGCAAGGTATGCTTAAAGAAAACACAGCTCTATTCAAAGCACTGAGGGAAGAATCATTACTTGAAAGAAGAAAAATGAGTTCTTAGGTATAAAAGCAGGAAAACAGCTTAATTTTATCTGTAGGGCATATTTGCAGTGACATACCCAGCATGTCCATGGAGGTACTGGTACATTCCATACAGGATTCCCGGGCATGAATCCAAACTTACATTTCCTTATATGAAGACCAGAAAGGTCCTGAGTTGTATCCATGGGTTTCATCACTCATCCCCTCTCCTTTGTTAAGAGGGGCGTCTGTAAACATACTGACACATGTATATAACACGATCTGGACTGTATTGGGGCGGGGTGGATGTCATGTGGCGGCCTTCCAGATGATGTGTGCATGGCTTACCTTGGTTCTCTCTAGTTCCATTTCCATTAGTAGGAAACTTCAGGGAGGGGATACAAAATATAAACAGAGCCATAATCCAGTGGCCTCGTCTTTACACTTACATAAGCTGAAATGGGAGAATATTTGAGCCTAAAGATTCTGTATATACTCTGGAATAACAGGCAGCCTTCTAAAGAATTGCTTATCTCAAATGAGGGGGTGAGACACAGTAACTTAAGTTTTTGGGTCTGAAAAATCTCAGCTCTCTGGTAGGCCTTAAAAGGCTAATTTTTTCCTGAAAACGAGTGTTTCTGCTCAAACACATTGGACATGCTAGGCCTTTTATTTTTTTAAGTTTATTTTGAGAGAGAAAGAGAGATCACAAGTGGGGGAGGGTCAGAGAGAAGGAGAGACGGAATCTCAAGCAGGCTCTGCACCATCAGTGCAGAGCCCGATGCGGGACCCGAACCCACAAAGCGTGAGATCATGACCTGAACCGAGATCGAGTCGGACGCTTAACCGACTGCGCCATCCAGGTCCCCCAGACATGCTGGGCTTTTAAAGAAGCAACCATTTATCCATAAGGGCAGGACTTCTTAAAATTAAACCTACCAGTAGATACTTAATCACATCCAACTCTGAATGGTAGTAAATTTGTTTCCATCAGAAAAGAAAACCATATACTCCTGAAAACAATATTACAGTATATGTTAACTAGAATTTGAAGAAAACCAGTAATGTCTATGTACAGGGTCCTAATTAAACTATTCACCCTTCTTCTATCCTTTGGTCATAGAGGGTCCCATAAAATCTCCCGGTGATTAAATAAAAACTTACAGGCTGTTCGCCTAAGGAGGCAGTGTTACTTAAAACAGCTCCCTAAAGAACAGTGGTTGAGTCCTAATAGTTAAAAAAAAATCTAACTCTTAAAAAGTAAACAAAAGTTTTTAGATAACTAAATTTTAAAAAATCAAGACTTTATTGGATAAATGTTACACAACATTCTTTAACATTGAAGTCTTAGCATACTTTAGATGAGAAACAATTTTTGTCATTCAAGTCTACAAAATGAAATAGGCTTGTGAAGATTTGAAATACAAAGGTAGCATGAAGCAAAGCTTAAATATTAAGCAACTAAAGCAATGAAAAGTGAAATAGCAACATGGTATGTCTAGGTTTTAAACACCACCAAATTTCATTTATTAAAAAATGAAAATGTGGTTTATAACAAAATGCCTTTGAGAGTTTTGTCATGAGAAAAAATAGATACTTAAAAAGAATTGGGAGAGATCAGGTTTTGCCTTTGTATTATTTCTTGGTCATTTCCATCATTGCGCAAAGAATTCTAAAGCTTAATTACAAATCCTTATTGTGCAACCCACCATGGCTTAGAGTTCTCTGGTTCTTAAAGTGAGCCTGAAAGGTACTGCTGGTGTTCAACATCTGAAAGAACAAGATGGACCCAAGTCTAAGAGGGCGCCACAGAAGTACATGTAATCTTTAGAACTCCCTGCTGCTAGTTCCTGAGCTTTTTCAGATTTGATCAAACGTGTGTAATGACTTCATGGAAGAACTTTCCAAAAAGACTTTAGAATGCACTACAAACTTAATTATTTGCAGTGTAATCAAAATTTGTTTAAGCTCACTAGAAGACTGTTCACCTTTTCTTCTTGAGTTGTAAAACAAGTCCTAGTCAAGTATATTAAATGTTTCCCAACTCTTACCCAGACCCTTTTCTTAATCCTGAGTGTGGGGTTAAGTAATTCCAAACCTATACAGTAAGATTATGGAAAGTCTGAACACTGGAGCCAAATGTTCAGTTATGTTCCTTCAAATGAATTTTGTATTTTATTTTTTGGCATTTTTCCCTTTTTTTGTATTAAGTAATCAATATGGATTATCTTGTAAAAAATAAATCAGCATTGCCACTAAAAAACTTCAGTATTATTATTAAAAGTACGGCACCATCAAATATAAAATGCCTTAAAAATGTAGTAGTAATAGGTCCATCTGGTTTTCTCATGTTTTCTCCATTCATTAAAAAGAAAAATTAAAGTTTTTCATAATAAGTATTTTCCAAAGACCAAAACAACAGTATGGTCTCCATTAATAAGAATTCATTTTCCATGCGTGAAAGCTCTTTATGGGTCTGTTCCTACTATGTGTTCCCAGGGTCAAGTCCCACCTGACACCTGGGAGAATGAGTATCTTGCACTTAGAAGGAAGGGCTCTCCATGAGAGAGGTCCACATCACAATTCAGGGCAAAAGCCTTTCCGCCTCAGTAGGATTAAGAACTAGCTCTTAGAGTATACATTTTCACTCTAAGATCAACACTAGCCTATCCACTTTGAGTCAGAATTTAAAAGGTAAGAATGCTGTTATGAAAATGTGCACAAATGTTAAATACTGGTGGCAAATAAATACATCTTAATATGTTCTAACAAGCAAACGTATATTCAAGATAATACAGCCCTGCTTTATTAAAGAAAGAAAAAGGTCCAAAATCTCTTTGCTGGGTGGAGTGGGGCACTTTGCCATCCTTTTAGCAGGATGTTAGATCTTTTCTGTTGTTTCCACCAGCACCTGAAGGAAACCTTGGCCTCACCTCGGCATATGTGACTATTGCTGTTTCACAGGAGATCCATTCTAGAAATGCCTTTGCTCATTGCTGAACTGATTAACAAAACCTTGAAGAAAGCACAAAGTTTTAGTTCAAAAAATAATCCAGCTTCTCTGTCATCATCCCTTGCCTTCTTAGGCCTGTCCAAACTGTACTGGTAAGAACTTCACATTCAAAAAAAGTTACGGTCAGTGATTCTTCATACATAAAATTCAAGTGATTTCCTTGCGTGTTTCATATCACTTTTCTCCTCCTTTCATGCATAACTTACTGCAATGGTTTATTTTTTTATAAAACATTCCCCTAATGCCTTGTCTTCGGTTTAATATAGCACAATTTGCAAGTGCCCCTTTATAGACTGTTGGGTTTTAACCACTGCCTTAACATTTACTTCTTAGTGCAGCTTTAAAAATCTGAATCTCCAATTTCATTCAGTCCTGATGCTCTGGTGTTCTGTGTCACTGTGGTACAGGTCCATGAAACCAGCAGCCTGCTAATGTCTTTGTGCTGAAATACAGTAAAGAAAAGGTAGTTAAGCACAAGTAAATAGGAGAAAAATTATGTCCTTGTTGTTTAAATTCAGCCCTGCATAGATTATAGGATCATACTTTTTTCTTTTAAATCAGCTAAACTTAACCAACATTTGAGAAAACAATTTACTTCCACTTTAAACCAGCAGAAGCGTTCATTTTATTTCCGAGGTACATCTGGCCAAATTCCAACACAAAACTTGTCACCTTCACACAATCTGCACTTGAGTATATTTTTTAAAATACCTGATGAACATTTGCCTAATAAAGGGGGGATTTTAGCTTTGTTCTTTGTGCGGCTTTATGTTCTTTACCTCACCAGAAACAATACTAAACTCTGTGAATCCTCAGCTGCTGTGGACCACTCTGAAGCACCAGAGGCCTTCCTCTAGCACAGGCTGCCTACACACGGGAGCAAATTTATATAACAAATCAAGCTACGTGCAAGTCAGCTGCACAGCATACTGTCTACATATGTGTAAAGAGCAAAAAAGGGGGGTGGAGGGTGCCTTCCCAGAGCTACACACAGCACATCAGAAGGCATCAAGAGCGCCATTTCGCTACTCAAAGGCCACTTATGTACACTCATTAGATACAGCGTCCCTTATCACACCAGATCATGAGCAGAGGCCCTCTTCACCATACCTCCAAAAAAAAGCAAGCCTGAGCAAATATAAAGGGCAAAGCTTATAAAAATGATTGCCAGGAAGCACGACCAGAATTTCTGCCCAACATTATCAACTTCCCTTTAATACCAAGTGGTAAGAACCCCATTGAAACCCTTTATAATCCCTGGTTAACGCCTCTCAAGCCTGGGAGACTAGTACCAATAAGAGCCTCAATTCCAAAAGAGGTGATTGTGGAGAGAATGACGACTTTTTGGTCAAATGTACTTTTAAGCCAAAGGTCTATGGTGTTTTCAGTGGAATAATAACTGACAAAACAAACACAGAATGCAGGAAAGAAAGAAAAACCACCCCCATCCTTCCCAATGTTTAACTTCCAGATATTTCAAAGTAGGTGTCTTTCCCACTCTTTGCTAGCACTCTTGCTCTTATGTTAAGCTTCCCAGTGCTGCCTCACTGACTTACTAGATCAAGGCCTATAAAATAAACTTACAGGGCATTCTATCATGCTTTTTCGCAAGCAATGAAAAATGGCTTCTACACTGCACACATCAGAATGGAAGGTGAATGTAGTCTTTGCTTCTAAAGAAACAGAATGATTAACACTTTTAGAACTGACATTGAACTAAGAAAAGTTCATCTGTTAAAACCAACAATCGTAATACTATTTAGACCCACACAGAACTCTGGAAGTAAACTGAAAGAGAAGAAAAAAGTAAACAGTCAATCCCATGTACAATTTCATTTCCTTCTATTTATGACTCTATGTTTGGCTTCAACCTTAGGCCTAATCAGGTTGACAGGAAAGCCAAGGATTGAAGCATGTCTTATGATTCCTATGAGAGGTACAGAAAATTAAAACATGATTTTTCCTCAAGAAATCACCATAAGGGTAGCTACCATCCCTGCAATCCAGGTAAGAGTCCAAAATATCCCAGCCTCCATCTCTGATCCAAAATGTGCCATTGTGACTCAGCTTGCAAATTATAGCTTATCTGCAGTGATATAGCCCAATTACAGCTCACCACCAGCTGCACACACCAGAGGGTTAAATAGCCTTAATTCAAGGAAGCAAAAAGAGATCGTAAGTTCAGAAGCAGTACATCAGAAATCCTTAAACCTTCCCAGCTGTAGAAGAGTCCCAAATAAGCCGTTAAGGCGTTATCCAGAGAAGTTTCAATAAATGTACTTAAAAAGATTATGGCCACATTTCAGGATTATCTTTTGCCCCCCTCTGAATTTTGACTTTCCTTATGTAAATGACAATGGTTCTGAGGTTAGTTCGCTAAGAATATATATATGTTCATAGATGTATATATATATATTCTTATATATACACACATTAAGAATGACTAAGAAGTTAAATGAATATAAAAGTGACAAAGACTGAGATAGTGAAAAGATAGAGAAATCCACTATTTGGCTTTCCACGAAGACTCTGTTGCTAGTTGACAGAATTCTACAACCTGATACTCAACTTTTACTGCCCTAGGAGAAACTCGTTTCACGGAAGCTCACAGGAGGCTGGCTCTACTTGTTTTTAGCACAGCTGGTAATACCAATTGAAAGTTACTTTCATTCAGTAAAACGGTCACCTATATGAGATACACCCAGCTACAAAGGTCAATGAAAACTCAGGAAAAAGAACTAATGAACTCTTTTATGTCTAGCCTAACCTACTTCAGAATGATCAAGTGGTGACATGATGCCCTCTTCACTTTGTGGCAGGGCTTAGCACAGACAGACCTGCCCGTTTCACTGTTAACTTCAATGCTCCCAGTCTGAATCCACAGTGGTCTGTCAGACACTGTAAGGGAGCAGCAGGACTCGTCACTGTCTGATGTAATAGCTGCCATTTGTTGAGACCTATGGTAGAAAAAACCAAGTTAACAAAAATAGAGCAGTCATTTGAGTTCTTTTAAATCCATTTTACAAAAAAAAAATTTTAAAAATAAGACCAAAATTCAGTTGAATTTTCATCATGAATGTATTCTGGATAACTTGCGAACTTCACAGGAAGTGAAGCTTGGATACTAAAAACAGATTTGAGGTGTGTACACACCAGTATTGGCCAGGAGAGGGCACTCTCCAGAACAAGTCAATTCAGCAGCAAGACGCCTTGGGCGCACACACTAAGATGCTGCCCTCCAATACTAGCTCCCATGTAATGTTCCTGCTAAAAAATTTCTTCTAGCCTACCCCTAACCTAGGGCTGGAGTAGTCCTGATCGGCGAGGGCCGAAGTTGTCATCCTTGTCCGTGTTAACTTGATTAATGAGTTCAGAGACCCTATTTTGCAGAATGACCAAAAACTACCTGAATCCTTTTGTCCTTTTAATGTCCGTGACCTCCTATGCATACTACTCAGGACCTGGCATTCCTGTGTGAGTTAATACCTGCTCGAAAGAAGTCTGAGAAGATAAGCTTTCTCACTGGGGCTTTTAGAACAGAGATTTCAAATACAAAGAATAACTCAAATGAAGGATTGCTCTTCTAAGCCTTATTTTTAACATATTTGTCTGCTTCCCTATTTTAAGTATAAATTCATCGCATCCATAAAGTCAACTCTAGGATCACTTATTTAGATGATTTTCAGTCCTTATAATGATTTTTAGAATGCTAAGGTACATCAGAAACAGTACAATCAAAACTTTTAAAAAGGCTTTTCTGACATTGAAAAGGAGAAACCTCATACACCTGATCTATAATTACTTCTGAATTTTAACTCAAAGGAGAACAATTTTCTTAAATGAGATTTAATAAGGTTATGTGCCCTTTTGTTCATGGGAAACAAATACACTAAGTATGTTTTATATATTATTAATTGTAATCCAACAGCAATCACAGAAGAAAAAAAGGAGTCTTGAGTGCACAAAAGAATTTAACTTTGAACCTCTCCCTCCAGAAGTAAAACTTGTTAGGTTTTCAACCATCATTCTAAATCTCTTGGATTCTAGTTAAGAGAGTCAAGAAGCTCTATCAAAAAATGATCTCTTGCTGTGCATTTGCCCCTCCCACCCCCTGAAACACCATATAAAATATCAACATGCCAGTCCCAGTCCACAGAACCTGGCTAAGAAGTCTTTTGTGCTAATATTTAAGATGAGTTTCCCCTCAGTGCTTTTAGGGCCTTGGGTTTCTCTTTAGAAACGGACCACACATACATGATCCATTAGAAAGAGCCACGGAGCCCTAGCAGTGATACCCACATGAAAGGCAGCAAGTTCACTTGAAATTACTTATTTTGTCCTTTAAGAAAAAGCTTATTTGCAACAATGGCAACTATTCCTGGGAGGCAGAACTATAAATGGGCAGATCAGAATGGGGGGAAGTCATGAAAGAAGGAAGTAGAGGTCATGCTCTTAGAGCAAAGTTCAGCATTAAAAACTAACGAATTAAGATTATATACTTGTACCTGTTATCTTGCTGAACACTCAATATAAGTTTTCTTTGAATATAGTGTAGTATCAGGGCACCTGGGTGGCTCAGTCGGTTAAGTGTCTGACTCTTGATCTTGGCTCAGGTCATAATCTCATGGTTTGTGCGAGAGAGCAAGCCCCGCATTGGGCTCTATACTGACAGCACACAGCCTACTTAGGATTCTCTCTCTCTCTGCCCCTCACCCACTCATTCATTCTCTCTCGCTCCCCACCGCCCCCCCAAAAACAACAACAAAAAACACACTGTAGAATCATGCAACATGAACAAATAGGAAAAGCACAGTGTTTCATTTTATAGTAGACATTCTGTTTTTCTAGCCTTGGTGCTGTTTTTCTAACCAGTTATAATAGGGTTTTTGACAAACTGCACACAGTTCTTCCCAGCATACCAGGACTCACACTAAGATGCCACTCCCAGCCAGATTCCCTGCTAAAAACTAAACGGGGGGGGGGGGGGGGGGGGGGGGAGAATCATAGGTTTGTAATTAACATCTCAAAATTGAGCCATGGGTAAAGATAACTACCTTCTGGAAAATATGGCCACAGCACACACAGATCAAGGCCTTGGAATGTGTGGTATTTCCCTCCTAAAAAGTGGAAACTATCTACTCAGTCATCCCAGTAGCAATAAACAATAAAAAGGAATTTTCAAATTAACAGCCACTTTTTACCATTTGGCAAAAAATATTAAAACACCAGGGTCCCAAGGGAATATGGCATTTGTGCAAATCAGCTAACTGACTCACTTAAAAGCTGACATGCAAAGCTTTGTGGTTCTGATGCCTTTATAAAGCTCTCCTAGGAGGACCTCTACTCACTCCACTGAGCCCCACCAGTGCAGATAGTTCCCACACGTCTTTGAAATGATTTGGGATGTGCCAGGCTTCTGAGATGGTGATTGGTCATTAGTATATACCTGTCGGAACCAGAATTACTTTTCCTCATTCATTCACAAGTAGACATCATTTCTCCTTTGTCAGGCCCTGTGCTTGGCATAAAGGAGAGAAGTGGGAGAGGAACAGACTGGAATTTATGCAGTACGTAAGTGAATGAGGGGAGGGTTGAAATGCAAGGTTAATGCAGTTTTCCCTTCACTATAAATCCCTGTTGCTCCCCACAAATGCCTGTTAGAAATAGTTCAGCCTGCTTCTAGATATTTATGGATGATCATACTATGATTGTTGAAATCTCAGGTAATAACACTGTTATTATAACAGTTTATAAATGAATGTATGTTGCACAAAGCTTATTTCAAAAGCTACCAGAAATGAAATTTCTATGCCATACACAGAAAGCAGTGGTTGTGGAAATGACAGCAAGTTATTTCTATAGGTCTTGTGCTAGGCACTTTATGGCTTTAAATTCTCACAATTACCTTCTGAGGAGGTACTATTTATTCTCCCCATATCACAGAGGATGACAGTAAGGTAACCTAAGATCACACAGCTAGCTTCTAAGGGACAGATCCATGCCTGCCATTGAATCCAGGAAGAAATCTGGCTCAAGACCCTGTACTTTCAGCCATGTCCCTGAAAAGTGAGAAAGAATGCTTCTTGGCTCTGGGGGTCTG
The DNA here is from genome assembly GCF_028018385.1 of Neofelis nebulosa. Taxonomy (NCBI): domain Eukaryota; kingdom Metazoa; phylum Chordata; class Mammalia; order Carnivora; family Felidae; genus Neofelis; species Neofelis nebulosa. Next base: position 51,761,204 of record NC_080782.1, read on the forward strand.
GCCGGCTCAGTCAGGAGCATGCAACTCTTGATCTCAGGGTTGTGAGTTCGAACCCCATGTTGGGTGTGAAGGTTACTTAAAATCAAATAAAACTTAAAAAAAGAATGATTCTTTGCTCAATACAAGCCTGGTATAGAGCACTGCTGGTCACTGGCAAGTTATATACTCACAAGTATCCATTTCTATATTTTACACTCAACAGGATAACCCTCACATTCTTATAAAAACATTCTCTCCAGGCAAGCAAAAAACTGTTTTACTAGGGGAAAATTATATCCCTTCTAGACTTTTTCAGTAACTTTTAAGTGAATCTTTGTGTTATAATGAGTACATGTGTATAATGATATACATTATAATTACAACTTTTTTAGTTTATTTATTTTTGAGGAAGAAAGAAGGAATGAGCAGGGTGGGGGGGCAGAGAGAAAGGGGGATAGAGGGTCTGAAGCAGGTTCTGTGCTGACAGCACAAACCATGAGATCATGACCTGAGCCAAAGTCAGATGCTTAACAGAGTGAGCCACCCAGGTGCCCCACAATTTTTTTTAGTTTAAATGAAAAGGGAAAAAGTGTTATAATAACAGCCTAATGCTTTAGCTATGGCATAGGTAGTTTTCCTTCTAGATACAGGCACTAGGATAGAAAAAATTATGAGTTTTAAATCATAATTTCTGGTTAAGACTTAGATTTCTAAAGTAGTAAAAAGCAGCTACCTGTCACATTCTTATGATTACAAGGAAAATGCCATATAAATTATGGCTGTGTTTTCAACGTATTTTTAATGAGGCCTTATACAAATGTCAGGAATTTAAAGAAAAAAATTTTAATTCACATTTAAACCAAGTTTAAGACTAGGTATTTTTTAACTGGTCTGTTTTGAACATCAAAGTTTTAAGAAATTGTTTTATAAACCAAAGTGTCCAATAGAAGGCTATAAACTGGACAACATACACTATAAGCCATCGAACTTATTCAGTTAGAAAATAAGAATCTGACTCAAAAATTCAGTATTTTGATAAATCCTTGTAATTTTTGATTCTATGGTTTCTTTTCCTTTATACCTCCCTGTATCCAATCTTAACTTGTGCCACAATAACACAGAAATCTTTAAGAAAAATTCAAGTTCAGCAATTGCTTTTTTCAGAAATTAGATGCATTAAAATTTGACTCAATCCATCCCAAACTGAACTTAAAGGCAGGATATAAAAACTAATTTACTTTAGCATTTCCTACCAGAGTGTGGTACACAAAATCATCTTAGAATTTTAGAATTTTAATAGTATGTATGTCAAGGAGTATGTGTTTTTCATTAACTGTACTGACATAAAAAGTGTAAAAGTGGGGGTGCCTGGGTGGCTCTGTCGGTTGAGCGTCCAACTTCGGCTCAGGTCATGATCTCACAGTTTGCAAGTTGGAGCCCCGCATCGGTCTCTGTGCTGACAGCTCCAAGCCTGGAGCCTCCTTTGGATTGTGTGTCTCCCTCTCTCTCTGCTCCTCCTCTGCTCACGCTCTCTCTCTCTCTCACAAATAAAGATTCAAAAAAAAAAAATTTTTTTTAAGTGTCAAAGGGAGTAACAGTAAACAAATTTGAAAATATGGCAAAAAGTGTGATGGTATGTAAATAATTTAAGTTTTGGGGGCGCCTGGGTGGCTCAGTCGGTTGAGCGTCCAACTTCGGCTCAGGTCATGATCTCACGGTCCCTGGGTTCAGGGCCCCGCGTCGGGCTCTGTGCTGACAGCTCAGAGCCTGGAGCCTGTTTCAGATTCTGTGTCTCCCTCTTTCTCTGACCCTCTTCACGCTCTCTGTCTCAAAAATAAATAAATGTTAAAAAGAATAATAATAATAATTTAAGTTTTGGAAGCTAATTAATTCCATTAGTAAAATAATTTCAATGATTTCCATGTTCATAAAATTGTCCAAAACAACTGTTTTTGTCACTGGGAGGGAATGGTTTTAACTTAAAACTTACCCTTAAGTGATTTTAATAGGCAAATGCAGCCACACTAACTCATCTAAAAATTTTACCACAAGGCAGTTACAGCTCTAGCACTAACCAGGCTGATCAGGAAGGAATCCTGGAAGCCAGGCACCAAGGTGCATGTTCCAGTCATGGTGCTTGACCAAGAAAAACACTCCCGTAACTTACTGTTCTAGAAGCTATTTGGAAATTATCAGTCCAGATGTAAAAGATTTCGATCAAAATCCAAATTACAAGTGGAAAGATGGTGATGGGTACACAATGTGAATGTACTTAATGACACAGAGCCATACACTTTTTAAAAAAACGGTTAAAATAAATTTTATGTGAGGTGTACTTAATTTTTAAAATACAAAACAAAACAAAAACCCTAACAAATTATAGTGTTCTGTGTATATGAAGGAAGAAAATAATTTCCACCTAAAGTCACAAGGAAAGGTAAAAAATCCTTGAGTCTATACTGGGGCTCCTGGGTGGCTCAGTTGGTTAAGCATCCGACTTCAGCTCAGGTCATGATCTCAGTCCATGGGTTCGAGCCTTGCATCGGGCTCTGTGCTGACAGCTCAGAGCCTGGACCCTACTTTGGATTCTGTGTCTCCCTCTCTCTGCCCCTCTCCCGCTCATGCTCTGTCTCTCAAAAATAAGTAAATGTTCAAAAAAAAAAAAAAATCCTTGAGTCTATAAATATGAAGTCTCTTGAGTAGAGACTAAACAAGAAGACTTGCTTCTCTTCTTGGTACCAACTATCCATGGGAGAGACACTAAGACATCCTGGAAAACTAACCCTACAGAGACCATCTATATCACTATGACTTTAAACCTTCCATTCCTTTATTCAGAATAGCACAACAGAGCACATAAATTGCTAAAGCTTTCTTTCTTTAAATTCTATGCACTCTGTATAGTGAGGGCATACACGAACTGTAAACACAGACTATGAAGGGCCTATTAACTCAGTCAGAACCAGGTAAAAGTAAGTAATTCAGCTTAGCTGTTTTTATTTTCTCCTGGCAGTTGGCATGGCAGCAGCTCCTCCTGGTTCTATTTCTGAATTCCCTGTATCAGGCATCTCAATCAGAGATGATCTTCACTGCCACCATCCTAATACCATCTCAGAGCAAACGCTAAATTTGCCCCAACTGAGGGTCTTCATTCTCTTCTAGCAAATCCCCTATGGAGGCCTTCACTGGGCCCAAATCCAAACAATATCCTGAATCAAAACATTATCAACTTTTCTAGACATTTGCCAGTCCCTTCTCTGCTAGGAGTACTAAACAAAAATGAACCAACACAGCAGAAACCATAGAAAAATTCACAAGTTAAAAGGAAAAATCTAATTTTAGATCCAAATTATAGATTTCTTAAGGTACAGGCATACCTCGTTTTATTGCGCTTCACTTTACTACGCTTCGCAGATACTGCTTTTTTTACAAATTGAAGGTTCAAGACTTCAGTGGAGGAAGTAACTGCAGATGTGGCAGAAATAGCAAGAGAACTAGAATTAGAAGTGGAGCCTGAAGATGGGACTGAGTTGCTGCAATCTCGTGATAAAACTTTAACAGATGAGGAGGTGCTTCTTATGGATGAGCAAAGAAAGTGTTTCTTGAGATGGAATCTACTCCTGGTGGAGACGCTGTGAAGAGTGTGGACACGACAACAAAAGATTTAGACTATGACATCAACGTAGCTGATAAACGGACTTTGAGAGGACTGACTCCAGTTTCGAAAGTTCTTCTGTGGGTAAAATGCCATCTAACAACATCACATGCCACAAAGAGATAAATCGTTCATGAAAAGCAGAGTCAATCGGTGTGGCAAACTTTACTATTTTCTTATTTTAAGAAAATTGCCACAGCCACCCCAACCTCCAGCAACCACCACCCTGATCGGTCAGCAGCTATCCACATTGAACCCAGACCCTCCACACCAGGAAAAAGACCCACTGAAAGCTCAGATGGTTAGCAATTTTTGGCAATAAAGCTATTTTTTAAATTAAGACATACATTATTTAGACACAATGCTATTGCACACTTAACAGACTGCAACAGAATAGAAATAACTTGCATATGCACTAAGAAACCAAAAAATTAATGACTCACTTTATTGGGTGGTCTGAACCGAACCCAGTATCTGAGGTAGGCCTGTTTTCTAATTCCCAATTCAGTTATTCTATATAAAGAACTTGTATATGTAGGTAAAGGAATGCAAATGTGTATCTTTCCTTCAACATAACCAACGTTAAGTATGACCTGTTCAAAATAGGGGTGCAAGTCAATATTTTTGTAAGTTAGAAATTCAAACCCACTAATGAAGATACACATTTAATTGATTTTGGTAGCACTTTCATTTTCTTTGCCTTCAGTCTGTCTTCATACCTATATTCTTGTCTATTCTACTTAGTATGAACTTAAAGTTACTATTCATAGATTTTTCCCTTCAAAAGCACATAGGACATACATGTCCATCCGGTCATATGAGTGGGCTCCAGACTAATGAATTCTACTTTCCCTATTTTGCTGATCTCTGGTTCCACATCTATAAATGAGTCGAAAAGATACCCCTTTTAGATTAACACTTGGCTGTTCTGGGAAACTAGAGAAAAATACTCTGATGCTTTAAATTTCTGACCAATTCTAGAAATAAAGACATCTTTTGCTGTTACACCTCTTATTTTTACTTGGTTTCTCCCCTTGTTAATCCTTTATTCTAAGCCACTTTTTTTTAGACCACTGGAGATGTGATTTGGCCTAAGCCTAGTTTTCTCTCTGCCAGGGGAAAAAACCACTTTTGGTTATCTCCATACAAAGAGTACATGCCTCCTTCTTGACCACTTTAAAGAAAAATGTAAAAGGAAAATGGCTACAATGATCCAATTCACCTCTATCTCCATCTCTACTGGATACATTAAGCTGTTTAAGAAATTTCTATTTGGTATAACGTACAGAGAAAATGAATCACTATGCTGTACACCTGAAACTAATGTAACACTGTGTGTCAACTATACTCAAAATTTTTTTTAATCTCCATTTGAATGAAACACTACTATGCAGCTGTTGGGTTAGTGTTTAGAATATACAGATTTTAAGATTAAGCAGTTCTTTAAAGTTTCCTCCCCTATGGAAACTTCAAATGAAATGTGCCACAGTTTAAAACAGAGGGAGTATTTGGCAAGATAATTAGAGATCATGCACATTACTGATTATATTTGATTATATTTCAACATTTCCCTCAGTGGTATGGACTACATAAAATTCGATGTTATTTTACTCAACAACCAGGACTTTGTTACTCTTTTTCTCCATGGCTTCTGAAATAAATCAAATTCGGTTTATGCAACCAGAGCACATATGCCAAAGCTTCTGACTATTTATTAGCAATATCCACAGTCAAACCCACTGCGTTAAGATAAAACTCACCTGGATCATTACATGAAGCCTTGAAATTACGTATTTTAAGGGACTTTTTGCTTTGCCCTGTTTAAATCTTTCTGAACCTTAGATTTCAAACTTTCAAAAATATCTGAATGAACAAGTTCATTAATCTGAAACAAATACCCAAAAAAATATTTTAATTCCTTAAAACCCCTCAATCACGCTATGAACGTCTTTCAACCTGTTATAATCAAAGAATTTTAAAAATAGTATAGTTGTTTCTGTTTGCAGGAAAGAATATGTTCTATTCAAGTGCAACGTTTTTTTCAATTGTGTGTTTATTATAATCAAAAAGCATTGACTGAGTTCCCCAGAAGAAATTCTACTTGCTTTTGCAGAAATCAGTGCATAAATCATAGAAGTCCATAACCTTAAGGAAGCTGACAGATTATGGATTTTAATCTCCATTAATTCCACAGGTAACTAAGAGATTTCAAATTGGATTACTTAGAATTACACAAAAAGTTGCTCTACTTAAAATTTTCAATTTTCCATGTCAAATTGATATTGCATCAAATTTAAAGGTAAGTTAGACACACACAAAAAAATGAAAGCAACTTGAAAAGTCTTGGGATAAACTTGCCTCCACAGGCAATCAGATCTATTTTTCACTAACAATGAAAAGCTAAAAATGGAAAGTTAAATCTACATGGACCATGTAGAAAAACAGTGATCTAAATTACTAGCCCCAAAAGCAAGGATACCTGAGGCAGAAGACCAGGTGGAAGAGAGACTGGTTGTAATTACAAGAACCATGTGATGAAATATTAAGGCTAAAAATGAGGAAAATTAAACCCACACGTTTATGAGAAATTGGCGGGAAGAGTGTCTCAAATCTAGAAGCACATCAGACCTATATGCTATAAAACTTCATTTTAAGATTATGAGGATCACTTACTTGAATTTCATCTATACTCAGATATTTTCTCTGATAGGACAAATACGAAAATAAAAGTTTGATTTTTTTCATCTCCTCTACACACTAACAAATAATTTTCTACCATCTTGAAATTTTTCAAAGCTTTTTGAGAAACACACACAAATAATTTGGATTTAGTCGATTTTATTTACAGCTTTTTTTTTTTTTTTTTACATTTCAGAGCATTACACAATTACATTTTCTCATTTTCTGACCTGCAAACAGATACCTTAAACGGAAATATCTTTTAAAAATTATCAAATTAGGTACATCCAAAATGCAACAATTACACATATGACAATTAATTCACAAAGTGTAATTTACCAGGACGTATCCTAAGAATTTAGGAACAGCCAGTCAGGAGAAATCTGACCAAATTTACCAATCAACTATTTACACATCCAAAGACAAACCTACCTAAACTCCCAAACCAGAAATTTGAAAGTTTTTGTTAAATCCCCATTGGACAAAAGAGAGTGATGATTCAAAAACCTAGTCAGCCTTGAAAGTCTTAACCCCAAATACCGGGCTCTTTCCCCAGTCTGCAACTGAATAGCAAGCATCTCAGTCTGTCAAAACACCTAAGTATCAAACTCTTGCGCCATTATGCACATAGAAAGGCTAAGTGTTCATTAATTAAAAACAAGACGTCATTAAATATCCACACTATTACCACCCCCCGCCCCCAGCTCACCAGCCCTTACTGCAATCCCAAATATGCAACCTGTGTCACATAGTGACAGGCTCTATCTTATATATATATATATATATACACACACATACATATATATGTGTATGTGTGTATGTATGTATATATGTATGTATGCATATACACACATATATGTATGCGTGTGTATATATATAAATATACACACATACAGTACAAGGTACAAATGGCAATTAACAGTCCCTGCAAAAATTCATTTTCAGTTGAGGCTATGGCTCCTAAGCCTTGGGATGGTTTGACTTCAAAACTGAAAAATACTGCTGAAATCTCACTTCCTTAAGTCAAATTGATTGCTTGTTCAATTTTAGCTTTCAGTCTAAAAATGGCTATAAGGTAAGTATGAAAAAGCAGCCAACTGAGTACAATTTCTCTCTCCGATTTGGCCAAGCTATTTTGTAGAAGTTACTCCTAACTAGACTAGAAAATCTGTGGCGCCTTCCGATGGTTCTTGCCTACCTTACTGTCCATGTTCACGTTTCAAACTGTGTCAACAGAGCCCGCACTTCAGGGGTCAGCTGCTTGGCAGCCTTAGCCGCCTCTGTGATAGCCTTGCGATACAGGCCCTTTCTCTTCTTATTAAAGCGTGACTGGAAGTTTTCTAAAAAGGGGGAGAGTTGCGAAAGAGCAAGAAAAGAGGTTGTTGGAGACCCAAACCATGAAATACGGGCCTCCTGTCGGACTAAAAGGCCGCTATCTTTCCGGCTCACAGTTATAGTAAGAATACGGGCTGGCCACCAAGGAAAGCCATAGATCTTGGCCCAAACAATGTCCCCTACACATATGGTCCTGCCATCTGGTGTGACGCATTTAGAGACGTTTTTGGAAAAGACTTTCATTTTCAAGGAATTACTGAGCTTTTTCTCTTCCTTTGAAGAGGAGGAAGTGGAGGAGGTGGAAGGTGCATGCATACTGCCTGGAGGAAAATCAAAGCTTTCAGAAGAACTACACTCAGAGTTGGAGGATTTCAAATCATCTGTGCTATCAATGCTACACACGGAAGCACTGGAAGAGTCAGGTTTCTTTTGATTTAGGGTCATGTAAACAGAGATACTGCTTTTGCTGCCCTTTTTGCCCAGTGTCTGTGGTTCATCCCGCTCACCAGGCACAAGCACGTCATTGGTGTCCTGAACCTCACTGCTGGCCTCTTCGGGGCCTTTTGAGGGACTCTGATTTTCTGAAGGGGCCTCACCTGCTGAGCGGGTGGAGGTGCAGCGAGACTGGGGCTTGGGTGCCATCTTGCCACTCCGCATTTTCTCAAGTCCTGTCTTCAAAGAAGAGTCATTCTCTTCGTTCCTGTACCTCTGTGGTTTTAAACGAACCCGGGGTGGAAGGGAACCTGAGCTAGGACTCTGATATCGACGTGTGAAATGGACTTTTGAGTGTGCATTTTTGGATGTAGAGGTTTCGCTCTGCTTCTTCTGTGCCTTTTCTTTGGCAATTTTCAACACTTCCCGAGCTTTTGCATGATCCATGTTCTTACTCTGGAGCACTTTTTTAGTACTTAACTGAGCTTTTGATGTATTTGCCTGAGCAGAAACTTTGACTACTCTGCCTCTGCTGTGAGCAATACTGGAAACCTTAACCACAGTATTTCTTCTCTGGCTTTCATTTTGGTTTTTCCCATCCACTTTATGGTCAGTTTTCAGTTTTTTGTTCACAGTAGTTACACTTTCGTTTTTCCGTTTCTTGTCTTCATATTTAGAAGAGTCACTTGCACTGCTACCTTTTCTAATTTCCTTTTTTTCAGCAACAACACTGTTTTTACATTTGTCACACAGGACTTGCCTGGGTCGTAGTTTAATAGCATTCATTATTGAAGTAGGCTCTTCCCTGTACATTTTTCGTTTGGGTCGCTTGATTTTCCGAGGAGGTGGCTGAGGTATTGACTGGTTATATGTGTCCCTGATAAACAAAGGGGGAGGATAAGGTGCTCCTTCATGGAAGAGAGGTGGTGGTTTGCAAGTCCACAGGCTTTCAGCCAGTCTCGGCTCGGGAGGCGAGACTGGAGAAGAGTCATCAGGAACAGCACTGTTCACTTCACGCTTGACTTCCGTCCCTTCTTGGAATGTATTACTTTGGAGCTGCATGGCTTCAGGTTTGTCCTTATATTCCCTTTTGGGAAATACTGTCACAGGGATCCCATGGGGCCCAAACCTTGGAAAGAAATGAAAGAAAAAAAGAAGTCATTAAGTAAGGGTCTAAGATTCAGTTTCTTAAACTGCAACAACACCTAATGTTTGTTTGTATGGCTTTCCTGAAAACTATTTCATATTAAAGAATAAAAACAAACACCAACTGACCACCTCACCCCCAAAATCCCAAAGCCCTTCAATTTTTCATTGGTCCCATATCTTAGGGCTAAACAGATTATATGTCTAGGTATAAACTCAAACGATTGTTCTAAGCAGTGCCAGAATAACTGAGATTATTTAAAATAGACCTTTCAGTCTTGGATCAGAAAGGCATTCATTCTATCAGATAGCTTAATATGAAATGACATTTGATATTACATTCGCTGGACTACGGACAAGTCTAGTAAATGCGACTATGAATCTGCAACATACATCTCTCTCTCTGGTTACATGAGCTTTCAAAAGCTTCACAAAACAAATTCAGCCTTAACTACCCCAAAACACTGAATCAGTAAAACCCCATCTCAACTTTGTTTAATCACTAAAGACTCAAAGACAGCTGTGCTCCTTTACTCATCTTGCACCCTAACTCTTCAGCCCTTCATCTACCTCCTGCCCCGCAAAATCATAAAAATATGAGACATTCAGATGCTCAAGTTAGCACACAAGCAGACAGGTATAGAGCTGTGGCTTTCTAACTGTTTAAAACACACATCACACATTGAAAAAGTATTTTCACACTGCAATCTAAAACATTTATGTATACATGCATGTATACATATATAGACACTTATGCCACAGTTTCACTAAATACTTTTAACCTCATATTATGTGATATGACACATTACATGGATTTTAAAACTGGTCCCGACCAAATTTGCAAAGCACTGGTACAGAACACGAATCTTTACAATTCTCCGTTTCTAATAAAACAGGGGTCAACATGACCTTGTTTCTCATGTAGACTTAGAAATCACTGTGGTTTAATCCTCCTGGGCTAAACATCAAGAACTCTTAAAGCTAAACTTGCCACACTCAGATTCCTGCACATAAAAATAAAGTCACACTACCAAAAAAATGTCATCATATACAACACATTACTTTTAAGCACTATTTGATGCTGTTTGAATACCAGTGAATACAATTCTAATGTCAATCCTTATGGCAGAGGTGCTTGGAACCCACGGACCGGCTTCAGGCAGCCTGAACTCATAAGATGCAAGTGTTTTACATGTCTGTTTTCCATGAGAATGAGTCTTGGTTCTCATACTCTCTACTCTCTAAAATGTCCTTATGTCCCCCAAAGGGTTCAGAATATCTCTGTTGGGAAGAAATGTTGAGATTACATTCTTAGGACTATAAACACACCCAAACGCGGACAGGGATATACTAAGAGCCAACACCACTAAGTTCTATCTGGTTCTAACACCCAAATCATTTTCTTCCTGAAGTCTTCTATTTGGTGACCACAAACCAACAGTTTGAGAGAAATACTTACAAACTACAAAGGAAGAGGAAAGCTTTTACCTAGGGTGGGACAAATTTGAATCTGGGCTAATCCACAAAGGACACTCTCTATCAGACTCTGCCAAGTGGCTTTCTATTCTAGTATCTGGTACTTAATGTTGGCTTCCTATTTACTTGCAAGGCACTCTGGGCATTTAGCCTGTTCTCTTATATGCTCAATGACCACTTTTTCAAGATGACAGAACAAGACAGGTGATTCTTGGATTTTATCATAGAGCTATATAAAACAATGTAACTTATCTAAGGTGAGATCCACAATTGGTATTAGCAATAAAATTTCTACCACTTAAGAAGCTATCATTTTGCCCCCCTGCACTCTCACATGGTGTTTTCACAGTGGAACAAAAAAAAACATGCCATTCCTTTATTAGGCATAACTAAAACCATAATCATCGTAATGTCTGAGGTAAACTTTCACACCTGTTCTTACCAACTCTATATCCATAGGTGTTACTAAACCTCACTAGATAATAGTTTTTGTGTAAATGGGTAACACTATTTCCTACCACTAAGGATTCAGGTAAGGATTAACAGGAAAATGTCAGCCATTTTTCTTGACTAAAATTTACTTCATTTAATTAATTTGATCCTATTTTCAACTAATTTACTAGACTTAAGGAACATTTCTATAACCTTAATTTATAATCTCAAAGTGGGATGATCTAGCCAATTATTTTAGAACTTTATATCAAATAAGCTGTGGAATCTGATATTTTTCCTCAGAGAGTTTAATAAAAACATTAACTTCATACCTGGGGTTTTTCCCTCGCCTTTCCCTCTTAAGCATATAAAATACAAGCATTAAATTTTTTTTTTTTTTTTTTTTTACTAACACAGGAAGGCACTTCATTGTGTAATATGGCACTGAAAGAGGGGGTGGGGGTGGGGGGAGCCAAGCTGGTAACTGTGAGTGGTGCAAGACTGGCAAAAGCAGAAAAATATTTGTTAAGGAAACTTTCTCAAAGGACCAGAAAGATTAAATCACTTTAAGAAGAAAAGGGGTATCAATGTACCACTCCATCTCAGTTGTCTCCCTAATATGTCTCCCTAACATGGGCAACACTTAGTAACTAAGGGTGGAGATGCTGGTTGAGATATCAATTTCTAGGATCACAACTATGATTTAAATTTTTAAAATCAGAGTGTAAATATATGAAACTGCAATGAATCCGTTTCATCTATGTATGTATATACAGATACTCACATAAAATATATTTGTAACTATGCTCAAAAGTTTGAAAACCACTAATTTACGATACTGTAACCTTAATAAGAATATAAAGTAGCTACAAAACTATACCCTCTTGGGGCACCTGGCTGGCTCAGTCAGTAGAGCATGTGACTCTTGATCTCAGTCAGAGTCATGAGTTCAAGCCTCAGGTTGGGCATGGATTTAAAAAAAAAAAAAAAAAAAAAAAAAAAGGTCATGTCTTAAAAAAAAAAAAAAATCACAAAATCTAATTTCTCAAAATCTGCAACATAATACTCTGTGGTGGTTGAAAATGGAGATTCCTAAGCCCTTGCCACAAGGCAATCCTAAGACCCTCCCCTAGGGTGGAAAGCAGAATTTAAATTTTTAACAAGAACTTTTGCTTTAGCTTTTTCTAAGGTGAAGGTATTTAGGTCTCCTTTGAGTGTTCAAAGGGTGACCTCAGCAGAGGAAGACTTCAATCACGGAGAGGTGAAGGCTGACTAACATCCCTTGCCTGAGCTTTTTCTAAAAGAACTTTTCACAAATATTTGAGTAATAAATAAGACACAAAGCATCTTTCCTCTTTTCCTCACCCCTTCTTTGTGCAGCACGAAGGTATTAATGTATCAGGGACTCATCCTAACCCTTACCTATTTTCAGTAATCTTTAACCACTACCCAAAAACTCTAAAGGAAAAATATTCAGGTATTATAGCTTAATTAAAAATAGCGCCTGGGTACCTTGGCTGGTTCAGTCAGTAAAGTATCCCAACTTTGGCTCAGCTCATGATCTCATGGCCTGTGAGTTCAAGCCCCTGCAGTGGGCTCTGTGCTGACAGCTGACAGCCTGGATTCTGCTTCAGGTTCTGTGTCTCCCTCTCTCTCTGCCCCTCCCCTGCTCGCTCGCTCTCTCTCGCTCTCAAAAATAAGTAAACCTTTAAAAAAAAATAAGAAAAAAAGAAAAAGCTACTGGGGCACCTGGCTGGCTCAGTTGGTGGAATATGTGACTTTGGATCTCAGGATTGTGAGTTTGAGCCTCATGTTGGGTACAGAGATTACTTTAAAAATCTTTTAAAGAAATTAATAATAAAAATAAAAATAATCTTTTAAAGAGGTGCCTGGGTGGCTCAGTCAGTTCAGCACCTAACTTTAGCTCAGGTCATGACCTCGTGGTTTGTGAGTTTCAGCCCCACATCGGGCTCTGCACTATCAGAGTCTGCTTGGGATTCTCTCTCTCCCTCTGCCCCTTCCCCACCTAAGCTGGCTCTCTCAAAATAAACTTTAAAAAAAATTGGTTTTTAATCTTTTAAAAACTTTTTTAAAAAATAAAAATAGCTTCCGAGGAAAACCAGGTGAAGTACACCAGAGACCTCTCTGAACTACCTTGGCAAATTCCTGTGAATCTATAAAATTAAGTTTTAAAACTAGTTATCTTCTTAATAATTTTGGAGTAATGAATGCCAAAATCTTGAGGAGGGAGAATACTGGTGCTTGTTATTTTGTGTCAAGGCAAGAAAGAAAGGAAAAGTATCCTCAGCTAATGTAAAGGTGAAACCAATGTAATATAAAGTATTTAATACAGCAAAATTCAAAATGTGACTATTAGAGGAATGATAAGAATGTTTTCTAATATTTGGGTTCTACTTTAGAGGTCTGAATTCCATGGAGGATTCTAGCTTTGACTAAATGAAGCTCTTAATCACCCACTAATAAAATTATGATATTTGCTTGCTTAAGATTTCTAGCATTACCAATCAATCCTATACCTAAATTAGGCATCACTTCTTAGAGTAAAAATTATCATTCAAATTCCCTTTCCACAGGAACACTTCAAACAAAGCAAAAAATGTTTACCAACAACTCTTACCTCTTATTCTGAAAGTGTTTTTTAAATGCCGGTATTTTGTTTATCTGCATTAACTTCACAGCAACCTCAATCACCTCATCTCTGACCTAGGATTATACTCTTTTCCTTCCTGTTTACAACAGCTTAACAGTGCACAACTGATTCTCATTTTCTTCCTTCAAATTCTGGTTGCCAAGCTCCAACTGTAGGAGGAAATTCTTTTAAAAATATTGTACAGTAAAAATAAAGAAACAAAAAACTAAGGTATTACTATTTTAGGCAAGCAAACAGGGGTCCCGAGGAATTCAACACTCAGAAAATAATTCAGGAGGTTAGCTGAGACAGACCCCAGTGTTCTGGCTGAACCAGACCTCCCTCCAATAAACAGAAAACAAAAAGAAACTTTTCCTTCCCAGAATTATGTTCTCTTAAAGAATCTACAGTAGGAAAAAATTATATGCAGTTAACCACTTGAAAAATAATAATTCTGATTTCAACTCAAGTAGATGTTTTCAGAAATTACTTCTTCCTTAAATTAGCAACAGGCTAACTCAAAGGAGGAAACCGTAAAGCACGATTTTGGTTCACATTACATCTCTGGAGATTGGTTATCATGTCAAAATTTAATCTTAGGACAAATGAAATTAATAAGCTGTACACAACAGAAAATTTTACAAAATAAAAATGTGCCTCTAAGCCCCCCAAAATTAAAACTTCACGCCTGTACACACAGTTCTGGGTATATATCCAAAATAACTGAAAACAGGGTCTCAAAGAGATAATTGCACACCCGTGTTCATAGCAGCATTATTCACAATAGCTAAGAAGTGGAAACAATCCAAGTGCCCATCAAAAGACAGATGGGTAAATAAATGCGGTATGTACATACAATGGAATATTATTCAGCCTTAAAATGTAAATTGTCACGTTACAACATAGATAAAGATAAACCTTGACATTATGCTAAGTGCAGTAAGTCAAAACAGATACCATATGATTCCACTATAAGACATCTAAGTCAGTCAAATTCAGAGAAACAAAGTAGAATGGTGGTTGTCAGGGGCTGGGGGAAGGGGAAATGGGGAGTTATTTCATGGGTCTAGAGTTGTAGTTTTAGAAGACTGAAAAGTTCTGGAGATCTGTTTCACAACGATGTGAACCTACTTAACACTAGTTACGGAACTACACACTTAAAACTGGTTAGGATGGAACACAATATGCGCCTTTTAAAATTTAAAAATAATTTTTAATTATATATCTACCTAATACAGAAGGGAAAAGTTTGATGAGCAGTATATTTTCATGGTAGTAATGGAATGATTAGTGCAAGGCAAAGAGTCACTACACTGAGGAATAACAGAACAATACCTTGACTTGAGTACAATCCAAGTGAACAGCACCAATGAGGGCAAATAAGGAATATGTGCCTGCAGACGTGGCGCCCTGAGAACACCGCCCTGCCTGTATAGCTTGAACCTCACGTAAGCAACTATCAGACAAACCAATATTGAGGAACAGTCCCTATTACATGTAGCCTATATTATATGGCAACTAAATACAATACATGGTCATTTACTGGAGGAGGAAAAAAGCTTTAAAGGACATTATTGGGAAAATTGACAAAATGAAATATGGGCTGCAAATTAAAGTCCTCTGTGAATGTTTCCTGGATTTGAAAACTATATTGATTTAAGAAATAAATGCACAAGTATTAAGAGGTAAAGGACAATGATGTATGCAACCTACTCTCAAAATAGTTCAAGAAAAAAATACATTGAAAGAATAATAAAGCAAACATGGCAAAATGCTAAAAAATTAGTGAATCTAGATAAAGGGCTTATAAGAGTTCTCTGCTGTGTTTGAAATTATTTTAAGATAAAAAGGTTTTAAAAATTAATTGGGGCACCTGGGTGGCTCAGTCGGTTAAGCGCCCGACTCCGGCTCAGGTCATGATCTCGCAGTTTGTGAGTTCGAGCCCCGCATCGGGCTGTGTGCAGACAGCTCAGAGCCTGGAGCCTGCTTCGGCTTCTGTGTCTCCCTCTCTCTGCCCCTTCCCTACTTGCGCTCTGTCTCTCAAAAATAAATAAACGTTAAAAAAATTTTTTTAATTAGTTTTTAAAAGGTATAATCTTAAATTTAGTTCACCTCAACTCCACCAAAACATTTAAGCAAAGAAGGTACATAAAAAAGAAAAATTGGAGGCACCTGGCTGGCTCAGTCAGTAGAGCACTCAACTCTCGTTCTCAGGGTCATAAGTTCAAGCCTCACACTGATTCGGAGCCTACTTAAAAAAAAAAAAAAAAAAAAAAAACTTGTCCTACTTAAGCAGAAATGCCAACAAATGCACTTCAAGTACCACTAAGCACAAAATCTATATTCAGATACAACTATGCTAATTATTCACAGTATAAAACCAAGCCTCAGTCCTAGAACCCAACTTCAGTAGGCAAGACCAGAATGTAATACTTGTTGCCAAAAGAAACTACAGACTTGAGAGGGAAGAAATCACAGTGGATTAGTGACCAGGCAATGAGCTTTGTAGGAAATGGCCTACACCGAGAAGGACCTAGACAGATTTACTGAAGAGTGAAACAGGGAGTGGTAAAAAGTGGTTACCCATTTGTGAATGCTGGTAACCAATTTAAGCTGGTTTAAAAAAGTGAAACACTGGGACGACTGGGTGGCTCAGTCAGTTAAGTGTCCAACTTCAGCTCAGGTCATGATCTCACAGCTGGTGGGTTTAAGCCCCAGGCCAGGCTCTGTGCTGACAACTCAGAGCCTGGAGCCTGCATCAGATTCTATGTCTCCCTCTTTCTCTCTCTGCCTCTCCCCCACTTGTTCTATCTCTCAAAAATGAAAGAAAGGAAGAAAATGAAAGAAAGGAAGAAAATGAAAGAAAGGAAGAGAAAGAAAGAAAGAAGAGAAGAAAGAAAGAAAGAAAGAAAGAAAGAAAGAAAGAAAGAAAGAAAGAAAGAAAGAAAGAAAGAAAGAAAGAAAGAAAGAAAGAAAGAAACAGTGAACAGGTGTCACAAAAAAATCAGCAGATGACCAGATGCACTAGGAGTCACCACAGAGCAACCTGATTCCCTATTCCATAGGAGAGAGGTTAAGAATTCAGCTTACATAGGCAATAACAAAGATAATCCATCTGGCAGAAAGAGAACGCATGCCAGAGACACTGTGCATGAGGGAGGGCACTGCTATGAAAGTTCGGTGAGAGGATGGTGAAGGGAGAAAACTAGTCACTTAAAACAAAACCAAGAAAGGGGCACCTGGATGGCTCAGTCCACTAAGCATCTGACTTTGGCTCAGGTCATGATCTTGAGGTTCCTGAGTTCCAGCCCTGAGTTGGGCTTTCTGCTGTCAGCATAGAGCCTGTTTTGGATCCTCTCTCTCTCTCTCTCTCTCTCTCTCTCTCTCTCTCACTCTGCCCCTCTCTCTTGCTCTCTGCCACTCCCCCACTCACACTCTCAAAACTAAACATTTTTTTTAATTGCCCCCCCCCCCCCAAAAAGGACAAGACCAATGAAGGCTTCTGATTGTACAGTGATGGGATCAGAAGGGTCTCCATCATTTTGATAAAACTTTAGCTCAGAAACTACCTGGGTGGCTCAGTTAAGTAACTGACTGTTGGTTTCAGCTAGGGTCATGATCTCACAGTCACAGGACCAAGGTCCAGCTCTCCCCCCCCCCCCCACCCCACCTCTGCTCTTCCCCTGCTTGTGCTTTCCCTCTCTCAAACAAATTTAAAAAAATAAAAACAGGCTCAGCCATGCTAGTCTGGTTCTATCATTTAATAAGTGTAAAGAAAAGCACAAAATTATATTCTTTTCCCTCACTGAAATATGTCATTCTCAAAGCTAAGCCCTATTCAATGTTTTAAAAGCATATAGAGTAAGTAGAAACACTATAAGGACTAAATTTCTCTGAGACTGTAACTTTTTCTTCATGACAAAGCCCAAAATTTCCTCAAAAGCCATTTGCCCCAAGCAGCAGTGTGTTAAAAAAAAAAAAAAAAAAAAATACACCACACCATATATTTTGCAAGCATCTCCTACTTACTCATTCCCTAGTAAAATGTAAATGTCACTCTTCTTTATTAAAAAGGCCAAGTTATACGTCACAGATATCATCTGAAGCTTCTACGGTCCTTTTAAGGTGTTTTAAAGGTAAAGATTACACTGCAACATAACAGGATTTAGGGTGAGTGTCTAGTCAAGCAAACCCATATTGCTTACATCTGCCACTTAGTTAACACATATAGCACTTACTACATGCTAACAACTATTCTAATATATACTTATTTTCACTAATTGATTTCATCACCACAACGCTTTTAGTGAAGTGTTAGACCTGTCCCCATTTTAGACAGGGTTAAGTGATCTTCCCACGATCACACGGCTGGTACGTAGTAGAGCCAGTACATGAATCCGTGCAGTTAACCAAAGTCAGGTTCCTCACTGCTGCTGCTACGACCACTACCTCCGTTTCATCAAGTTACTTATCCTCTTTCTTCCACCTCCACTCCCCACTAAGGGAGTGGAGGAGCTGACAGCTCCATACGCTCTTTTCAGAACCCTGTGGAGATAGACAGGCTTCCCAGTTCAGAATTTTTCTGGTTTTTGAGATAACAAGCAGCCTATCATCAAGCATATTAATACTTCAGCAATGAAATGAAAGAAAATTCACACTAAATGGGATAAGTAGATGTAAAGGTTTGATAGATAAATAGATGAAATAGTCACCAAAAAAGTAACAAAAAAGTTCAGTTTTAAGAGCTTTTTCGATACTGGAACTGCAGTTAAGTAACTTCAAAGAACTGTCATCTAGATTGAGAATATGCATAATCGCTCACCTTAGGGCCTAGAACATAATAAGTAGGCACAATATATGGTAACTATTAAAGTTAAAATGTATTCATTTTATTAAATATAAGTGAATATGGATCATGTTTTTAATTAAAAACTACAAGTATTAAAAGAGCAATCTGCAGGGACTATGGGTACCCAAATGGGCAAGGAGCGAGGGAGGATGACTTTAGCAACAGAAAAACAAAACATGCACCAATTATGAACTAGAATCCCAGGAAATATCTTTTAAAATTAACTGGTAGGGAGAGAGGCTGCATAAAAATTTTTAAATAACATCTAAATTAAAAAAATATACTCAATCTTTGAAAAGTCTATTCAACCCTCTTATAAAATATGGATAGCTTTTGGAGGGGTCAGGGAGTTAAACACTAATAATTTCGATTTTAAGCTCCCAATCATGTACCTTCAACCAATCCTCTAAAAACCTACCTGGATAACTAAGTTTGGAAATAAAGATGGAGAGAACTCTGGATAAACTTATGCTTCAGTCTTTTTTTTTTTTTTTTTAATTTTTTTTAATGTTTATTTATTTTTGAGAGAGAGAGAGAGAGAGAGAGAGAGAGAGAGACATAGTGCAAGCAGGGGAGCAGCAAAGAGAGGGAGACACAGAATCCCAAGCAGGCTCCAGGCTCTGAGCTGTCAGCACAGGGCCTGATGCAGGGCTCGAACCCACAAACTGCGAGATCATGACCTGAGCTGAAGTCAGAAGCTTAACTGACTGAGCCATCTGGGCGCCCCTATGCTTCAGTCTTTTTCAAAGTAAAAATAGTAATAAAATCTGTATGGTAGTCAAATTATTTAACTCCTTAATAGTAAACTCTTGATTTTTTTTTAAATGTTTATTTTTGAGAAAGCGTGCACAAGCTGGGGAGAGAGAGGGACAGAGGATTCGAAGCAGGCTCTGTGCTGACAGCAGGGATCCCAGTGAAGGGCTCGGAACTCAGGAAGCATGTGTCAAGTCGGCTGCTCAACACCAGTCAAGAGCAGACAAATCTTGACTTCACTTTTATACATCACGTGGAGCAACACAGTTGACATTTTCCCAAGAAAATGAACACTGGTATCAAAGGATCCTTTTCATTAATGTGAACACTCATCAGTTTGCAAACTTTATATTATGAATTCTAAGTACTTTTAATATCTCTTTTGTATTATGTCTAATGGGGTCCACCACACAGAGGCCTAAATGATTTCTCAACAGACTTTTTTAAGACAATTTATTCAATTTATTTTTCTATTCACATTTTACCAAAAACCGGCTGTTCAACAACTTACAATATTTTAGTCTTCAAATTATTTTCCAATTAAGCTATTCAGTAGTTGGCAAAACATCCCAGGACCATATATGAAGCAACCCCATTTCCAAAAATGCCCAAAGTATTCACTAAATTGGAGTGAAGAGCAATCCCGCCCCCCCCCTTTTTTTTTTTAAGAGACAGAGCAAGCCAGGGAGAGGCGCAGGAGAGATGTAATTTCAAGAAGGCTCCACTCCACCCTCAGCTCGCAGCCTGATGTGAAGCCCTCGAACCCACAACCCTAAGATCACAACCCTAGGCGAAACCAAGAGTCAAACACTCAACCAAACCACCCAGGCGCTCCAAGCAATTCATTTTTTTTTTAAGTTTACTTATTTGAGAGAGAGAGCACACACGCACAAGCAGGAGAAGGGCAGAGCAAGAGGGAGAGACAATCCCAAGCAGGCCCTGTGCTGTCAGCACCGAGCCCCGACACGGGGCTCGAACTCACAAACCTGAACTGAAATCATGACCTGAGCCTAAATCAAGAGTCAGATGCTTAACTGACTGAGTTAAGTTAACTCAGTCTCAGTTAACTCAGATGCTTAACTGACTGAGCCACCTGGCACCACTCACCCCCCAGCAATTCATATTTTAAAAGCAAGCAACTATTGCCCGGTTGAGAGAACAAGGAATCTATCATTTCTACCCACCCCATCAAAATCATAAGCTAAATGGTAATGATAAAAACAGTGAAGTGTATTAGACTTAGACCATGATTGTTTTCCAATCTTAGAGAATTGCATATTGTTCAAAAAGGGCATCTGTAAACTACCTACTAATATCTACCACTTAGAATTTCAGGCAATTTACTTAATCTCTCTGTGCCTTAGTGTCTTTATCTGTGAAATGGGGATTAGCAGAATTTACTTCATTGGATTTTCCAGAGAGTCAAGTGAAAACAATGTATACAAAGTGCTTGGCCTAGGACCTAGTTTAAGAGTGGGAAATACATAGTGGCTACTGTTAATTACAGAAAGTAAAGATTGGCAACCTTCCTAGAAGATGGGAATATGCAGACAGTGAAATCAAATATTTCGGAGGTATGAGTTTTAAAAGGCTAAAAACCACTATTCTATTTTAAGGTGACTATATAAAACTGGTCCAAGGAAAAAAGATAAAAGTTATAGACTACTAAATTTCTAGTGGGTAACCAGATTTAGGATACCTATTTGCCAGTTCTATACTAAGGATCTAGATTTGCCAGCCAAGTGGCCCATCTCCACATGTACTGCTTACTTTGTAATTACATCCCAATCAAAATTAACCAGTAACTTTTAAAACAGGTTTAACAAATTTATGGTCCTACTATTTTGGCAAAACCACTCCTTAAATATTAGTTATCTCCAAATATGGTACAAGAATCACCTGCATCAGAATCATCTTGGTTAAAACTGCAAATTGGAGCTTAAGCACATTTGTTTGGAGAACCACTGCCCAACATGTTTAGCAAAAACATTCTTTTAAATCCACCCAGTGTAACTTAACCTCCACTTACTCTCTTGCAAGATCAGACACTAACTAGAGCAAGCTCTGTTCTGCTGGTAATGTGTGCCTGAATTAATCTGGAATTTAGGAAGAACAGGGCCAATATCAAGAAATAAGGATGTACTTCATAGGCACAAATAACTATGAAGAACTTTTTTTTTAATCATTGTGACATCAACTCAGCCATAACAGAGAAGATGAGCACATACTACACAAACTCTTTAATAGCTCCCCACAGAAAAACAGATCTTAGGAAGATAAGCCGATTTTCATCAACAACTTTGCTTTAAAACAGTATATAGTGAAGTATGGTCTGTCTTACATATAAAAGGCTGAAAATTAGCCTCATTAGAAACCCCAAGTCCAATAAAACATGCCTGGCATAGTTTGTGTCTACATCTAGTTTATCTAGTTTATAAAATTTAGCTTTAAAATCTGTTTTTAATAGCATGATGTTACAGGATTCTTTACACTCAAACTAGGTTTTTAATGTCCAACAATTATCACCTCTTAAAAAGAAAATCCTTGCAGTCCAACATGCTATGGAAGAGCGCACTCTCAATATAACATATATATTGATTTAGTAGTGGGTGTCCTAAAACTGTCTGGGTCAGAAAGTAGTCGGCACTTGCCTCTGTGCTATCTTACTATGGGACCCTTTTATCAACACCTTGGGATATAAGCAGTATAATCACCAAAAATAAATAAATAAAATAAAAATTTAAGTGTTTTAAATATGTACAACTCAACACAAGCATTCAAGCATACTACTTCAGGACCTAAATTCTCAACCTGGATGCTTAATATAAGCTACTAATACCACTACTCACTGCTTCACCAGAATGGCTGTATATTTTTCCCACCAAAAGTAGAGCTATTGCACCATACGTTTCATGGTCTCTGTAAAGAAAGAAAATCATTGTCTTGGTTTATATTTCCTTAAAAAAAACAAATAAATATTCTACAAACTGTTTTAAGAACTTAGTGAAATCTGAAGTTTTTTAAAGAAATCACCTCAATTCTTTTTAATGCAACAGTACCCCATAGACACACACAAGTCAATATTTGTAAAAGGTCAAGTCTAAAATGTAACTAGCTGCAACTTTTAATAAGCATGTACCACAAAATTAAAATGCACAGGGTTTTTAGGCATAAACATTTACTTCATGACTCCTTAATTCGTATCAAATAAAATGGAATTCAGAGAGATTTTTCAGGATTTCAAAGTAGCTTTAGAACTACTTTTTAAGATGTGGAGAGCAGTAATAAACAATTTAAATGATCCCTCTGTGTAGTTAGAAACCATAGGTCCCGGTATATACTGTTCCTTCAGGTAGGGATTGAGAAGGCTGAAACTACGTTTTCAGAAACTGGGGCTGTAGCCTTTTGCCCTCTGCAGAAAATCCTCACTGGTTAAATTTTTCTATATTTGGAGTTATTAAAGTTGGAAGTGTGTTTAAGCGATAGGTCTACAGTGTGCAAGCAGGCAAGTGACACCTGTATCATTTCTACTGACCCAAACTAGGGAAGAGAGGCTTTCGAAAGAGGTCCTCAGGGGACTGTGGCTGTTGCACCTTCAGTTTGCTCCTGAAGGAAAAGAACTACTTTTAAAAATCATGAAAATTCATCCAATGGGATGCAACTGGAAAAAAATCCAGAATGTGGAAAGTTCTGCCAAAGTCAACAGTTTAACAAATAAACTGCAAGGGAATAAATTGAAGAGAACTACCAAAGAAAAACTTATGAAACTCATCAACCAATTACTAAGTATAAACTTTATTTGGATCCTAATTTGAACAAAACTTAGATACTGAGATGTTAATTTTGAGATGCACTATGAAATTTTTACACTGACTGGCCACAGGATAATAGAAAGAAACTGCTGCCATTATTTGGGCTGTGGTAACAACAGTACAATTATGGTTTTAAAGTCCTTATCTTTTCAGAGATCTATACCAAAATTCTTATGGTAAAGAAATAGGTTTAGAATTTGCTTCAAAATAATCCAGTGGAGGTGGGCATATGATGAAAGGAGTGTGACTAAGAATTGATAAACGTCAAAGCAAGAATG
This sequence comes from Neofelis nebulosa, assembly GCF_028018385.1. Taxonomy (NCBI): domain Eukaryota; kingdom Metazoa; phylum Chordata; class Mammalia; order Carnivora; family Felidae; genus Neofelis; species Neofelis nebulosa. The sequence continues at coordinate 51,784,680 of NC_080782.1, forward strand.
ATACGTACAAGGAGGTTCATTTCCCATAATAAAATACAAAACAAAATTATGGTACAACCACTGATTTATTATTCTGTCTAAAATAATCACTAAGACAGTTTAGCAACCTGAAGGAATGCTTATTATATAATGCTAAATGAAACAAATGTACTTATGTCAAAATTTCAAACGCTTAAGGTTAAGGAAGAAAAGGGAGTAAGAAAACCAAACTGAATTTGTGGGTTAGTTGATTATTTTTATCTGCTAGTATTATTGTCATTACATATTGCTAATGAAATCAGGAGTAGGCATGTAATTTAAACTACCTAAGAGAGCTGGGTATAAAACAACAGTGGAGGAACCTAGAATAAACTAAAGAATGCCTTAAAGGGTATTCAGTTTCATAAATCCTAAGCTACATAAAAGCAGTTTTTAACCAGATATTCAAGTATCTTCATTTTTAGGGTGACCATGTCATTTAAATAGTAGCCAAAGCAAGCTACTTTGAAGATATGAGGAGGAAGTAATCAAACTGGGGTGGTACAGGAAAACCAGACCTCCTGGTCACCCTATTTATTTTACAAAAATACATAAACTGAGGCATGAAGTTTGTTTAATGTTTGGGTTTGTGAACTGCCTAAAGTCAAAATGAATTAGCCTCACAGACTACAGACTGGAGCCCAAAGAAGCATAAAGATTTGCCCAAAGTTACAGTGTTAATAGAAAGCCTGGCACCAGGAGTCAGACCCCAATTACTCTGACACTCTGCCCAGATCAATCTACTTTTCAGTAAGTGGTACTACCACTTTCTTTTTTCTTTTCCAATCACATGTGTCCTATTCCTTTTCTCCACAAAAAGATTCAAAAATGTGTTCTTCAATCAAATAACTAAAAATAAGGCAAAAAATAATACAATGACAGGAGGGTGAAGAACATCAAATGCTTACAAAAGCAGACTCCGGATCAATCCATATATATGAAAAGCTGTACACTAGGACTGAACACTTTTCTACACAGTGAACAACTCTTCCAATGTTAAAAGACATTTCTGTACCATTCATAATGTCAGAATAAAATAATCAAAAGCATTAACTGGCCCTTTTAAAGATTGAAGAAAACCATGCACATACATTGAGGCACTTAGGAGTCTCCCAAATGTAATTCTTTCCTGTCTCCTTGAACAAGAACCAAGACTTCAGAGACTGCTTTGTGTTCTGCAATTTACAGCTAAGGAAATGGGGAAGGTGCAGAGCAGAAGGGTCTCATGGCTATTACCTGACTGAAGAATCTGCTTGGCTCCAACACTCATACCCTCTGTATTATCCCATATAACTACTGAAATCAAGATAGGCACTAAATTTCAGAAATCTGCAATTCTTTACTTACTGTTTAAAAGAAAATTTGCCAGCCCAACTGTCTAATATGAAAATAGAAAATGTATAGGCTTCAGAATCAGATCAACCTACACTTGAATCCTTACTTTGCCATAGGCGCAGTGACTGGCCAAATTAAATGAACTTCAATTTCCTCCTATATAAATGAAAAATACCACCAGAGTTATAAAGACTAAAGCAAGTGGTACAATGCCTGGTACATAATAAGCACTCAATAGGAAGTTCTTGTTATTTTTAGCCAAAGGTTTAATTAAACAGCCAATTCAAATAGGACACAAACTGTTTTTAAAGCAGCTGATTACTATAGTCATGGTATAATCTATGAAGACTATCTCCTGGATCATCAGTTAACCCCAAACTGCACATGCAAGTATGCAATCAAGGTAAAGCACAGATTACAAAATATATGGACAGATCCATTTTTCCAAATTATATTATGAAAAAGAGATACCCAACTAGTCAATCATTTGTCCAATAATAATTCCTTCAAGTGCTAAATTTTAAAAACTGTTATTTCCTCACCAATTCCACAACGGCTACCTCCCATATATAAGCTTCCAGAAGGCAGGGACTGTATCTCATAACATTCAAAACACTAAGAGGTGCCTTAGTCACAGATGTGTTCAATAAGTATTTGTTGAAAGGCTGATATGGTTTCCTTAACGACCTTTTAAAAAAAAACTTTAATGACAGAATCCTTTCACTTTAAAACATTAAAATGCAAAAGGTTTGCAATAAAAATACCTCCTTCAAGCAAAGAAATTGCTGTCTATAAGAAGCATGGTTAGCAAAGTAGAACTCAAACAACAAATTGCAATTTCCTATCAAAGAAAATTTTTTAAAATAAAATAAAACACCAACACCATGAGCACCTCAACAGAGAAAAGCACTATCCATTCCATTGCCAGGAACAACTTACCTTTTTGCACCTTCCTTTTGCAGATTTGAAATCCAGATTCTCACACAATCACTGGCCTTCATTTCTGTTTGATTCAATAGCATACACACTACTGAGTCTCTCTCCTTCACTATTAAACACATCAGCAGAAAGCACACTGGTCTTATTCTGCTTTCTAACTATGAAAACAAAAGTGCAAAAAGTCCTAATCCAAAATTCTCAAAAAAAGAAAAACCAAAAAAAAAAAAAAAAAAAAAAAAAAAAAATTTGAGATTACACAATGTACAGAAGTAATTAATTGTAAAGGCTCCGGCTCCCATCTTCCCCCCTGCCCAAACACCCTACTTCAACATTTTTTTTTTTTTTTTTTACAAGCGCTTTCAGTATTTTAAATGGTTTTTTTTTTCTCCCAAATAGGAAAAGGACTCTGGTATCTTGACCGGAGGACAAGAAATTTAAAATAAAATATATTAAAATAAGCCATTTCCAAACAGGTGAGATACCCATCAGAGTGTGTGCTGTTGCAGGAAACAGAATGGAGAGCCGTGAATGGGAGTCTCTGCACTTCATATCTGCAAAAGAAGAGAATAAAAAGATTAACTTTACTCTAAACTTAGAATACCTTCTTTACCTGTTTAAAGCAATGCCCTTAAACATTTTAAATCAGAGATGAAAATGACTAAGACAAAGTCTTATGGGTGAACTCAACCTTCTTGCCCTTAATACATAAATTTATACTATATCTACAGTATTAGAAGTCAATATTTGAACAGTTTTATACCACACCATCTTGATATTACAGGGTAAAAAAAAAAATCTCTCTTCTTTAGGCTTTTCTTAAAACCATCACTTCAATTAGACAAATGTGCTTCCCTATTGCACAGTTATCTAGTGAGAATTAGTTCTAACAGTAAGAAAAACAGTCTGGAGGTTCATTTCTAACAAATACTCTTCCCCCTATAAGGAGTGACAGTTAACCTTCTGGGGACCCCAACGCACAACCCCTTTCTTCAACCTCGTTAAAGGTTAAGAAGGAAAGTGTCCCACAAACAACGTCCCCCCACCCCCGCACCAGGTTCTCCGCAAAACTCCCGCATTTCGCGTTAACCCACCAGCCCCCAGAGGGGGTACACCAGGGCCACGTCAGGGACGGAGCTCGGGGGTGAGGGATGAGCTCCGCGAGCCCGTCAGGCACCCGCGTCCCCACCTGGTGACACACCTGCCCTCGCAGGCGCCCACCTGGGGCAGGGACCGCCCTCTCCCGGGCTCGCGCTGATGCCCCACTCGGAGCGCGCGCCCCGCGCCGCACGGGACCCGAGGGCGTGCAGGCGGCGGGAGCCGGGGATGCAGGGGTCGTCCCGGCTCGCTCCCTCCCTAGGGACCAAGCGGGCCTGGGGGCGTGCTGGGGCGGGCGCAGTACCTTTTGGACAGATCCATGAGGACACCGGAGAAGAGCTTCTCCCCTAGACGGAACGACACGACGAGCGCATCCTCAATGATGTGGTCCAGCGTGACCCGCACCTCCGAGCCGGGAATCAGCTGCGACACCGCGGAGTCCCCGCCCGCCGGCGGCACGAGCGCCGGAGCTGCGGGCTGGGGCAGCGGCGGTTCCTGGCGCTCCTCGGGAGCGGGGGGCTGCTCGGGCTGCGGTGCAGGGGAAGGTGGAAGCTCGGGCCCTCCCTGAGGCGCGGCTGCCGCCGGCTCCGCCACCCGAGCGGGCAGCTTCTCCTCAGCTTCCAGCTCTGGCCCCGCCGCCTCCGGGCTGCGGGAGAGCTCCCCCGGCGGCGGCGGTGGCGGCGGGAGCGGCGGCTCGTCGGCCTGGGGAGAAGACTGCTGCCCGTCGGCCTCGCCGTCCGGCACAGATGCTTCAGTCGCCGTGACCGGGAGGGGGTCAGTGCCAGCCTCGCTGCCGGGGATGGGCTCCATCTCCGGCTCGGCCTCGCCGGCGCCCCCCTCCCCGGGGGACGCTGCAGTCGCTGCCGCCTCTGCAGCCACGGCCGCCATTTTCTTCCTGGCTTCTCCCTCCTCCAGCTCGGGCTGCAGCGGCGGCAGCAGCGCTGCTTGGTTCCCTGGGCCTTCCCCTCCCTCCCTTGAACAGTTTCGTCCCGCCCTTTCTCTGCTGCTCGTTATTGGCACCGCGCCATTGGTTGCGCCCTATACCCCTCCCGCACTTGTGATACTCCATTGGCGAGGTGCGGGTGTCTATCACACAGTCAGTCCCTCCCCCCCCATGCAGAGTAGGAACTTCTCATTGGCGGGATGAGTTGTCAAATGTTGAATCTTAGAGGAGGAGTGAGGGGACGAGGGAAGTCACAAAAGCTAAGCCACATACTTGTCGCCTCTTTCTATTGGCTGGAAGAGGAAATAAAGTTTTATGGTTGGTCTACGCTCTTGCCCATTATCAGTCAGGCTTTCAGAGGTGGGATAAAGGAGAGAATCACGTAGCGTGCTAGTTCTTTCAAAGGCGACCGAGGGGAGGAGTAAGGGGAGTATGCGAGGGGAACAGCTTCCCAAGAATCCCTGCGCGGAGGCCCTTAGAATAAATGTTATTTCTAGGCGCGGACCTGCTTGCGGCCGCGTGTACGCACGACAAGCTTCTTTGGAAGGCCATCTAAAGTTTGAAAATAATTCTTCAAACATGTTTTGAGCTCCTACTAGGGTAGGAACAGTGCTAGGTGTTGGAGATAGAATGATGTCAAGACATTCTCCATAACCCCGTGACAGACACTCCAGCCCACACACAGGAGTGTTTTCCTTGACTTCTCTCCACTTTCTAGGAACAATGCACCTACTTATTTCAAAGTAGGAAAATGCTAATGAAAAGAGGAGGGACACCATGCATACTGTGTTCAGCTGATGAATGTTCCAAAGAGCAGTCCTGAGGCATTTAGGGGCTTACATGTGAACATTGTTTGCTGTCTCCAAATTCACTGGAAAGTGGACGCACCTGGTTCCTTGCTTAAACCTTTTTCTTTCCTGGTCTCTCTGCCACAGGCTCAAAAACTCTTTTCAGTGTCCTAATGCTCCCACCTTAACGCTCTTCCTGTTTTAAGTCTCTTCATTTGTTAAGTCTAGAAGAATCTACTGAAGCCATTTATTTCAGATTGCACCTCAGAATCAGCCTATTCTCCAGAAGAGGTTGTAGGCATTGCGATTGCCAACAGAGGGAGGAAAGAAAAGTTGACAGTATTAAGGGGAGTAAGAAAATGAAATTCTAAATAATCATAGCTAACAATTATTGAGCAGCTGTGTACCAGGCCCTAGTACAAACCCTTAATATAGCATCTCATTTAAGCCTTATGCTACTTCTATGAAGTAGGTACTATTACACCCATTTTAGAGATAAATTGAAGCACAAAGAGGTCACTCAGCTAGTAAATTTCAGAGACAAAATTCCAATTTTACATTGAAAAGGACCAAAAATGGAAAAAACTAAATATCACCATATGTTCTATTTCAAGTCACGGGGCTCTTGGGAAAAGCCAATAGGAAATCCTAGTCAGGGCAGGTTTAGCATCTCCAAAGTAGCAGAAGGAAATGAAATTACTGACTGTCCAGTCTGTGTCAGAGATTTTTCCCATAAGCTCTCATTTAAAATCCTGTGAATTAAATCCTCTCCCTCTTTTCCAGATGAGAAAACTGACCCTTAGCCAGGTTAAAGATCTCAGAGGTCACACGCCTAACAGCAGGTCCAATCTAACACACCTCTGCCAAGGTGCACGACTATTCCACTCACTCATTCATTGAACAAATAATTTATCTCCTGCAGGCCAGATGCCTGCAGTAAACAGACATGGATCCCACCTTACAGGGTTTTCACCATGATCACTTGGTCTATAATTCACTATAGTCAATTAGGTATTACATATAATTCTATAAAACTCCTAGATCCATGCTGAGTTCCCACACTGTATAACCTCTCAGAAGGAAAAAAATGCAGCTCAGGTCCTAGGACCTGATTAACTCTTACAGTAATTCATCGCAAGATGCTGCAGTGAATCGCTTAAATTAAGCATTTATGGCAGACTGCCGCATACCAAGTCCTCCCTCTAAATCACCGTTTTCATCCTGCAACCCAAGAGCCTCTACTGGGTCTCTATGTTCACATCAAGCGTAACCCCTTCTGCTTGTCCGTCAAGGCCCTCTCTGTTCCTCCTCTATCTTTCAGGTTTGTTTTGTAGTACTCCTCAAGCTTGTTAATACTGGGAAGATCTTTCATCCATTTATTCAACAAATAAATATTGAAGACCTACTATGTGCCAGTTACTGGGCTTACCAGGCCGAAGGCATGTAGAAAGAACATAAGAAACTTAATGCCTGGCCTCCTGGGGCTTATTTTTCTAATTAGGGAGTTAGAAAATAAGCAATGAGTAAACAAGATGATTACAGATTGTGAGAAATGCCATAAAAAAAACAGGATGAGTGATAAGCAATCATTTCTAGCAGAGGGGCAGAGAGTGTCTTCTTTAGGTAAGGTGGTCAAAAAAAGTCCCTCTGGTGATAAGACATTTTAACTAAAATGCAAAGGATAAGACAGAGCCAGTTATTGACTGTTGTATGACTTCAGCAATTGCTGAAGTCCTTAGGCCAAAGGGGGCTTAATTCATTCCAGAAACAGAAAGAGACCAGTGTTGTTGAAGAGGAATGAGCAAGAACATAGCTTGGTGAAATAAGATTGGAAAGGAATACAGAGCCAAATCATATTTTATGTACTGAAGATATAAAAACAAGAGATTCTACCCTCAGGGAGTTTCAAGTCTATTGGGAACCTAAGCTGTTGTATCCTAGTCAACCCTGCATTCAGCCTCTTCCTGGCATATATTCAGCATAGAAGAAGCCCTTGGTATTTATGGAATGGATAGCCACATGGTATCTGAGATTAGATGGATGGTTAGATGAATGGATGAGGGTTGGATGGATGGTTGAAAGGTTGGATGATGTCTTAATCCATTCAGTCTTCTAGAACAAAATGCCACAGACTGGGTAGCTTACAAACAACAGAAATGTATTTCCTACAGTTCTGGAGACTGGAAGTACAAGATCAGGGTGCCACCATGGTTTGAGTGATAGCCCTCTTCCAGGTTGCAGACTTCTGATATACTCGCATGGTAGGAAGGGACAAGGGAGCTCTCTTGGGCCTCTTTTACTTATCTCATTCATGAGGGTCCCACCCTCATGACCTAATCACCTTCCAAAGACCCCCATCTGTTAATACCATCAACATGAGGGTTTAGGATTTCAACATATGAATTTTGGAGGGACACAAACATTCAGACCATAGCAGGTAGATAAATGGTGATTAAACAGATCACTGAATGGATGGACAGATAAATGGCAGGGATAAGGAACATAGCTGACTACTCAAGTGGATCTTCACTGTCACAAGAAGACTTTGATCTTGAGCTCTGTGGGGTACTACAGTTCAGTAGCTAAAAACTCAAAGTGGAAGTGAATGAAACTGTATGTGACTCCCCAGTTGGCCTCTGACTAGCTATATGATCTGGGCATGATCTTAGGCTAGTTGATTAATCTCTGTTTCCTCATTTACAAAATATCTAAATAATAACTACATAAGGGTGTGCTTGTTTTTAAGTGATATATGTAAAGTGTTTAACATAGAACCTAAATCATAGTAAGCACACTGCCATTATTATTAGCAACTAGATCTAGAAATTCAGTCTTTTTTTTAAAGTATTATTTATTTTCTTTAGTAATCTCTGTACACAATGTGGGACTCAAATTTACAACCCCAAGATTAAGAGTTGGATGCTCTTCCAACTGAGCCAGCCAGGTGCCCTTAGATATTCAGTCTTATTACATCTGGTGTTAATCATATTCTAGGGGCTCTGACTCCCACTAACCAAACTTGTGAAAGACCAAATAAAACCCCAAACACTGGGGTGTTGGTTCATGGAGAGTTTTAAATATGGCTAATTGTGGTTATTTTTTTCTGGGCTTGGTTTCTCAGGAAATCAAATTATAGACAAAAAATAGCATGGGGAGCAGAGACCCACCACAAAAGGAACTAACTCACTGAACATGGCTGCAAAACCATGGTCACTGAATGAATTGCTCCTCCTTTTCTAGAACGATTTCTGTCCAGTAACCAATATTTCTCTTCTAAAATCAAATCACCTTCTCTCAGATCAAGACAGTGATTGATAACTAGTGACAAACATGTCAATCATTGGCTCTCTTTCCATGCATCTCAGTGGTTCTAAATGTATCAAGGGATCTCTCTGAGAATCTGCTCAAAAAAAGATATTTTACATATTGTATGACTCCATTCACATAAGGTACCAAAACAAGCAAAGCAAATGTATGCTCTCAGAAGTCAGGATAAAGGTTATTTTTGACCAGGGAAGGGGAACAGGACAGTTCAGCTAATGACTACTACAAGCTAATATGAGTAGGGTTTTCTAGGATTCTGATAAGTTTCTGTTTCTTCATCTACCTACTTGTTTCACAGGAATGTTCAGTTTATAAAAGTTCATCAAGCCATGCACTTATGTGTGCTTTTCTGTATATAGATTTATATTAGTTATCTATTACTGCTAGTGTCTTAAACATCATACATGTATTTTATCACAGTGCCTCTGGGCAGAAATTCAGGCATAGCTTAGTTGGATCCTTTGTTTAGGGTCTCTCTTAAAACGTAACCAAGATGCCAACAGGGGCTGCAATCTCACCTGAAAGCTAGATCAGGGAAGGGCCTACTTCCAAGCTCACTAACATGATTCTTGGAGGAGTCAATTCCTTCATTGCTGTTGGCTAGAGGCTGCCTTCACCTCCTTGTCACATGGGCCTGTCCATAGGACAGTTCATGATTTACAGTTTGCTTCATCAGAGAAAAATGGAGCAAGCAATAGAGAAGTCACAGTCATTTATAGCCTAATCTCAGAATAGGCATCTCATCACTTGTGCTATGGTCTATTCAGAAGCAAGTCTGTGGGTCAAGGGGTGCTTGGGTGACTCAGTGGGTTAAGCATCCAACTTTGGCTCAGATCATGATCTTGTGGTTCGTGGGTTTGAGCCCCGTGTCGGGCTCCGTGCTGACAGCTCAGGGTCTGGAGCCTGCTTTGGATTCTGTGTCCCCCCCCCCCCCCCACTCTCTCTGCCCCACCCCCTCTCACGCCCTATCTCACTCTGTGTCTCCAAAAATGAATAAGTGTTTAAAAAAAAAAAAAGAAGCAAGTCAGTAGGTCAAGCCCAAACACTAAGAGAGAAGATTATGCAAAAGCATGAGTATCAAGAGGCAAGGATCACTGGGAGCTGATTACCACGCAATTTAAAGATTTTTTTTAAATTTTTTTTTTAACGTTTATTTATTTTTGAGACAGGGAGAGACAGAGCATGAACTGGGGAGGGTCAGAGAGAGGGAGACACAGAATCTGAAACAGGCTCCAGGCTCTGAGTTGTCAGCACAGAGCCCGACGCGGGGCTCGAACTCACGGACCACGAGATCGTGACCTGAGCCAAAGTCGGCCGCTTAACCGACTGAGCCACCCAGGCGCCCTTTAAAGATTTTTAAAATGACAGGTGCCCGGGTGGCTCAGTTGGTTAAGTGTCTGACTTCGGCTCAGGTCATGATCTCACGGTTTGTGAGTTCAAGCCCTGCGTCGGGCTCTGTGCTGACAGCTCCAAGCCTGGAGCCTGCTTCAGATTCTGTGTCTCCCTCTCCCTCTGCCCCTCCCCTGCTGGCACTCTGTCTCTGTCTCTGTCTCTGTCTCTGTCTCTCTCTCTGTCAAAAAATAAACAAACATTAAAAAAAATTTTAAGATTTAAAAAAATGAAAATGAAAAATATTTGAGATATTTCCCTAAATCTTCCCCCACCCCACATACTCATCCACAGACTGTGTTAAAGCCTCTTGTTCTATGTAGATGCTGTACATCCCATACCACCAGCCCCTTAGTAACAGATGCACACCTCAGATAGGCAGGTGGAAGAGGCCATCATATTACAAAGGTCAATCCTAATATTGAGAACAGTCCCTATAAGGAGAGCCATCATTGATCTGTGAGTACCTCCTATGTGCCAGATGGAGACAGCAGCCAGGTAAGCCTGGGGAGGATAAGTACATCAAAGGTGGGTACTGTCCTGAGACATCTTCGTCTACAGTCTTGGGTGTTTTTTCACATGCTCCTCCTCCCTTCTTTGTATATTTTCAACAGCTGCCATGTCAACATAGTTCCTTAAAATTGCACTTCAAGGACACTGCTTTAGAGGGAGTGGTTCTATGTTGACCATCTTGGTTTGCCTGGACCGAAGGGTTTTCTGGAATGTAGGACATTCAGCTTAAAAGTGGGACAGTCCTGGGGCGCCTGGGTGGCTCAGTCAGTTAAGCGGCCAACTTCGGCTCAGGTCATGATCTCGCGGTCCGTGAGTTCGAGCCCCGCGTCGGGCTCTGTGCTGACAGCTCAGAGACTGGAGCCTGTTTCAGATTCTGTGTCTCCCTCTCTCTGACCCTCCCCTGTTCATCCTCTGTCTCTCCTTGTCTCAAAAATAAATAAAACGTTAAAAAAAAATTTAAAAAAAAAAAAGTGGGACAGTCCTGGGCAAATGGAGATAGTTGGCCAGGATTCATGCTGGGTGTCTTGCAGAAATGAATACTGATCCTTGCAAGAACCCAGAAGGAAAGGGAGCCTTGGAGAGGTCAAAGAAAACTTCTAAAGCTGGAAAATGGGATTAGGATGAGCACCAGGTCTCTGAGTCTCCAAAGATGTGCTCTTGGCAACTTTGATCTCTTGTCTATTTCTTCTATTTCCTTCACCATCCTCCAGGACAGGATTTTTGGATAAAAGGCATATCAGTGTGCATTTTTTGTCCAGCCTTCTAGTTGCAAGCCCACAAGTTAAACCTGACCTTAGATTCTACCTTGATTGTATCCACCCTCTCAAAAAAAATTCTAAGAACATTTATGTATTTGATTATTTCTCTCAGTTGGGTTCTTCTATCATTTTAAAGGTAGCAGGTCTTAGATTATGAGACTCTCTTTTTTTCAATGTTTATTTAATTTTTTTTAAAAATGTTTATTTATTTTTGACAGAGAGAGACAGAGCATGAGCGGGGGAGGGGGAGAGAGAGAGAGAGAGAGAGACAGAATCTGAAGCAGGCTCTAGGCTCTGAGCTATCAGCAGAGAGCCCGACGCGGGGCTCAAACCCACAAGCCACAAGATCATGACCAGGGCTGAAGTCAGACACTTAACAGACTGAGCCACCCAGGTGCCCCTTAGATTATGAGACTCTTAAAAAAGATTTCATTTTATAGCTTCCTTAGACTAGTGCTTATCCAAGTAATGGTATTTAATCTCTATCATGTGCTTACTTCTTATCAGGCATGAAATCACTTAAACCATATTATATCCTAATTAGGTACATTCCATAATTATCACCATTACAGATTAGGATACTGAGGCACATCTAGGTATTGGATGGGGTGCCTGGATGGCTCAGTCAGAAGAGCATGCAACTCTTGATCTTGGGGTTGTGAGTTTGAGCCCCACATTGGGTGCAGAGATCACTAAAAAAATAAAAAAATAATAAAAAATAAAAATAGGCATCAGAGATCAATACCTATTTGCTCATTGATTACAAGGAGCTCCTGACCTTATGTGAAGATTTCTGAAAAACAGGTGGAAACGTCAGCTAAAGAGGTACATGTGATACGAGGACCAATCTTGAGAAACCACAACCCCCAGATCATTTTGATAGAATTGCTCCTCTGTCCTCATTATTTACCTCTGTTTCAGTTTCCTCGTTTGTAATACAGGAATGATCATCATCATCTCTACCTCAAATAGCTGCTGTGAAGATTACATTAAATTGGATCATGTGGGGCACCTGGGTGGCTCAGTCGGTTAAGCGTCCGACTTCAGCTCAGGTCACGATCTCACGCTCCGTGAGTTCGAGCCCCGCGTCGGGCTCTGGGCCGATGGCTCGGAGCCTGGAGCCTGCTTCCGATTCTGTGTCTCCCTCTCTCTCTGCCCCTCCCCCGTTCATGCTCTGTCTCTCTCTGTCTCAAAAATAAATAAGTGTTAAAAAAATAAATAAATAATTGGATCATGTCTATAGGCGGTAACAGTTCTTATTATCCCTCCCAGAGGTCTGGAGGCCTGGGTGGGAGCATGGAAGTCATTTGGTTCATCCGAAGTAAATTCTGAGCCAGAAGCCAAGGACCAGGCACTAGTGTTAGCATTTATTTTAGGGCTATTCCAGTGTTTACCCCCAGCCAGTGCTCTGACTACATATGCAAATACAGGTCTAAACTGCTTTGGTACATTCTTATGCCAAATTCCTACTCTGTTTTATTTGTAGTTGTTTGTTTTAAAAACAGCCCACATGGTTTAGGAAGGAATGTGTGTCTAGCTATACCTAGGGAAAAAAAAAAGACCCTTGTGATGTCTGTCTTGTTCATCACTGCATCTCTCGCATGTGTAGCACAGTGCCTGGCACATGGCAGGCTTTCAAAAAACATTTGTAGAATTCATAAACAAATGACTAGGCAAGTGAATAGTTATTTCCAGGGGGTAGAATCAATGTGGGTTTTCTTTTCTTTTTGCTCATCTGCATGTCCCAGTTGTCCTAATTTTCTCATTTTTCTATAATGCACATGTATTTAAGAAATGTTTAAATCCTTACTTCAGCAAATAAATATATAACTAAGTGAATTTTTTAAAAAAGGCTAGGATAGTCTTTTAATAGGAGGATTCCTTTTTTTGTTTGTTTTAATGTTTATTTGTTTATTTATTTTTTAGAGAGAGAGAGAGACAGAGTGCAAGCGGGGGAGGGGCAGAGAGAGAGACTGGCACAGAATCTGAAGCAGGTTCCAGGCTCCCAGCTGTCAGCACAGAGCCTTAGGTGGGCTGAAACTCACCAACTGGGGAATCAGGACCTGGGCCACCCAGGATGACCTGAGCCATCCTCCCAATAGGAGGATTCCAAACACGGAATCTCTGGACAGGGTGTGCAGAGCAGCAGGCCTGAGTGGGTTGCCCAGGAGCTAATGGGGAGGAGGGATAAGAGAGTCCGCATCCTAGATCCCAGAGGCTTCAGCAGCCTGCCCTTCTCCGTTGGGTCACAACACACAACATATTTTACTTTGGTGTGCATGCTGGGTGAAGGCGAGAAGCAAGTCCCAGAAGAGTTTTTCAGGGACTCTAAATGATTCATAAGGAGTTCTCCTCGGGAAACGGAGACCTGGGTGTTGGGTGCACTGAATTGGAGGTGGCATAGCTCCTGACCCCTCCCCACTCCACCAGGCAGTGAACCTTCAGAGGTGACCCCCTTCTGTAGGAGTTTTTGGCCCCTGTATCCAAATCCGAATTCCTTGCAGGCTTAGCCCACTCCCACCCTGGTCCGTGGTTGCTGACGAAGACGGGAATAGACAAGCCAATTTAGTTGTCGTTCTCTCTTTGTTCCCTTGACCTTGAGGCATCTAACGCAGCAGAGCCCGCGGTGCCGGGAGCCTGGCAGAGTTCTGGAATGAAAGGCAGGAGACCTTGGAGGGCTCTCGGAGCCCACACTCGTTTTCTCTGCTTTGGTCACCATAGTGACTTCTCTCTGAAGCCCCAATTCTGTGGGTTTTGCTAGATATTCATTCATAATAAGGCCACCCCTGCGTTTTCCGCCCACTGGGGAATAGAGCGCCGCGTGCATTTGTAGTCACGTGGCTCATGCGCTGGGCCTTTAAACTCTGCGTGCGTGTGTGTGTGTGTGTGTGTGTGCGCGCGCGCGCGTGAAGCGGCGGGGGGCGGGCGCGCGCACTGCGAGGTCCTCTTCTCTGTGGAGGGAAGGGTCAGAGCTGGAAAGGAATTCAGATCCCCTCTGGTCTTGTTCTCATTGTTTACAGAGAGAGAAAGGACCTGCCCAAAGTTTCCTAGCCTTGCGAGAGACGCCCCCACTAGAACAGAAGTGTCCTGACTCCTGGCCCAGTGCTCACTGCACTCCATCACACAGGGACGTGCAAGGCCCACGGGCTCATCCCAGATTTTCTAACTTCTTGGCCTTTTGTGCCAAGCACTGGAGTCACACTTCCTGACACCGTCACTAAAGGATCCAAAAATTTATGATAACCAGATCGTGAACCTCTCTAGTGAAAGGCCAAAACTAGAGCTCTGATAGTGAGACAGAGCACTTCCATTTCCAGTACAGATTTGCAAGTAAATTAGCTCATTTGATACTCTGGATTACCCTGCAAAGTGACTACTATTATTCCCTTTTAAATTGAGAAACTTGTGGCTTCAGATTGGTAGTATGAATCAACTAGGGAGTCAGAGGTGAATTTGAATCCTAACTCTGCAATTTGCTAATGATAAAGAATAGCATAAAAGCTCATCAGTATAGACCCTGAGTTCAAATTCAATGAGATCCAGTGTCCCTGTCATTTCCCTGCTGTGTGACTTTAGGCAAGTTACTTAACTTCTCTGAGCTTCTATTTTCCATCTGTAAAAACAGCTTAATAGCACCTATTTCACACTGTCTTTGTGAGGATCAAATAAGGCAATACATGGAAATCACTTAGCACTGTACTGGATACTTAATAAGTGGTTTCTATTATTCCAAAATTAGAAAGTACTCTCCTACTAGAACTGCTGGTCACAGACAAAAAGAAAAAAATCTACATCCCACATCCAGGCTCACCCAGAGCCCAATACCTTCCTTTGTGTCAGCCAAGGAAATGAGTACTTGAAAAAAAGACATCCCAAAGAGAGGAAATGAATTTGAAAGATGTTTTTCATAGCTTGATTTTGCATTTCTAAAAGATTCAGACTTCGGAAGGGAAGGGAGGAATTGGATTCAGTGTCTCTCTATAGCTTTGCTTCCAATACTCTCCAGAACTATGCTGCCCAACAGGGTGGGCCCCCAGCCTCTTGTGGTTATTGAACACATTAAATACACCTGCTCCAGATTGAGATGTGCTGTAAGTATAAAATGCATCCCGGATCTTTTTTTTTTTTTTTTAATTTTTTTTTTCAACGTTTTTTTTAAATTTATTTTTGGGACAGAGAGAGACAGAGCATGAACGGGGGTGGGGCAGAGAGAGAGGGAGACACAGAATCGGAAGCAGGCTCCAGGCTCCGAGCCATCGGCCCAGAGCCTGACGCGGGGCTCGAACTCACGGACCGCGAGATCGTGACCTGGCTGAAGTCGGACGCTTAACCGACTGCGCCACCCAGGCGCCCCAATGCATCCCGGATCTTAAAGACTTAGTGGGAAAAATTTTAAAACACTTTTAGAATTAATTTCACCCATGTCTTTTGATGTTTCTAATATGGCTATCAGAAATTTTTCAGTTCTGTATGTGGCTCAACATTATGTTTCTGTAAGACAGAGCTGCTACAGGTAGAACACGGAATCCCAGCTCAGGCCATCTGTGTAGGGCACCTCCCGTGTCTCCTTTAATTCTTACAACAATATTGTCTGGAAGGTATTGTTATTTACATTCCACTCCTGAAGGGCAAATTTAGGGATGCCAACCCTTCGTTTTACCAGGTAAGGTCACCAAACCCACTATTACTATGTACTAATATCATTCCACAAGAGAGGGACTTCGTAATACCAACAACACTGAACATTTCAACTGCACCAAACAGTACATTGCCCCCTCAGTAATAAAAGTAGCTGGCATTTCTTAAGAGCTTATTATTTTAAAGGCACTGAGCTATAATATATGCTTTAGCTTTTCAGTTCTGTAAAACCCATGAGGTCGGTTCCATTATCATCCCCATTTAAAAGATAAAGTGAGTGATGGGGCACCTGGGTGGCTCAGTCAGGTGCCACAAAATCAAAGACTCTTGATTTCGACTCAGGTTATGATGTTGTGGTTAGTGAGATGGAGCCCCATGGTTGGTGAGATCGAGACCCACGACGGGCTCCATGCTAACAGCACTGAACCTGCTTGGGATTCTCTCTCTCCCCCCGCCCTCCCCCCTCAAAATAAATAAATAAACATTAAAAAAAAAAAAAAAGATAAGGAGACCAAGGCTCTGAGAGGCACCGGCTAATAAGTGGGGACTGTAGGATTTGAACTCACATACGATAAACTCTAAAGCCTGTTCTCCATCAGTTGTGCCTGCCCATAATAGTCCCAGGAAGTGATTGATGTTTGCATTTGGCTATAAATTTGATGAGGTGTTTTTGTTTTTGTTTTTAGAATTCTATTATACATTCATACCCTCTCCCTTTCAACTCCGCCCCAGTCTGTACTTGAATTTGGGAAAAGATAATTACAGTTGAAGTGACACGGGTATTTAAAAGGAAATCAACACATCTGCCTTCATCCTGCATGAATATGGAAGAGGATTTCTATCTAGCCAGCCCTTCTCGTGTTCTCTTTCAATGGAAAATGTCAGCAAGCTCCGGAGACCAAATTGAGCCCGCTGGGAAGGCCCTGGTGCCCCACGTCCAGTGAGGACCAGGCTGTAGTTGGGCTGCTTGACTCCTTCTCATCCACAGCTTGATCTACACCTTCCACACAGTGGGAGCTCAGATGCTGCAAGGGGGTCATCGCTCTACTCCACCAATTTTCCACCTGACAGGGGATTTAGAACCGAGTTTCCCATGGCTGAGTTACAATTCATTTCTGACTTGGCCACCTCCCAGCTTTCAGCTTTCAGTAGCACAGCCCTCCTGGAGATCACGCCTGACTTCTAAAGCTGAGGGGAAACCTTCTCAGCATTAACCTTCTCCAAGTCGAAATTCAAATCCCTAAATTGTAGATTTGCAGGGTGGGGGATTAGGGAAGCTGGCATTTTGAAGCTACAGGATAAGGGGAGTCCATAATAATCACGTCTTTCAGTCATGTTGGGCTTTGTGACTATACTATTACTTGCTGGGAGCTTTGCAGACATGGTATCACTCAGTCCTCATAGCAACCTACGAGGTCCATCTTAATCATCATACAAAGGGGAAAACGGAGGCTAAAAGAAGTGAAGTGACTTGCTCAAGGTCACACAGTTGCTAATGGCTGAGCCCTAAGACCCCAAACCTGGTCTATCAGACTCTATAGCTTAGAACTGTGGACTAGTTTGGGGCACCTGGGTGACTCAGTAGGTTAAGCATCCGATTGCAGCTCAGGTCATGATCTCACGGTTTGTGAGCCCCGCATGGGGCTTTGCACTGATAATGCAGAGCCTGCTTGGGATTCTCTCTCTGCCCTTCCCCTCCCACTCTCTCTCAAAACAAATAAACTTAAAAAAAACAAAACATGTGGTTAGTTTGCTCAAGTTCACATCATAGCTGGTAAGTGATAGAGCCAAAATTCCAGTGAAGATAAAAATGAGAGAACATGCCCTTCCCAGCAATCTTGTAGAGATTTAAAAAAAGATAATACCAAAAATGAGTCAAGGTGAGGTGAGATGAGCATTCTTTCAAGCACTCAAACCTTTGCAATTTGATATTTCCCTTTTGAAAAGCAATTTGATAATTATACAAGGACCTTAATTTTTCTTTTTTATGTATTGCCCCCACCCCTGCACTTAGAACAGTCTCTGACAGTCGTAGTCCTCAACAAAGATTTGTAGAAGGAATAAATTCACTCCTACCCTGACATTCCCCTAAGGCCAAAGTGCTGTTAGGTTCACTTAAAATCAGTAAATTCAAAGAAGAGAAATGGAGAAGGGAAGGACAAGAACTTAATTTGAGATTATGTTTGATCCACCTGGCAGCCAGTATAAGAATCATTGCCAGCCCACTTGTACCCCAATGTTTATAGCAGCACTCTCAACAATAGCCAAATTATGGAAAGAGCCTAAATGTCCATCAACTGATGAATGGATAAAGAAATTGTGGTTTATATACACAATGGAATACTACATGGCAATGAGAAAAAATGAAATATGGCCTTTTGTAGCAACGTGGATGGAACTGGAGAGTGTGATGCTAAGTGAAATAAGCCATACAGAGAAAGACAGATACCATATGGTTTCACTCTTATGTGGATCCTGAGAAACTTAACAGAAACCCATGGGGGAGGGGAAGGGAAAAAAAAAAAAAAAAGAGGTTAGAGTGGGAGAGAGCCAAAGCATAAGAGACTGTTAAAAACTGAGAACAAACTGAGGGTTGATGGGGGGTGGGAGGGAGGGCAGGGTGGGTGATGGGTATTGAGGAGGGCACCTTTTGGGATGAGCACTGGGTGTTGTATGGAAACCAATTTGACAGTAAATTTCATATATTAAAAAATAAATAAATAAATAAATAAATAAAAATAATAAAAAAAAAAAAAAAAAAAAAAGAATCATTGCCAGCCAACAAAGGGTCAGGACACCCATAATAGATCATTCTCACTGCCAATCTTACCAAAAGAATATCCCACTGTTAGCCAAAAATGCTAATAAAAATAATTACCATATTTGGAATGTTTATATGCCAAGGACTCATGTATTAATATCATTTCGTCTTCATAATAGCCTTATAGATAGATAGTATTATTTTCATTGAAGAAACTGGGTCTCAGAGAGGTTAAATAAATTGCCCAGAGCCACCCAGAGGGTCGGTGATGGAGCCAGGATTCAGCCAGTACTAGGGTTTTCATTCCTGGCTAAGCATGAGAAAATGGAGATTTCTAGACCTCCCCTAAAGTCACCAACTTGGGACTTCCTGGATTGTGGCCCTGGGATGTATTGAAAAGTTTCCACAGATGACCTGAAACCTACCAAAAGTTAAAGACCTAGACCTAGTTCAGTCTTAACCCAAAACTCACCTTTTAACTTCTCACTGGCCTTGGATCCAGTACTAATCAGTCTGCCCCAGAAGAATCTTTACTTGGGAGAACCACTGATGGTCTTTGTGAAGGCTTTGGTCCAATGATCAGCTTTCAGGATGAGACTTTGTCCACAGAGTAATAGACAAAAGCACACAGGCTCAGAGGATTCTAACAAAAGGGCTTCAAAAAGTCAGGCAATCTAGTATCTTCTCACCCCAGGTACATGCCTTTCACTTACCCCGGAGCCCTGTGCCCTCCTCCTTGCCTCTTTGTTTCCATCCATTCATCTTTCGGATGGCAACTTCCTGCCTGATCATATGAACTATGTACCTCACACACAGCTCTTTCTGTTTATTTGTGTGATTATTTACTTGTTTCCCCTTGCATGAGACCAAAGAAAGCAGGGACCAGGCCTTGTTTTGCTCACCTTCAAACACTATCCCTAGGCCTAGCATGCAGTAGGCACTCAGTAAATAAGAGCTGACCTTTACAGGTCTCCTACCATGTACCAAGCTCTGTAGTGAGCACTTCGTATATATGAATCCTTACAACACCCTGATGCCCACTTCACAGATGAACAAACGAAGGTATGGAAAGACTAAGTGGTCACTTAAATGTCTAAATGGCTGAAATACACCAAGTTAGTCTGTGGCAAAGCCCAGATTCAAACCTAAGCAGTAAAACTCCCAAGCTGAAACTCTTGATTAATTCATGTTCTGGTGGTTGACTGATTGATGGTTCATTAACGGCCTCTGGAGCCACCACACCCACAATTCATCTGCTGGAGACCAGAGCTAATGCCTGACCCCACAGGGCTGATCTGAGTATCCCAGCAACGTGGCCAGAGTACCAGCCCTCAGAGGTGCAAGGTATGCTGGGAGAGAACAGGCTTTGGGAGCAGCCTTGAGATTGCATCCTAGTTGCATTACTTGCCTCTCTGGGCCCCAGTTCTCCCATCTGCTGCATGGGTTAATAATTGCTGCCCTCAAGAATCTTATGAAGATGAGATGACCTAGTATACATGAAACAGCCTACCATGATGCATCATACCCAGCAGAGGGTCCACCACACATTTGTTTCCTTTCCTGAATCAATCTCTCTTTCTGTCATCTCAGCCTAAAGCCTATTCTAATAAGGCTCTAGCTTTTTCCAACAAACATTCTCCAGCTGAGATTCAGAGGCAGCTGTGTCCTCTGCTCCTGTCTGCCTGCTCCCTCACAGAACACTCCCCTGCTATTTCTAGCTCCTTTCTCATCAAGGTCCTTTCCCGTTTTCCAAGGTAGCTAGGATACAGACTTGTTAGGCCTGGCCCTGAATTCCCTGCGGAGGCTGGTGCAGGGCCTTTGGGCAGGTGGCCACATGGGGAAGCTGAAAAGGACAGAATCAATAGAAACAAATTTGTCCTGACAATGAGGGCAAGGCCCACCATGCCCTTTGCTTTGACAGCATCTCAGAATCAGAACGGGGAGAAAAAGGTCTTCTTTCTCTCTTTCTTCTTCCCTTCCTCCTCCCTCCCTCCCTCCCTCCCTTTTTCCCTTCCTTCCTCCCTTTCTCCATTCCTTGCTTCCTTCCTTTCTTCATTCTGTCTTTCCTTCCATCCTTCCTTTTCTTCTTCCTCCTTCCCTTCCTCCCTTGCTTTCTTTCTAGACAAAGGTCAGTGTTTTTAAAAGGACTGAAGGTTTGGGACTCCAGATGACCTGATATTGACGAGGACCCATGACAAACTAGGAAGAACAGTGTCTTGGGAGGAGCAGGCTATTATGGCATGTGTGAGCATAAGAAAACATCAGAATCAAAAGTAACTCCCCGGGGTGCCTGAGTGGCTCAGGAGGTTAAGCGCCTGACTCTAGATTTCAGCTCAGTTCATGATCTTGAGGTTTGTGGGATCAAGACCTACATCAGGCTCCATGGAGCCTGCTTGGGATTTTCTTTCCCTCTCTCTCTCTGCCCCTTCCCCACTCATGATCTCTCTCAAAATAAATAAACTTAAAAAACAAAGTAACTCCCCATGTGTCTTTGTTTGAGTAAACTTCCTGCTTGGCAATGAAGACAACTAGCAGAACCTGGCCTACTAGGGCAATGGACCACTTATTTCTGGAGTCCCTCCCGAGCACCAGTGAGAACGGAAGAATGGGTATAGAGAGAGCTCAGGCAAGGACCTAGATTCCAATATCCTCTCCTTATAGGCGGGCCTCCTGATTTCCTCTTCTTTTTCTTTTCTGATTAAAACATTTTTCTTTTTTTTTTTTAATTTTTTTTAATGTTTTTTATTTATTTTTGAGACAGAGAGAGACAGAGCATGAACAGGGGAGGGGCAGAGAGAGAGGGAGACACAGAATCCGAAGCAGGCTCCAGGCTCTGAGCTGTCAGCACAGAGCCCGACGCGGGGCTCGAACCCACGAACCGTGAGATCATGACCTGGGCCGAAGTCGGACGCTTAACCGACTGAGCCACCCAGGCACCCCTTAAAACATTTTTCTAATGGACACATGTACATAATGAATAATTCAGACCACTCAGAAGAATAGAGGGAAAGGTATGCCTTCTTTCCATCCCAGTTCTCAAGTTCTCGGGTACAACTATTGGTTTCTTCTTCTTCATCTTTTTTAAAGTAATTACTACACCCAACACAGGGATTGAACTCATGACCCTGAGATCAACAGTCGCATGCTCCACCAACTGAGCCAGCCAGGTGCCCCACAATAATTGTCTTCTTTCCCCCAGTGTATTACATACCTTCAGATCTCCTAGTCCAAGCATTTAACTTCTCATGAATAATGTCAATCACCAAATATGTATGGAGCTTCTTCCGTGTGGCAGACACTGGACTAGACACTGAGGATACCATGATAAGTACAGGCCCTGGCCTCAGGGAGCCTACAGGCTAGTACATCAATAGACAGGTAATTGCATATGCATAATTATTGAACTATAATTGTGAGAAGCATCATAAAGGAAAATCACAAGCATATAATATGGCTGGCCAAGGAAATGGCATTTAAGCTGGTTTCAGAAGGATGTGTAGGAGTTAAAACAAGAGGGAAAAAGTGTTCTTGCTAGTGGAAACAACATATGCAAAGGCCCTGCAGAGGGAAGGTGTTTGGCAGGAGGGACTGGGAGAAGGCAGGTGTGGCCTCACAGAGTGAGAGTGTTTGTGAGGTGAGGTTAAAGGGCAGGCAGGGCTGGCTCAGCCAAAGATCTAAAAGCTCTGGCAACCAGCCCAAAGCTTTCCTGAGTTGTCATCATAACAAGTCCCTGTGCCAAGCACTTTGGAGAAATCAAACACCTTCCAGAAATTATCTGAAAAAATAAAATATAGACAAATGAAACGAAGGCTAACAGCCCTTGGAATTGGAGCCAGGTGGCAGAACAGTCCTCAGGTGGGCTAGGAGCTGGGCAGGAAGGTTTCATGAAGCTGGAAGTGGAGGGAATGTGGTTTTGGAATCAAGCAAAGAAATCATGAGGTTGTGGAATAGGGGCTGACATGATGAGAACAATTTGCTTGATTTTTTTAAATTCAAATTTCTATTGAGATAACTGTAGATTAACATACAGTTAAGAAATAATACAGAAAAATCCTTTGTACACTTCAATGGTAGCATGTGACAAAACTATAGTATAGTTTTGTATACTATACAAAACTCTTGCTTTGACTCCTACTTATTCTTCAGACACCAGCTTCAATGCTATTTCTGTGGCCAGCCATGTTACATGCCTGTAATTTTCCTTTATGGCACTTTTCACAATTGTAGTTGAATAATCATGCATGTGCAATTACTTATCTATTGATGCTTTCTGTTGATGTCTATTGAAAGGGTCTTAAAGAGATATTTGTACCACCCATGTTCATAACAACATTAATCACAATAGCCCAGAAGTAGAAGCAATCCAAATGTGCACTGATGGATGGATGGATAAGCAAAATGTGGCATCCACACACAGTGGAATATTATTCAGCCTTAAAAATAAGGGGGCATTATACTAAGTGAAATAAGAGAGTCACAAAAAAGACAGATACTATACGATTCCACTTATATGAGGTTCCTAGAGTAGTCAAATTCAGAGAGACAGAAAGTAGAATGGTGGTTGCCAGGGGCTGGGGGGGAGGAGGCACAGGGTGTTATTCTTTAATAGGTACAGAATTTTGGTTCAGCAAGATGCAAAGCGCTCTGGGGATTGGTTGTATAACAGTGTGAATGAATGTACTTAACACTACTGAACTGTAAGCTTAAACATGGTTAAGATAGTAAATTTTTTAAAGCTATTTATTAAGTTTATTTTTGAGAAATTTATTTTTTTAAGTTTTTGAAATTTATTTATTTTGAGAGAGAGCAGGGGAAGGGCAGAGAGAGACAGGGAGAGAGAGAGAATCCCAAGCAGGGTCCACGCTGTCAGCGCAGAGCCTGATGCAGGACTCAAACCCACGAACCACAAGACAGTGACTTGAGCCGAAATCAAGAGTTGGACGCTCAACTAACTGAGCCACCCAGGTGCCCCTATTTATTTTGAGAGAGAGAGAGAGCAGGGGAGGCTCAGGGAGAGAGGAAGAGAGAATCCCAAGCTGACTCCATACTGTCAGTGCAGAGCCCTACGAGGGGCTCGAACTCAGGAACCATGAGATCATGACCTGTGCCGAAATCAAGAGTGAGATGCTTAACTGACTGAACCACCCAGGCACCCCAGTTGGTAAATTTTATATGTGTTTTACCACAATTAAAAAAAAACTATAGTATAATATCACTATCAGGATACTGATGGTGACACAATCTGCTCATTTTGTTTAGATTTCCCCAGTTTTACTTGTACTCTTATTTTGTGTATGTGTATTAACTCTATACAGTGTATCACTTGTATAAACTCCTGTGTCCACACCACAGTCAAGATGCAAAGCATTCCATCACCACAAGGTTCCCTTGTGTTGCCCTATTGTAACCACACCCATCTCCTTTTCATCTCCCCTCTTCATCCCTCCATTCATTTGTCCTCCATTTCTAAAATTTTATCATTTCAAAATGTTACATAAATAGAATCATGCAGTATGCAATCTTTTGGAATTGATTTTTTTTCTCCTAAATTCCCTGGAATACATCCAGGCTGTTGCATGGATCAATAGTTTATTCCTTTATGTTATTACATAGTATTCCATGATGGGGATGTACTTCAGTTTGTTTGACTGTTCACCCCATTGAAGGACATCTAGGTTGATTCCAGTTTTTGTCTATTATGGATAATGTTGCCATGAGAACTTGTATATTGGCTTTTTGTGTAAACAAAAGGTTTTATTTCTTAGGGATAAATGTTTGGGAGTGCTATCGCTGGGTTATATGGTAGTTGAATGTTTTTATTATATTTTTATGAATCTGCTAAACTGTTTTCCACAGTCAGTATACCATTTACATTCCCACCACTAATGCAAGAGTCACCGGGATGCCCTGTATCCTCACCAGCATCTGATGTCATCACTAGTTTTTATTGTAGCCATTCTGATAGGTGTGTAGTGACATCTCATAACAATTTCAATTTGCATTTCTTAATAGTTAATGATGTTAAATATGAAATGTACTTGTCCCCTTGTATATACTTTTGATGAGCTTTTTCTTTACGGCTTTTACTTCTATTCTCATTGGCGGATTGCTTATTTTTTCACTACTGAGTTTGAGAGTTCTTTCTATATTTTAGGTATTAGTCCTTTGTCAGATATGTGGTTGCAAATATTTTCTTCTACTGGGTATTTTGTCTTTTCATTGTCTTCACATGGGCTTTTATATAGCAGAAGTTTTATATTCTAATGAGATCTAATGTGCCAGTTTTTCTTATTATGAATCATGCTTTTCTTTTTCCCAAAGTTTTATTTGTAAATAATCTCTACATCCAACATGGGACTAGAACTCACAACCCTGAGATCAAGAGTCACATTCTCTACTGACTGAGCCAGCAGGCACCCCATGAATCACACTTTTTTTTATGTCAAGTCTAAGAACTCCTTGTCTCACCCTAGATACTGAATTCTCACCTATTTTTGTTCTAAAAGTTTTATGGTTTTACATTTTACAGTTAAGTCTATGACCCATTTTGATTTAACTTTTGTATAAGCTATGAGGTTTACATTGAAGTTCATTTTTTAACCTATGAATCTCTGTTAGATTTGCTTGACTTTTTATAAGACACATTTATTCAGAGTCATGATCAGACTATTTACATTTAGCAATCAATAGATTGGATGGATCAATGGATGCCAAAAAAAAAAAAATCTACATTAAAACCCTTCATTGCAATGCTCCACAGAGCAGAGACTAAAATAACCTGTTTTATACTTAGTCACAAATAGCGCTTGATTTTTTTTTTTTCTTTGCCCATGCACATGAGTATTGTCTAAAATACGTCTTTTTCTTTGTAGCAGCCTTGTCACCACGATGGTTGGCTGCGTTCACAAATCTGTTGTAACCTGTAACTTCCCTGTCACTTCTCTGGCTTCACCGCTGAACTTTACTTCTTGGCTGATATTAAAACCTTCTGCCACTGTCACAGCTATTGCTGCTGCTGGAGCTACCATAGTCACCTTGGTTTTGTGGTTTGGCAAACTATTGGCCTCTACCAAGCTTTTACTTCCAAAGTTTCCTTCTTTCATGGGACCAAAATATGATGATTAATTGTAATGATCAAAATCATTTCAGCTTCTGCCACCTCCCAAATTCCTTCCATTATTACCAAATATGTTGTAGCTATCCACACTGCCACCATATCCACCACCACTGCCATGACTGCTACCAAAGCCACCTCAGCCACTGAAATTTCCTTCATGACCGAAGCTCTAATGCCAATCAAAACCACCACTGGGTCAGGGCGCCTGGGAGTCTCAGTCGGCTAAGCATCCAACTCTTGGTTTTGGCTCAGGACATGATCTCACGGTTTTGTGGGTTCGAGCCCCGCATTGCAAGTTCGGAGCCTCCTTGGGATTCTCTGTCTTTGTCTCTCTCTCTCTCTCTCTGCCACTCCCCGACTTGCTCTGTCTCTGTCTCTCTCAAAATAAATAAATAAACTTAAAAAAAGAAAAAACAGACTGGGGCGCCTAGGTAGCTCAGCCGGTTAAGCGTCTGACTTCAGCTCAGGTTATGATCTCACGGTTGTTGAGTTCAAGCCCTGCATCAGGGTCTGTGCTGACAGCTCAGAGCCTGGAGCCTGCTTTGGATTCTGTGTCACCCTCTCTCTCTGCCCTTCTCCTGTTTGTGCTCTCTCTCTCTCAAAAATAAATAAACACTTAAAAATGTAAAACAAAACAAAACAAAACCAGAAACACAAAAATCACCACTACAACCACCATCAAAGTTCCCACACTTACTTCAAGCTCTTTGGCTGAAGGAAACACTAGCCATCTCTTGATTATATAGGGTTACCTTACTTCATAGTTGTGGCCATTCACAGTATGGTATTTCTCTTTTTCTTCCAGCTTTCTTGAGATATAATTGACAAATAACATTATGTAAGTTTAAGGTGTATTATGTGATGATTTGATATACATATATACTGTGAAATATATATTTACCACATTAAGGTTGGTTACCACATCCATCACCCCAAGTGTATGTGTGTGTGTGTGTGTGTGTGCCAAGAACATTTAATTTCAATTTCAAATATATAACACAGTTTTGTAAACTAAAGTCACCATGCTGCACATTAGACCCCCTGAGTTTATTCATCTTATGACTGAAAGTTTGTGCCCTTTTCACAGTATGGTGTTCCTGAACGACAACCTTGCAGTTAGTTATGGTCCTCAAAAGTTCAAAAGCAAAGCCCCTCTTCTTGCCACTGCCTTGGTCAGTCATGATTTCAATCACTTTGATTTTCCCATTATTTTTTTTTCTTTTAAGTTTATTTATTTGGGTAAGCATGAGCCCTGCTTCTGGTCAAACATGAAGCCCATGAGCCCCACTTCTCTCTCTCTCTCTCTCTCTCTCTCTCTCTGCCCCTCGCTCACCTGTGCCCTCTCTCTGTCTCTCTCTCAAAAAACAGTTTATTTATTTTGGGAGAGACAGACACAGAGACAGAGAGTGCAGAGGAGGGGCAGAGAGAGAGGGAGAAAGAGAGAATCCCAAGCAGGCGCCACACGGTCTCCAAAGAGCTCGATGCAGGGCTTGATCCCAGGAACCTGAAATCATGATCTGAGCCAAGATCAAGAGTCTGACACTTAACCAACTAAGCCACCCAGACGCCCTGATTTTCCCATTCTGTTTAAAAAACATCTCTTAGGTGATGGTCTTCAGTGTCTTTTTGAGTGCTGCCAATGAAAATCTTTTTCTCAGTTAAGTGGGCACCTTGCCTTTGAGAACCTTCTCTTAAGACAGTCCATTTTGGTTCTACAACACTTCCGTCCACCTCGTGTGGCCTCACATTCATATCTGCATTCACCTCTTCACAGTGACAATGCAGGTGTCAAACCCAACGCTCCCCGAGCGCTTCCTGAATGGGCCTCACCCTACCACCGAGTCCCTGCATGGTCCCCACAACTCAAAATGGCTCCTCACACCCTCCTGAGTTGTTTCAAAACCCCGCCTCCCGTTAAGAGCTTCTGCAGCTGCGCTGTTCTGCTCTCTGGAGCCTCTGACTAAACAGCAGCAGGAAGGAGCCTTTAAGGATGCTCACTGGGCAGTGGCCACCGACAGAAAGTGGATTTGCTTGATTTCTAATTATCACCTCTCTCTTCCCCACTACCTATTCCCAACACACTGCTGTTCCCCTCCTCTGACTCCTTTAGAGCATGCAGGAGTAGGTTCACATTTATCTAAAACAAATGTATTTTAACTCTGCTAAGACATATTTACACAATTCGCTAGGTGTCCCCAAAACAAATTTGGGAACCATTGCACCAGAAGCCTTTGGGAGTTTGGTGTATTGTTGCTTTTCTGATTTATTTGTTGATGCTAGTTTATAATTAATGATGCTAGAAGTTACCATGTATGGTGTCCAGGCATGTGCCAATTACTTTGCACTATTCATCTCTTTTTATCTTCACAGTACGCCTGCAAGGGAAGTACTTTTATGACTATTTTACTAATAAGGACATTGAAGATGAGAGAAGTTAAGTAACTTGCCTAAGAGGAGACCCAAATTTTGAACCCACTCTTTCTGATTTTAAAGCTCATGTTGAAAGTGAAAAACAACCCACAGAAGAGAAGAAAATTTTTGCAAATCACATGTCTGATTAGGGAGTTGTATCTAGAATATATAACACACTCTTAGAACTCAACAGTAAAAAGACAACCCAATTTAAAAATGGGCAAAGACATTGAGTAAACATTTCTCCGAAAGGGTTATGCACATGGTCAATAAGCACAGAAAAGATGCTCAATGCCATCAGCCATCAGGTAAATGCAAAGTGAAACTACAAGATAACACTGATACCCACTAGAATGGCTTTAATACTTAAAAGACACAGAATATGGGGCACCTGGCTGGCATATGACTCTTGATCTCAAGGTTGTGAGTTCAAGCCCCTACTTTAAACATACACACACACACACACACACACACAGAATAATAGGTTTTGGTCAGGATGTGGAAACACTGGAACCCTCATACACTCTTCATGGGAATGTAACAAAGTACAGCTGCTTCGGAAAACAATCCGGCCATACCTCAAAAGTGTAAAACATGAGTTACCATATGACACAGCAATTCCAAGCCTAGGTAAATGCCCAGGAGAAATGGCAACATATGTCTACACAAACGTTTGTATGTGAAAGATCATAGCAGCACTATTCCTAATCTCCAAAAAGTGGAAACAACTCAAATGTCTATCAACTGAAGAATGAATAAATAAAATGTGGTATATCTATACAATGGAATACTATTTGGCAATAAAAATAAATGAAGTATTCCATTTGCAGCGACATGGATAGAGCTAGAGGGTATAATGCTAGGCAAAACAAGTCAATCAAAGAAAGATAAATACCATGTGATTTCACTCATATGTGGAACTTAAGAAACAAACAAAAAAATGAGCAAAGGAAATAAAAAGAGACAAATCAAGATGCTAGCACTTAACCATAGATAGAGAACACACTGATGGTTACTAGTGGGGAGGTGGGTTGGGGGATGGATGAAATAGGTGATGGGGATTAAGGAGGGCACTGCTCCTTGATGAGCAGTGAGTGATGTATGGAATTGTTGAACCACCGTATTATACACCTGAAATTAATATAACACTGTATGTTAACTATCCTGGAATTTAACATATACACATTCACACATTCATACATAAAGTACTGATACATGCTATAACCTGGATGGACCTTGAACACATTATGCTGACTGAAAGAAGTTAGTCACAAAGGACCACATATAGAAAGGCTTCATTTATATGAAATGTGCAGAATAGGCAAATGCATAGAGACAAAGCAGATTAATGGTTACCTAGGTCTGGGGGGGGGGGAGGAGTTGGGGGGGAAAAGGCTAGTAACTGCTAATGAGTTGAGGTTTCTTTCTAAGATGAAAATATTCTAAAATTGATTTTGGTGATAGTCACATAGCTCTATGAATATACTAAAAAGCGCTAACCTGTATACTTTAAATGGGTAAGTGGTACTTGAATTATATCTCAATAGAGCTGTTATAAAAAATAATAAGGTATGTGTTACCACATGGCTTCTCAGGGACTTAGTTCCTTATTCAGTCAGACCTTCAACAAATATTTATTAAATACCTACCATGTGCCAGGCACTGTTCTGGCCACTGAGGATACAGTGGTTTATAAGGTAGACAAGGGCCCTGACCTTAGAAGGCTTATATTCTAATGAAGAAAGCAGAATATAAACAAATAAATTTTAGAGATATTGATACATGCTATAAAGAAATTAATGGGAGTTTTAAGATAGAAAGTGACTGGGATAAAGAGGAAGTGAGCTATTTTATTTCTTTATTTTTAAATGCTTATTTATTTATCTTTGAGAGGGAGAGAGAGTGCGTGTGAGTGGGGGAGGGACAGAGAGAGAGAGAGGGAGACAGAGAATCTCAAGCAGGCTCTGCACTATCAGTAGCTGATGCGGGGCTCAAACTCATGAACTGGGAGACCATGACCTGAGCTGAAACCGAGAGTCAGATACCTAGCTGACTGAGCCACCCAGGTGCCCCGGTGAGGTATTTTAAATAGGCTTGCCAAGCAAGGCTTCTTTGAGGAGGTGGGCTTTGACTGATTTATTTATGCATGCATTCAGCAGACTCCTCCGAGCTCCCACAGGCACTATGATAGGAATTTCTTCCATTGTTAACTCAGCTTCAACCAATGCTTTTTCTGATTGAATGATCTGTTTTCTTGCTCTAGTCAGTGGGCACTGAGTTGTGAAATGTCTTTATGGCATCTTTCCCTTTCTCTGTCTGGCGGGAGGGAGGGAGGGAGGTAGTGAAATTACTTCCCCCTGGGACAACAATGAAGTAAAAATCAGCAGTTGCAGAGAAAACCAGAATATAAAGCCAAACATTTTCTCAAAGTCTGTGCCATGGACTAAACACATTGGTTTTGTTCAAATGCCTGGGAATTCCCCTCATTCTCCAACAAGCTGGTTGACAAATGAGAAATAGCCCCGAGGGGTAAAGCTTAGGGGGAGAATTGGTCAGGCTGGGACGTCTGTTCAGTCCCAGTGGGCCCTTTTGAACAGCTCTGTGTGAGTTCGTGGCTTTCCCTATCAGGAGTCTAATCCTAGTCCAATAGTGCATGTAGAACTGGGTACCCTGAGATCCCTGACCTCTGAAGGCTCACCACCAAGTTGAATGCCACCAGAAGTGCGTTTTTCTGAGCTTAGGTACAGCAAGCAGCTCCTTTGCCGGGATCTGAGGCCGGGGGCACAAAAAGCAGACTGACCTCAGAAGACAATGGGGAGAATTGGTTGCCCAAATTCTGGCCCTAGTTCTGCCACTGACTAACCCTGTATCTTACTTAAGTCCTACCACTTTGGGAGGTCCTAGTTTCTCCATTTGTGAAGTGAGGGGATTGGGCCAGTGTTCTGGGATAACTAAGACCAGATCTACATTCTGCCATACATACCCCTGTCATGGTGGACGTCACTCATCCATCATGGCCCTCTTGGGAATCAGTCTCAGAATCCTTTTCAACACAATATTCACCACCACCAATAGCTACCACCAATGGATCAGGGGTGGCACATAGTTTGGCACCTACTAGCCATGGCCTGAACTGGGTCACTTCTAAGGGCCTATCCAGCTCTGATATTCTGATGAGTTTGAACCCTTAGGTTTGTAATCACATCAGAAGTGAGGCATGGGAGTGGTAGGAAAGGGAGGGACATGGGCATTAGAATCAGAAAGTCCTGGGTTTGAATCCCAGCCATGCCACTTACTAGTGATGCAATCTTAGGTGAATTAGTTCTCTTTGAACTTGAGTTTACTTTTCTCTATAAAATGGGATCAGAGTCTCTAATAAATAAGGGGTCGTACAAATTAAATTAGATAATGCTTGTACTGTACCTTAACATAAACATAACACTAACATAAACATAAACAGACACACTCAGCGTATGTGCACACTGAGACACTTGACTTCTAGCCTGCTAGTGCTACTCTCCCCATCCCAGACAGCTGCATGACAAGTGGCTTCTGACTTGTGTCACCTAGTGTGCCCTCCTCCCAGGCCTGTCTTTTCTGCCATTGTCAGATTGTTCTCTGCCCTCCCAAAGCTCCCTGGGGCCTGCTGGCATGTCAGGGAACTCAGAGAAGCCTCCCAGTCTTCTGGGTGAGGTAGAACCATCAGAGAACCATCAGAGTGAGTGAACCGTGGGCTTTCCTCTTGGTTTTCATTCTTGGCCTCTGCTTAATGACAACAGGCATCAGATGTTGGATTCAGGTGGGAATATAGTTTCTTAGAAGCAGGGCTGTAGCTGGGCTGTTTTTTGTCATTTGGTATAGGTACAAGAGGCCACTGTGAGAAAACTTGGTTTGTAACTTCCCTAGACCCTAGATGGCAAATTCATGGCCCAAGAACCACCAAACCCTAGCTTCCACCCTCACCACCACCATGCTGTCTTCAACCTGGGTTCTCAGGGAAGTAGACTCTGAGACAGACATTTGCATGCAGGAGATTTACTGAGATGATGTCAGGAACAGCAGCTGTGGGGAGGGAGCAAAGCAGGATGGGGCAGGGGAGAAGTTGAATTAGGATGGAGCTCAGGAGCCAGAATGACCTATGCAGAGCTGTCTCTTATTGTGGACCCCCACATTAGCCAATGGGGCGGCACTTGTTCAGCCAAGGGCCAGTCCTGGAAAGGGGCTCATCTGAGTTGGCCCCAACAACACTCCAGCACTCCTAGGAGCTGAGCGAAAGAACAGTTCAGTCCTGGAACCATAGGCTTGCAGCACCCCCTCAGGATGCATCACATGAGCTCATCAGATAGTGTATTCTTCCTTCTGGGCAATACAGGCCTTCAGAATTCTCCTCCAGATTGTGCTCCAGCCAGCCATTAGCAATCCACAAGGGCTGGCATGCCAGAGGAAACATCTTTGTCATCTCTATCCTAATCTTAATTCTTCATTTTACAGAGAAGGAAAGGCAGTCGTCCAAGGCCACACAGATGAGTTAAAGTCAGAGGCAGGACTGGAATCCAAGCACCTTGACTCTGAAACTAATGCTCTAGACCTGTCCAGATTTAGATTTAATCAGAGTTAAATAAAACAAAGAATTTAGTTTTTAATTTGCACTTGCCACATTTCAAGTGCTTAATAGCCACAAGTGGCTGGTGGCTACTGTACTTGAGTATAGGTTATTACAACAGTTCCATTATCATGGAAAATTCTGTTGGGTGGCACTGCCCTGGGCCCTGCCCATGCCCTACCCATGCTGTCCCTTTGTTCTCAACTTCAAAAGTTAGAGCATCCCCCAAACACCTTTGTTTCCCTTAGCAACCCATCTGTCAATAGTTAGTGATGGCAAGTTATGATAAGGGATATCTAAATGTGGATGTTAACAAAAATATCTACCCAAGTGCAAGCTCTCCTGGGGCTACTGGAGACCCAGAGATGGATTGTTTTCCTCAAAACGAAATCATTGTTTGTCAGGAGAGATGGGCAGCTCATATTTCATTTACTCACTCTTTCATCCAACACATTTTTATTGGGTTCATTATAGATAAAGCCAGGTACTGAGCTGGGTGCTGGGGATACCAAGATGGATTAGACACGGTCCTTACCCTCAGGATGTTCATAGTCCGGGGCGGGGTGGGTGGGGGGGGCATACAAGATATAGCTTGACGGGAGCATTCAGGAGAGACACCTGAAGAGGTATCTATATGAGTTTGCTAGGTGGGTAAAAGCTTCCACAACCACAATGGATAGGTGTGGGGTGAGCTTTGTGTCCCAGGGGACCTCTGGCAATGTCTGGAGACATTTTTGATTGTCATAACTGGAGGAAGGAGGTGTTACTGGAGTCTAGTGGAGAGAGACCAGGGATGCTGCTCAACATCCTACGATGTACAGGACAGGCCCCTACAACAAAGAATGATCCTACCCCAAATGTCAGTAGTGTCAAGGTGGAGAAATCCTGGGTTGGGGCTACATTGGAGATCTGATCTTGATCTGATCTTCATTCTTACTGTCAGGAACGAGAGGGGAAGGTGAGCAGGAACACTCAGGAATTGATAAGCCAGGTTGGAGGACCTCAGGAAGACACTGAAGAATCTTAATGGATTCAATGGCAGGCTTAGATTGGCACTTTAGAAAGGCCTTCCTTCCTTCCTTCCTTCCTTCCTTCCTTCCTTCTTTCTGCCAGGTAGGAAATGGGCTTGAGGTGCTTGGAAGCTGGGAGAGCACTGGGGAGGCTGTTGATGGTGGCAGCCACAGAGAGCATCAGAGAAGGGGTACTGGAGAGCTGTGGAGAGGTGAGGGGGTTGGTGACCAGCTGTGGTAGAACAAGAGAAGACCCAGCACTTGCCACAACTGTGACTGAAAAACATTTTGTGTAATTAGCTGTTTGATGTCTTTCTTCTCCCCACTAGACTGTAAGCTCCAAGAAAGAAAGGATGTCATAGCTTTTCATCCACTTCCTGGCCTTGTGCATATTTATTCTTTTGAGTCTTGGTTTGCCCATCTGAAAAATGCAGATGATACCGGTATCTTCCAGTAATTCCATCCGGGTATATACCCAAAAGAATTGAAAGCATGGAACTGAACAGATACTTGCAGAGCCATGCTCATAGTAGCATTATTCACAGTAGCAAAAAAGTGGATGCATTCCAAATGTCCATTAATGGGTGACTGGGTAAACAAAATGTGGCATATGCATACAATAGAATATTGTTCAACCTTACAAAGGGATGAAATTTTCATACATGCTGCAACATGAATGAACCTTGAAAATATCATGTTAAGTGAAATAAGTCAGACACAAAAGGACAAATAATTTGTGATTCTACTTACACGAGATACCTCGAATAGGCAAATTCAGAGACAGACAGTAGAATGATATTTGCCAAGGGCTGGTTGCACAAAATGTGGATGTACCTAATGCTACTGAATTGTACACTTAAAAATAGTTAAAATGGAGGACAACCTACTAAATGAAAGAAGATCTTTGCAAATGATGTATCTGATAAAGGGTTAATATCCAAATAAATAACTTACACATATCAACACCAAAAACAAACAAACAAACAAACAAAAACAAATAATCCAATTAAAAATGGGTAGAGGACACGAATAGATATTTTTCCAAAGAAGACATAGAAATAGATGGCCAAAGATACACGAAAAGATGCTCAACATCACCCATCATCAGGGAATTGCAAATCAAAACAACAATGAGATATCACCTCACACCTGTCAGATGGTTACAACCAAAAACACAAGAAATAACAAGGGTTGGCAAGGATGTGGAGAAAAAGGAACCTTTGTGCTGTGTTGGTGGGAATGTACATTGGCACAGCCACTGTGTAAAACAGGTTTTCCTGTAGAAAAAATAGAGGTTCCTCAAAAAATTAAAAACAGAATTACCATATGATCCAATATTTCCACTGCTGGGTATTTACCCAAAGAAAATGAAAACACTAATTTGAAAAGAAATATGCACCCCTATGTTTATTGCAGCATTCTTACAATAGTCAAGATATGGGAGCAATGCAAGTATCCATCCATAGATATATAATTTATATATATAATAATAATTCATATAGATACAATTTATAGATATAAATAAATATATATATACACACCCAATGGAATATTAGTCACAAAAAATGGGATCTTACAATTTGTAACAACATGGATTGAGATCTAGAGGGTGTAATGCTAAGTGAAATAAGACAAAGAAAGATAAATACCATATGATTTCACTCATACGTGGAATTAGGAAACAAAACAAATGAACAAAAAAAGGATACGAACCAGAAAAGAAAAAAGAAAAGAAAAGAAAACAGACTCCTAAATATAGAGAACAAACTGGTAGTTTTTAGAGTGCATGGAGGGATGGGTGAAATAGGTGAAGGGGATTAAAAGTACACTTATCCTGATGAGCACTGAGTAATGTATAAAATTGTTGAATTATATTGTGCACCTGAAACTAATATAACACTGTATGTTAATTATACTTGAATTTAAAAAGTAAAAAAATAAAATAAAATAAAATTGTTTCAGTAGTAAAAACAAAATAGATAAAATGGTAAATTTTATGTTATATTTTACTACCACCACCACAGCAAAAAGAATTAAATGAGATCATTTTATAAAGCCTCTTAGGACAGGGTCTAATAAATATTCATTATTATCACTTTTTTCCTAGCGGTATTCTAATAAAGGGAGGAAGCCGAGCTAGGGAAGCAGGAGCAGGCAAGCAGACCAACCCCGCCTATGGTCTGGTCAGAGACCCTTTCACAGCTGAGGTGACACTGGAATTGATTTTGCTATAGAGTTGGAGGGGGAAGCTTGGGGAGGCCAAAACTGCAGCTCCTGTGAGCCTGAAACCACCAGCTTGTAAATCTCTAGAAAAAGGCTCCACACCCTTAGCATGAGCTGCTGGTGGTCCCCCTGGGTGAGCCCTTCCCTGAGACAGTCTGAAGTCCTTTGTCTTCACAAGGCAGGAATTTCGGGGTGGGAGGCATTTGCATTTGGTCTCTTGACTGATGACCTGTTCCAGCAGCTGCTAAACCACTGATATCCTGAAACCCCAGTGCACAGGCAGAACATAAGTAAGCCTGGCCTCCCCAGTTCTCTTGTCATAGTGTTTTATTCCTTGCATCGAGGGAAAATAGAGCACTTGCTCTTAGGGGTATTGGCTGTCACCAGATCTCCTTTGTCCATTCTTTACATATATGATTTTATTATTTTTTTAAGTTTATTTATTTGAGAGAGAGCACGTGCATGCATGAGAGCAGGGGGGAGGGGCAGAGAGAGGAGAGAGAGAGAATCCTGAGCAGGCTCTGCACGGTCAGTGAAGAGCCGGATGTGGGGCTTGATCTCACCTACCATGAGATTGCAACCTGAGCCGAAATCAAGAGTCAATCGCTTAACTGACTGAGCCACCCAGGCTCCCCTGCATATATGATTGTATTTTATTTTCCTATATATATGACTTTAGAGAAAGGCCTTAAGGAGTCATCTTAGTCTAACTGACTCATTTTATTTTTTTTTATTCTGTTTTTGTTTTTGCTTTTGTTCTGACCCCACTCATTTTATAGTGAAGCCAACACAACGCCGGTGAAGTTAACGGACTTGGAGTGCATGGAACGTTGTTGGAATCCCAGCCAGCTACTTCTAAGCTTTGCAACTCAGGCAAGTTTTTTAATTTCTGAAGTCTCATTCGTCCTCAGTACAATAAGGATCATCACATTCCTCCTGGAGATCTTCCGAGGAATGAGGGCCATAGCAGAGTTCAAACCTGCTGGCAGCCACATTGCCTCAGAGAGCCCTCTCCACGCCAGCCACACGTCTTCACACTCTCAGTCACTCGCCTGTTGTTCTCGCCCCCCTGGTGTTTATCCTCCCCTGAAATTGTTTATGTGGGTCCCTGTTGGTTTCATTCTTCTCCCTTCCTCTGCTAGAGCCCCGCAGCTAGGGCTGTATCTGGCACATTATCAGCATTTAATAAATGATTGTGAAATAAATGGCACTCTACAGTCACTCTGGGATTAGACCAAGCCCTGTTTATTCAAGTCACCACACGACAAATGGGCACTTTAGGTAAATTATTTCAGTAACTTTTGAGAAACCATCAGCCTCAGGGAGATGTATTTAGCTATGTGGACCTGGAGTAGTTCGTATCTCCAGGGCCTCAAAAGGAAGAGTAAATAAAATGAGGGCGTTTTGTAGCAGCACCTCCTTTGCTGGAAACTAGTGTCCAGGCAACCCCCAAGTACTGAGGGTAGAAGTAGGGAGAAGAGGGACGTCTGGGTGGCTCAGTTGATTAAGCATCTGACTCTGGCTTAGGTCATGACCTGATGGTTCGTGAGTTCGAGCCCCATGTCAGGCTCTGCGTTGACAGCTCAGAGCCTTGGAGCCTGCTTGGGATTCTGTGTCTCCCTCGCTCTCTGCCCCTGCCTCTCTCTCTCTCTCTCTCTCAAAAATAAATAAACATTAAAAAAAAAAAAGAAGAAGAAGAAGTAAGAAGGAGATAGACATGGGGAGGATAAGATAGAGTGGGGAGAATAAAACTGCCCAGGGTTAGATTGGCTTTTCTAGGATTTTCACTCTTGGCCACATATGACGTTGTTGTGTTGAGGTCTTAGAAATCATTGTGTTGTGGGGCGCCTGGGTGGCGCAGTCAGTTAAGTGTCCGACTTCAGCCAGGTCACGATCTCGCGGTCCGTGAGTTCGAGCCCCGCGTCAGGCTCTGGGCTGATGGCTCGGAGCCTGGAGCCTGTTTCCGATTCTGTGTCTCCCTCTCTCTCTGCCCCTGCCCCGTTCATGCTTTGTCTCTCTCTGTCCCAAAAATAAAAAAAAAAAAAAAAAAAAAAAAAAAAAAAAACGTTGAGAAATCATTGTGTTGAACCAAGGCAGCTTAGTAGTGAACTACATAGGCCCTGGGCCCAAAACTAGCTCCATCCCTTACCTCCTGTGTGATCTGGAGTCAACTTCTGAACCTCCATTTCTCCACGTGTAAAATAGGATGAAAATAATACAAGGTACTTTACAAAGTTATCCCATGATTAAATGACATCAGTCACATAAAGGTCAGCATGGTGTGCTGTTGAAGTAAATTTCTAGGTCCAACATGAACCACTCCTGCCTGGGGGGCTAAGTCAGCAAACCGAAATTTAGGTTAGTTTTGTGTCCCTGTAAATGGTCTGGCAGACCAGAAAGGCAGTATGCCCAGGCAGCCAATCCCCAAAGGCCAAGCTAACTCTGGGCTCTACACTCATTTCCTTGTTCCTTATTCATTTTCTATTTTTCTCTTCCTTGTTCCTTATTCTTTATCCTATAAAAGCTTCCTGCCTCCTGCCTCATCTTGCTGTTCTCTGGACCTTCAGGAACAGAGAGTACCTGCTTCATCAAGTGTTAAATACATTTGTTTGTATCCCCTAAATTGTCTCCTTTAATCATCTTAAGCAGTGATCAGCAGAGGGGAGCAGCTGAATAATTCTTAGCTACACTTTCATACAAATGAAATGTTGAGATGAAGCATAGAGACTGCCAATTAGTGTCAGAGCCTAGGCTGGAACTCACCACTCTTGGTTCATGTTCTTTCTACTATCTGTGGTGGCTGCCATTTCTTGTCCCCAAGGGCCTTAGCTCTAAAAGGGGAGCCTGTATATGTAAAAAAAATAAATCTCCAGAACCTACAGGATGACAATTGAGACTTAGTTTGTACAGTACCTTGTGATTACAGGCTCCTCATAAAGAACATCCTACCCAGTTAGTCAAGTGCTTTCTCATGCGCAAGACACTGGTTGAATGCTTTAAGTGAATTATGTTATTTAATCTTTAAAGCAACGCTAGGAAATAGGAGCTGTCATGACTCCCATTTTGTAGATGTAGAAACTAAGGCCATAAGAAGTTTAACTAGTTGAAGGTCACGTTAAGAAAGTTCTAAGCAGCCTGGCTCAGTCAGTAGAGCATGTGACTCTTGATCTCAGGGTCGTGAGTTCAAACCCCACACTGGGCGTGGAACCGGTTAAAAAAATAAAGAAAAAAAAAGGAAAAGAAAGTTCAAAGCAGAGCTATGCAGCTTTCCCTCCTTGCCCACCACGAATTGAAGTTTCACTATTAAAGTGATCCTAAGGATCATAGCTTCACCTCCTGCAAAAATGCAAGACTATAATAAGGCTTGCCAGTTACATACATTCAAAATTCATGAATCTGTTTCCAGTAGAATCTGAGTTGAAAGGAATATTAGCAATAATAATAGCTAATCCCTGTGTCAACTATTGTTGTAAGTTCACTTATCCTTTAAAATAAGATGACAAAGTAGGTCCCATTATTATTTTTGTCTTACAGATGCAGAAACAGAGGCAGAGAGAAGTTAGGTGAGTGGCCACTGGAATGATGTAGCTGATGGCTAATGAATGGCGTGTTCCTCTTGGCCAATTACCTGCCTCTTGGCCAACTACGTGACTACCAATAGGTCAATAGCCTATTTGTAGGCTCAGGTGAGCCTTTGGGAATCTGAAAAAAAAAAAAAAAAAAAAAGCCATAAATACTTTCCTGAGACACATAACTCTTTGTGATTT
The DNA here is from genome assembly GCF_028018385.1 of Neofelis nebulosa. Taxonomy (NCBI): domain Eukaryota; kingdom Metazoa; phylum Chordata; class Mammalia; order Carnivora; family Felidae; genus Neofelis; species Neofelis nebulosa. The sequence goes on from NC_080782.1 coordinate 51,824,313, forward strand.
TAGGGGGTTCCCCAAACCTCCAATACTTATCAGAGAACCTCCAAAAAGTAACCTCAGCTCAACCCAAACCCTCTACCTCTTATCTCCCTACAACATCCCCATCAATGGCCTTCAGTCTCGCTTGACCACCTCCAGGAGTGGGAACTTTCTACCTCCCCAGGCAGCTCATTCTTCAGACAGCAAGATTCAATAAAAACTTCTTCCCTCTGGTGAGATGATGTCTGTCTCCCAGAGACCACTGCACAGAGCCTAGCGCCTCAGAGAACAAGGCAGCTCTCAGCTCCCAGACAGCCTCTTCCTGACAGCCCTGGGTCTATCCCACCCCACCCCTCCTTCCTGGAAGGCTTCTAACAGCAGGGGGTCCCAGACCTGTCATGTGGCTGCTAGTTTCCTCTGCAGTCTCCCCCTTTAAGACAGAAACACAGAGACAAGAGTGATGCTTCCTCAGAAACTGTCCTCATCCCTCCTGAGAGGGTGGGTATGTGTGGAGGAAACATAAAGCCACCTACAGCTGCCTCCCCATCCAAGAAGTACAGGTGCAGATACCTTTCTACTGGCTGGGTATGCATCCTTGGTCAAGAGAGGGACTGGACCCTCTGGGCCCAGAGTAGTCTTTCTGCAAAATTAGGGTATTGTTTAGGTTGGGGTTGCAAACCCAAATGCTCACTGGGCCAAGCTAATGATAGAAACATTTCTCTTCTGATTTCCTTAAATCATGCCACTCTCTCAGTCTTTCATTTCCTATTTCTGATGGTGCCAGATAGGCAAACTATCTAAAATAATAAAAATGAAAATGCCAAGGATGAAGGAAAATGGAAACTGGCACTTGGTCTCAGTGGAGGGGACAAGAGGGAACTGTAGTCCACTCCCTGTACACAGGAGCTGCTGACACCACCAACAATTGGTGCCATGTGGACACACAGGCCCAGGGTTAACAGATCTTAGTTTTCTAAAGAAGCTAGACATGGGGCGCCTGGGTGGCGCAGTCGGTTAAGCGTCCGACTTCAGCCAGGTCACGATCTCACGGTCTGTGAGTTCGAGCCCCGCGTCGGGCTCTGGGCTGATGGCTCAGAGCCTGGAGCCTGTTTCCGATTCTGTGTCTCCCTCTCTCTCTGCCCCTCCCCCGTTCATGCTCTGTCTCTCTCTGTCCCAAAAAATAAAATAAACGTTGAAAAAAAAAAAAAAACTTTTTTTTTTTTTTTTTAAAGAAGCTAGACATGTGAATTTTTATGTGAAATCTCCCAATTTTTAAAATGTTGGCTCAAATATTTCTTAAACAGTGGGAGGGCCAAATACAACATGTTCTGAACTATGAGCTGCCAATCTGCAATCTCTGGAGTTGGTGTTTTTAAAGCACCCTTTTTGCCGGAACATTCTGTGTGAGAAGTGAAGGGGGAAGCGAAGAGGGAAGGAGGACATGAAGGAGGGAAGGATGGCAAGAGTCACAGAGGAATCTCTCTGAGACTTGGCTCAGCCTCTACTGAGCCTCCAGACCTCTGCTTGTTGAGCAGAGGGTTGAGGGAGAGAGAGAAAGCCCAGCCTTTCCATTCTGTAAAGCTTTGTTTAGGTTAACCATGCTTTCCTCTTGCTTTCAGTTCTCACTTGGGAGAAACACAATGGCCCAGGGCCTCAGGAGTGTCTGAACAGGTCTGAACAGGATGCTCCAGTTGTGGTTGAAGTGGTGGGTCCTGGCTCCCAGGGCTGGTGGGGGGAGGGGAGACTCAGCACACTAGGCCTGAGCAGGGCTCCAGGCCTCTGCCTCAGGCTGGACCGCTCCCTGCTTCCTGGCTTGCTTCTAGCTCCCTGGGTGTCTTTCCGACTGGGCCTCTGTGTCAAGGAGGGAGTGTATAGCCCATGGTCGGTGTGGCTGACTGCCAGCCTGGCAGATGGCCAGAGCCCAGAGCTCACCGGGAAGGAGCATAAACAAGGCCCCTGGTGGGCAGCTGTGACCCAGAATCTTCCAGCAGAAAAACAGTGAGGAAGGAGGCAGAATCCCAGGGGGACCCTTTCCTCAATACCCCAGGCTGCCCAGGATTCAGGCATCAGCCTGGGACAGTAGGGGACTCCCTGGGGCACTAGGCAAGCAGCTGTCACAAAAAGGGCTGCATGAGTCCACTTTTAAGGTGTCTTTTAGCTCCAAGCTTCTGAAACTCTGTGATTCTATGACTGTATGATTCAGCTTTCCTTGCTGTAGACTTTGCTGTCTATAGAGGACATCTGTGGTTTTCCCTTGCCTGGAATCCACTCCACTCCTATTAGTAGCATCCTCGTCATCTTTCCAGAAACCACCCCTCCTCCACTCTTAGTCCATACAGTTTGGGTGAGGCTGACCTGGCCTTTCTACCCCCCTAGCTCCAGGGTAGGCATGCGTGCCAGGCCTGGTGTGGCTCATCAGCCAATTTCTTCTGCTTGCTGGGCCAATGAGACTCGATCCAAGGAATTTTGCTTGAACTCTTGGGAAAAAAGGAACTGCCAACAGTTGGTTTGGTACACATCTGGAACTGCTGGAGACCATCTGGTCATGACATGGGAGGAGCTTTCTTGAGAATGAAGCCATCACAGAAGACAGCATGGAATGAGAGGGAGAGAATTAGAGCTGGGGAGAGTGGAATGGATTAATTAATTAACTGATGTATATAAGAGAGAGATCAAGACCTGAGATGACAAAATGGGTTGAGCCCCTGGATTCAGCTTCAAGACAAAATGGGTTGAGCCCCTGGATTCAGCTTCAACTGATGCAGTATCCCATCCCTGGACTTTCTTTTCTTTTCTTTTCTTTTCTTTTCTTTTCTTTTCTTTTCTTTTCTTTTCTTTTTTCTTTTCTTTTCTTTTCTTTTCTTTTCTTTTCTTTTCTTTTTTCTTTTCTTTTCTTTCTGCAAGCTCTACGCCCAACATGGACCTTGAACTCACAACCGTGAGATCAAGGAGCACATACTCTACTGACTGAGCCAGCCAGGCACCTCATAATCCCTGAATTTTTCAATGATATGCTACTGTAGCACCAAAATTATTTGGGGTAGAAGGCATTTGAATTCCTGATATGTCTTATCTCCCTAAATGCATAGCTTCTCAAAAGAACTCATTGTTATAAATCACCTCTGGGAAGCAACCAGGAAAGACTAACTCAAGACTAGAATCACCACACCTAAACAGACATTATCACAAAACTATCATCTCATCTGTTCTCCTAAGGGCCAACTTATCTTCCCTCATGGTCATTTGTTTTCCTATAAACCCTTCTCCCTCCTATCGCCTATGAGAACCCAAATTCTAACCACCTCCTGGAGTCATTTTTTCTGTGGTCAGATCTTTTTTTCAGTTTAATTTGCAGACCCCAACAATGAGCCTAAGAGGGTATAGGAAAAGTTTTTTATAAGCAAAAAAATCTCCCTCTGACAACAGCTTCCATGACTGCAACATTCCACACAAGTCTATGAGTTACTCTATAATTTACCTAAGAACTAAATTTTCTCATCTATTTTTCAGGACAGAGAGAAGCCAGAAGTGACCTGGGACTCTGAAGGCCTGCGCCAGTTGACTGAAATCAGAGTGATTCGCCCATGAAGACTCAGATGTCCTGGCTACATCCCTGCCCTGCCTGTACTCCCAACATCTACCCTAAGCAGTCATGGTCAGTGCCCAGACCTGCAAAGCAAATGGCACAGGTCCCAGTGTTGCCCTTTGTTGATTCATTTGTGGGGCGCCTGGGTGGCTCAGGTGGTTAAGTGTCCGACTTCGGCTCAGGTCATGATCTCATGGCCCATGAGTTCGAGCTCCTGCATTGGGCTCTGTGCTGACAGCTCAGAGCCTGGAGCCTGCTTCAGATTCTGTGTCTTTCTCTCTCTCTGCCCCTGCCCTGCTTGTGCTCTCTCTGTCTCTCAAAAATAAATAAACATTTAAAAAATCAATTATTGATTCATTTGTTAATTCACCACTCACTTATGGAGCACCAGCTGTGTTCAGAAATGAAGTTCTTTCATCAGAGATCTTAGGATTTGATGAAGAAAACAGACCAGTAAAAAGAATTTAATCAGAATGTGATTAGTGTTATGCCAAAAATAAGCACAGTGAAGAGGCCTCTACACCAGGAAGAGAGCAGCAGGCATGTCAAAGAAGCTTCCTGAAGGCAGTGACCCCTGAACTGAATTCCACATGTTGAGGAGTCAGCTGGATAGAGGGTAAGGAAGGAAGTGCTTTCGAGGTGGGCAAAAGGAACAGCATGAAATACAAACTCAAGGAGACAGAAGAGGCTGTGGTCTATCAGAGGAACTGTCTGGCATAGAGTTGGAGTGGGGACAGGTACAGGGGGTTCCCATTAGGGACATGCTAGGCTGCTGTTTGACATGCTGGCTTTGCTGAGGACAGCTTCCTGCATGTACAGACGCAAGATAGCAAGCATTGTAGCTCAGCCCCAAACCTGAGCCCAGAGCAAAAAGCCTGACTCACGCCCATGGAAAAGAAAACAAGCTAAGAGATCCCCAGCCAGGGTCCTCAGTCAAGGGGCTGCAACAGTGTCCTTGAGTACAAGTATCTCTGAGCTCCTTGCCCACAGAGAAGGCTTGGACCTTTCTGTTGATAATAACCGTACACCACTGAAGGCAGGACCCAGAGCAAAGTCTGCCATCTTCTCTCCACCCCCTCTCCTTCTAGATTCTTCCCTTCTCACCTATGTCCTTGAGCCCTGGGGGGCCTGTGGGAAAGGAACTATCCTGGGTAAAAGTAGGTCTTTTGGAGGCAGGCGATCCTGGGTCCTAATCCTGGCTGAGCCATTAAGTGTGACCTTCTTACTCAACCTCTCTGTGCCTAACTGTTCCTCTGAAAAATAAAGCTAATAATAGTACAGATTAAAGAAAGCAATGTATAACAGGTGACACAATCACGAATTCATTCATTTACTCTTTTTTTATATTTCCCGTTCCTTTGAATCCAGATTGTTCTAGGTGCTCTGCTGATACTTTCCATCACAGAGCTTTGGTCTCATCTTGGCCATAGGGGTGGGGCAATGACCATGCCAGCCAATCATGATATCCCCTTCTTGGCCAGGAGTGATTGGTCCCTAGTGTGGACTCAAGACTCCCACAGGCCAACCAGAGTCTGCCTTGGGGAAAGATCTCTTCTCCCTGACGTTCCTGGGCTAGAGAATAAGGATTTAGAGAAAGCCCGTCTGTCTGTGGATGAGATTACTTCTTATAAGGGAAGAGAGCCAAGATGATGATGCTAATGATGATGAGGACAGTGATGATGATGTAGTACACATCAGTATGCACTGTTTCCAGCCAAATCCACTCCAGGACTTCCCAGTTCCAGGAGCCAAGTCATTAGCATTTTCCTTAAGCCAACTGAATTGGGTTTCCTTTATATGCAGATACAAAAATCTTAAGTCATTTGTCATGAAAAGGCCAGAGCTCAGTATTGGCCACTGAAGAAGAGCTCAGTGATTGGTCACACGAAGAGGGTGAAAATGACCCCGTGCTTCCTTTGCCACCACCTACCTCTTTCCCTCCCCAAACACAGACTCACCCCTTTCCTTCTGGCCTGGGGAACAGGCTGCTGACTGTTGGCCTTCTCTTTGCAACAATGGGCTGGGGATGAGGGACATGGTGACAGAAAGGCCAAACCACACAGTATCGGGCAGTCAGGTTGGGAGCTGCAGAAGCCTCGCGCAAGGTCCCCAGCCTGGCCCCCGAAGGTGGTCTGGATTGGCTTCAGGATAGAGTGGGCATAAACTGAAGTCTGACTGGCCTAGTCTGAGTCACGTGGCTACATTTATGTGGCCTCGGTCATTTTACCTTTCTGGTTTCTGTTTCCGTAATATCAGGACAATAATAGCCCCTTTCAGAGAAGTTGTGAGGGCTAGATGAGACAAAAAACAAAATAAAACAAAACATTATTAATGTTGTTACTATATCCAAGCAGTGTTCTAAGCACTTTATAAACTATTAGTTGAATTAACCTTGACAATAAACTGAGGAGGTAGGTACTATTATTGTTCTCACTTTACAGATGAAGGAACTGAGGCACGGAGAGGTCAGTTTCACAACTAGTATTTCATAGAGCTGGGATTTGAATCCAGACCTGCTCACCGACCACATGCTCACCCACCCAACAGTAGTGGTCCAAGGCAGGAAATCAAAACTCACAGCAGAGAGCTCAAGAGGAGTTAATACAGGCAGGGGAGCCTGGGTAGCTGAGTCGCTTAAGCATCGGACATTTGATCTTGGCTCAGGTCATGATCTCCCATGAGATGGAGCTCTGAGTCAGACTCCGCTGACTGACGGCTGGCTCAGAGCCTGCTTGGGATCTTCTCTCTCTGCCCCTCCCCCGCACGTGCACATGAGCTCTCCTCTCTCTCTTTCTCTTTCTCTCTCTCAAAATAAATAAGTAAAAAATATATATATGGGCAACTATTTAATGAGGCTAGCAGGGATGGAAACCAAGGACAGGTGGGGCAACCTAGGGACTAACACCTGTGGGAGATCACTATTTGCCCAGGGCTGAGTAGATGTCACTTCAGCCCAAGAGCCATGCTGCCCGGAGCTAGGACGCTGAAGGAAGGGCCATCCTCTGGAGTCACTACCAGAGACTGCGGAAGTGCTGGTGCTGGGGATACATCCTGACATCCGCCCACCCCCAACCCCCCCCCCCCCCGCCCCCAGCTCTCTAATCTGCCGGGACCTCCCATTGGCCGAACCTCACAGAAAAAGAGTGGGTAGGGCATCCTGGGAAATGTAGTTCAGTCCTAGATGCTGAGCCCAGCGGGGGAAGGGCAGAGAATGGATCTGAGACCAAACAGTAAATGACATGCATACATGCTGTACAGCCTCCTCATCAAAATACAGGGCACATGGGGCGCGTGGGTGGCTCAAATAGTTGAGCATCCGACTTTGGCTCAGGTCATAATCTCAGGGTTCGTGGTGTGAGCCCCGCGTCAGGCTCTGTGCTGATAGGTGGGAGCCTAGAGCCTGCTTCAGATTCTATGTCTCCCTCTCTCTCTGCTCTGCCTGCTTGGGCTCTGTCTCTCTCTCTCTCCCCAAAATAAATAAACATTAAAAAAAAAGAATTAAAAAAAAAGAATCAAGAGGCTTCAAAGGTAGAGAACAGCAACAATAACAAAAATGCAGGGCACATAAGGATGATTGTGCCATAAATGGGAATGGAAGATACACACTGTGGGGGCAAGAATTTAGGTCCCTGACTCCTGGTTCAACGCCATGGCAAGCCCAGGAGTGGAACCCAGCAGCTGTGAGCATCCTGTGACACTGAAAAGCAAGAGGAAGAGCAAGTGGGACTCCTGATAATACCTCCTCCTCTTGGCCTTTGCACATCTGGAAGCTTCTACAGAGAGCTCTGCACAGCTGGGTGCAGGACCTGCCCCAGGAAGCAAGCTCTCATTCTCTTTAAAGGGGGAGCAACCCGAATCACCTCAGCAACCACTTTGGGGTCTGAGAGAAACAGACGCAATTGCTGCTGGAAATCAGGAGGCAAATAAGTGGGTGAGGTGTCTCCCAGCTCCCCACGTCCTCCTTTTACAAAGGCCATCATCCCTGTCCCTGCAGGGCCTTGTCGTTCCCCTCCTCACTGCGGGCCCCTGCAGGACCTCAGTGGGCAGCTGGCAGGCAGCTACCACCTGCTGCCCTTGAAGCCGGCAGGATCCCACGGGTGATGGCATGAGCAAGGGCAAAAGATGCAGGTCAGAGTGCAAGAGAAGATGTGGAGGCTGAGCCTGTCCTGCTGGGATGTAGTAGAGATGGTCACAGGAACCCTGCCCTTTGACCTGGAATTCTGCCTCTAGGAATTTATCACACAGGTAACTTTACCCAAGGGCACAGAGACTTCTGGACAAGGTTACTTACTGTAGTGTGGGTTGTGATTAGCAGAAGACTGGGGGGGAAAAGCAAGTGGCCAATTTGATTAAACAAATTAGGGTGCATTGGAACAATGGAATGCTCTGTGCTCTTACAGGGAATGAGACCCTGCTGAAACAGGCTGATCTCCAAGATAAATTGTTAAGTGAAAAAAAGCAAGGAACAGAACAGTATGTCTCGTATACTCACGCTTTGCGTGGGGGAGAGTGTTTTTATGTATATTTATGCAAGCATCTATTGCTACCCAAACCCATTTGGTTTCTGAATTCAGATAGTGAGGGTTCCGATAGCAGGGGATGCTGCATTATTGGAATCTTTGACTCCTGCATTTCGTTTCAGATAGCAAATAGCAAGCGTTTGAGAGCAAATAGCTAATCTGAGAGGCTATCTGAGTCCGTTTGGTTCCTGAGTTGGAAAAGTGCTTGGATAACCTGAGTAAATAGTATGGATATCTCTATATGTATAAAACTCTCATGTCCATGTATATGTGGACTCTCTCTGGGAAGATACACAGGCAATGGATTAGTGGTTGTTATTAGGGAGGGTAATTCAGCCCTGAGGGAATGGGGTAGAAGGGAGACTAATTTTTCAGTTTACATATGTGTTGTGATGGTTTTAAAACATAGCCCCAACATTCTTTGACAGGTGGGGTCTCTGTCCCCTCCCACTCAATCTCAGTAGGTTTACACCTGCCTAGATCAATAAAGAACTGTAGGGGTGATGCTATGTGACTTCTAAGCCTAGGTCATAAAAGGTCATGTGGCTACATCTGGTTCTCTTTGTTTGCTTCCTCTGAGACAATCTCCGCCTCCAGCTCTACTCATGTTGGGAGAAGCCCAAGCCACATGGAGAGGTGCCATGTAGACACTGTGGTCCACAGTCCCATCTGAGCTCCAGCTGATAGCTAATATCATATGTCAGGTGTGTGAGAAAGCCATCTGAGATGTTTAGCTCCCGTCGAGCGTTCAAATGACTGCACCTCCAGCCCCTGTGTGACCACAATGCCACCATACCAGAGATCCCAGGTAAAAACCACCCATCTGAACCAAGTCACACACAGAACGGCAAAAGACAGGAATACAATGCTGTTTTAAGCTGCTAAGGGTGGGAGTGGTCTGTGTGGTGGGAGTTGATATTAACGGAAACATATATATTAGCATACATACCACTATTCAAAATTAAGAGTATTTTCCTTGTAAACATACAAAGGGCAGTGCTACATGTTTACTCCTCACAAGGTACCGCCATTGTCTCCACTGCCAGATGAGAAAACTGGAGCTCTGAGAAGTTCTTGAGCTAGTTGTCCAAGAACACAGCGCAAAAGAGGCAGCCCTGGGATATGAAACTAGGAGACCTGCCAGCCCCGGGGTGTTCACTCTTGGGACCCTGCTTTCCTGGTTCACTGTGCTGTGTGCCTCACTTTCCTCAGGGAGGGGGTGTGGAATAGGTGAGGGTTCGAAAGGCCCAGCCCACTCCAAGCCTCCAAGCAGGTGCAGTGACACAAAGGGGTGAGGGTGAGCAGACATGGTGGTGGGGTCTGTTGGGAGCCGCCTCTACCTGGCTCTGGGAAAGCCAGCCCAAAGTTGCCAGATCTTTTAATTTTTTAAAGGCAACTAGAAATCAGATTTTTATGTGCAATCTATTCCTATTTCATTGTCGGCAACTCTTTTTTTTCTTTCTTTCTTTCTTTCTTTCTTTCTTTCTTTCTTTCTTTCTTTCTTTCTTTTTTTTTTAACTGTGCAGACTGAAAAGCAAAACAAAAACAAAAGCCTGCCGATTTGTCTTTCTGGACTAGGAGGTCTCCAGGGAATTTTCAACTCAGACATCTTGATTTTCAGCAGAACCTCTCTGGGGAGAGACTGCAAATCCCAATCCCAAGCGGCTCCTATCTGAGAAAGGAGAGGGTGGAGCCAAGGTGTAGATGCCTCAACCTCTCCCGCCACTCCCCTCCCCTCCCCTTGGTGGAGAGGGAGCAGGGGGTGCTGGGGAGCAGGGGGTGCTGGGAAGCTGAGCCACGGCGAGCCCGGGGGAGCTGGCCGTGCAGGAGGGCAGCCAAGCCGCCCTGAATCCGCCTCCTGAACCGTCCGCCTTCCCAGAGCTGTCAGTCAGCTCCCTGGGCACTCAGGGAGACTCAATTTCAGTTGCAATGGGAAACCGCCCTGGCCCCTCACCAACTGTTTCTCCACCTCTTCTGTTCACCCACTGCTTTTCTAATGGGAACCCTGCCCCTGCCTACTACCCCAGTCGACCATCCTTAGCAGAGCCCGGATTGGGCCAGACATGGCTGCCTCTCTGGGCACCAACCGCCCCCCCCCCCCGCCCCCCAGCTACCTGCAGTGTCTTCCATTCCCTCCAGAGCCTGAGGCCCATTCTGTCTTCAGCTGACTTGTCTTCCTCAGATACAGCCTGGCAGAGCAGGGCGGCATGATTGATGAGCTAAGAAGCTCTGGCTGGCAGGCGGGTGGGCAGCCAGGCAGAGCCACGGCTCTCAAAAGATAGCAGAGCTGCCCGGTAAGGGGGGGCGGGGAGCCCACAGCTACCAACGCTACCATTGCCCAAGCTGTCACGGCAGTCACTCTGGGCAGAGCAGATAACCACAAGGGCCATTGGATACCGTGCGTCACACACAAGGATCCTCAGTCACTGAGAGTGCTCCCTTCTTTCCCCACTTCAAAACAGAGACCCAAGAAATTGAAGATGGTGAACTTCTGAAAGCTGGTATTGTCTGTCATTCAGGCATGCCACTCTGTCCAGGTGTTTATCATTTGCCCAATCATTCATTTGTTCATTCAAACATGAGGGTTTGCTGTGGGGATCAGTGTAGCATTGCAGTTGCTAGTGTGGTCTTGGGGGGGGGGGGGGCGGGGCGGGCAGCAGGTTGTTTGAATCCAGGCTCCATGACTTCCTGGCTGTATGACCTTGGGCAGGTCACGTCACCTCCCCAAGCTGCCATTCCTCTCTCAGGTTCTGCTACAGTGAGATTCACTCAGGTCCTACATGCAAAGTGCTTGGAACAGAGCCTGGCATATAAAAAAGGTAAATCTTTTCATTCATTCAACACCAAGTAACTGAAGGCTTGTGGGGCTATAGCTAGGATTGAGGCAGACGAGTGCTCTCATGCTATTTACCTTTGAGAGAAAGAAGACTGACAATAAACAAATAACTGAGCACAAGGAGGGAACAGCACATGTAAGGATCCTGAGGCAGCAACGAACCTTGGAATTCAGGAGAGAGAGACGGAGCAGTGTGGCTAGCAAAGCAAAGAGGAGTGCCACCTAGGTGGGTCTGTAGGTTAAGCATCAAACTTCAGCTCAGGTGTTGATCTCACAGTTCATGGGTTCAAGCCCTGTATGGACTCTCGGCTGTCAGCACAGAGTCCACTTTGGATCTTCTTCCGCCTCTTTCTCTGCCCCTACCCCACTCTCTCTCTCTCTCTCAAAAATAAATAAACATTTAAAAAAAAAAAAGGAAAGGGGACAGCGTAGGACAGGAGCTTGGGGCCCAGCAAGGACTTGTAGGCTGGGATAAAGATTTTATTTTAAGCACAGTGGGAAGTGACTGTGCTTTTGTTTTTGTTTTGCTTTTCAATCTGCACAGTTAAAAAAAAAAATTACTTGTCAATATTTAAAGCAGGGGAGTGGGCTGATGGGGGAAATGGAAGAGAGGGCCGCAGAGCTCTCATGGAGGCTGGCACCAGGGCAGAGGTCATGGCAGATCCGGGATGGGGTGAGAAATAGAGGGGACAAGTCTTTTCCTGGATAGCCAAAGGAGAGAAATGGAAATCAAAGTGTCCACAATGATTCCTGGGCATTTTGTTTAAGCTGCTGGATGAACAGTGGTGCCATGAACTGACATGAAGCTGACTGGAGAGACAGTGTCTGGCAGGTCTATGGATGATTAGTATTTTGCTTTATTCAGTGAGTCAAGAATAAAGGGTAGGGGTGCCTGGCTGGCTTAGTTGGTAAAGTGTGCAAGTCTTGATCTCAGGGTTGTAAGTTCAAGCCCCATGTTGGGTGTAGAGATTACTTTAAAAAAATAAAATCTTTATGAAAAAAAAAGAGGGGTTCCTGGGGGGGCAGTTCAGTGTCTTACTCTTGGTTTTGGCTCAGGCCATGATGTCAAAGTTTGTGGGTTCGAGGCCGCATCGCGCTCCATGCTGACACTGACAGAGTAGAGCCTGCTTGGGTTTCTCTCTCTCTCTCTTTCTCTCCCTCTCTCTGTCCCTCTCCTGCTCAAGTGTGTGCTTGCTCTCTCTCTTAAAAATAAATAAACTAAACATTAAAAAAAGAAAACGAATAAAGGGCACAACACTTACAGGAAGTCAGGAAGTGGTCTCTGTCTTTAAGAACTTGTGGTCTATTTGGGGGATCAGGGAAATGAGCAGGCAGTGATGATCAATTGTGATGCCTGCTGTGATGGGGAAATAAAGGGTGAGCACGTATCCAAACATGAGGGAGGAGTCCTAGGCTGATCTGCTCCAGCCAGGCCCAGTTTCCAGCCTCCCTGCTTGCCTTCCTCCCTCCAATGCTCCAGTATACCGGCCTTTCCATTCTCGTAACAAGCCATTTGCTTTCCTGCCTCTGAGCTATGCACATGCACCTGCAAGAGTGCTGCCCCACACCCTTCTAGCTCAGCCCTGTTTCTGTCCCTCTCATGTTCATTGCAACTTAAATTATTGTATTGTTGTGTGTGTGTGTGTGTGTGTGTGTGTGTATGAAATTGTTTAATTGGCTGTTTCCTCCCCAAAGAATCCATAAGTTCCCAGGGGACAGAGACAGAGTGTGTCTTGTTCACTCCTGGATCCCAAACCCTGGGCACAGCCTAGCATATGGTAAGTGCTCTGTAAGTAGAGAAGGAAGGAAGGAGGGAATGAAGGAGGGAATGAAGGAGGGAAGGGAGAGAGGAAGGAAAGGAGGGAGGAAGGAAGGAGGGAAGGGAGAGAGGAAGGAAGGGAGGGAGGAAGGAAAGGAGTAAGGAAGGAAGGAAGCAGGGGAGGGAGGGGGGAAAGAAAAGAGGAAGGCAGGCAGGCAAGGCTTGAAAAAGAAATTGAGTTAAATGGGCAAAAAACAGGGGAGGTAAGACTATTCCAAGCATAGGGAATGGCTTGTGCAAAGGCTAGGAGGTGACAAAACACAGTGTCATCAGAAAACGTAAAGAAAAAAAAAAAAAAAAGAAAGAAAAAAAAAAAGAAAACGTAAAGAAATGGAACAACTGCAGCCATCTGTATTTGCTCTGTGCCCTCAGTCTGGCAGACAGGAGGTTCTCAGTAAGCATGGAGGTCTCTCTGCTCTCCTCCATGCTGTGAATAGACAAGCTGTAGCAGAATAGCACAGGGCCTGGGAACTCGTAGGGTAGGACAGCGCCTCATTTGCACACTGCCACCCCCTGTCCACAGTGCCTGGCATAAACTGGCACATGGTAGGTGCCCAATAGTTGTGGAGGTTGAATGATGCTGGAAGGACATTCACCCCTCAGCCGAGAAAGTGACAGGATTGGATAATTCCAGAATGTTAGCTCCAGCAAGGCATTTACAGTTTAACTTGTACATGCCACAAATGAGGAAAGTGAGGCTCACAGAGGGGAATGGATTCACGCAAGCTCACATAGCGAGTCAGTGGCAGTGCTGGGATGGGAGCCCAGGTGTCCTGATTGCTGATTCAGAGCCTCCCTCATCCTGTCCCCTCTTCTATCAGTCTGCCTCCTTCCCTCTTCAGCCTCTGCCTTTCAATATGTCAGAAACCAGCAGACTGGAGCCAACAGGAAATCCCTGAGTGCCTTTTACCAGGGTGAAGGCATTATGTTACAGGGAGGGCAGATGGGGCGACCCATTAGTGAGCTAACACTGAGTTCCTGTGGGTTCCATTAGTGCCTCAGATTAACCCATTAGCACCCAGTGGAAGCCAGAAACACAGGGACCCCAGAGGGTTGAGTCACAGAGTAAGCCAGCTTTGATGAGGCTGAGGAGCAGAGTTGAAGGGACGGAAAAAGGGCCTGTCCTCTTTCCTTGGAAAAGTTTTTCCTTAGAGAGGGTGCCAGATAGTGTTAGGGGTGACAAAGAGCAGGCAGGATTCAGAATTGAGGTACTTCAGAGCTCGAGGGAGCCAGTTGAGCTGACCCTTTGTTCAGTGAAAACTGAACAGCAGAGAGAAGGAATTTGTCTCTAAGTCACTTATGGAGAACCCAGGGTTCCTGCCCATCACACTACATTACAGGACTCAAATGTGCTTTTTTTTTTTTTTTTTTTTTGGTCAGGGGGAAATCGGAAGTTTATTCTCCCCCTCCCCCCAGTCTCACTGATTGCCAGTTTATTCTTAAAGTCAAGATGTTGCAATTCCCTTAAATCCTCCATTCAGTATGAAAAACAAGCTTTAGGGGCACCTGAGTGGCTCAGTTGGTTAAGCGTCTGCCTTTGGCTCTGGTCATGATCTCCAAATGTGCTACATTTTTAGCTATGGCTAAAAATACAGCCACCCATTATGGGGACATCATGCTAACTGCTTTATATACATCATCGCATTTTATTCTCCTGGCAACCCTGCGGAGATCCTAGGGGCACTATTACCCCAATTTATATGGCAAAACTGAGGCTCAAGTTGGTTAAGTAACCTGCCCAAAGTCACACAGCTAAATCATGGAGGAATCAATGTTTGGACCCAGGCAGTCTGATCATCAAATCCTCATCTTTGTAATCTACCATATCCCGCTGAGCAGCAGAAGTAGGCAGAACCACTAGTTAATAAATATTGTCTGCAAAGCTCTTCCCACCAGTCATGCTTTTTAATTTAACCACTTGGAGATGATTCTATCATCCCATCTTCCAGGTGGAAGATGCCAGGCCCAGTGAAGCCAAGCACCCCACCTAAAGTCACCCCTACAAATACTGTCAGAAGCAGGACGCGAACCCATTTATCTCACTCCAAAGTGGGCCACTCCACTACATGAGTGTGACAGCCCCACACTAGGACAACTGTGAAAACTCATTCAACGAATGTGCTACTGAGTGCCTGCTCTGTCTGCCAGGCCCTTGTTTCCAAGACCAATGGGATCCTAGCACTTCTGCAGCTTATGTTCTACCTGGGGAACAGGACAGACAGACAAGCAATTCCAGTAGGGTAGGGATGAGCATTGGATGTCACGGCGTCATCTAGTCTTAGGGGATAGAGAAGACCAAGCTGAGTCTTATGGGCCAATTAAGCATTTGTCCAGACAAAGAGAGGAACCCAGCCCAGCAGAGGCCCAGAGGTATAAGAAAGCTCCAATCTGAGCCACAGCTGGGGCCAGAGCTTTAGGGAGAGTAGAAGGAGCAAGGTAGAAGTGGAGATTCAACAAGTGACTGGAGTGTGGACTTTATGCTCAAGATAAGACATCGGAGGGACAGAGGGACACTTTGGAACTGCTGCAGGATATGATGCATTTAGAAAGCTCAGGATCCAGAGGAAGGGTATGGGGTGGGAACAGATGCCTAGAAGCTGGCTTGGTGGAGTTGCCAAAGATAAGGAGGGCTTTGGTGCTGCATTAGATCTGTGAGGCCAGTTTCCTGCTAGGATGACAGGCAGATGGAAGCGTGGGAGTAGGGGTGATGAACCATGGAAGAGAAGTATGGAGAAGTCAAGTTCTAAGGACCTGTTGAGTATGAGATGCCTGAAGGGTATCCAGTCAGCTCTGTCTAGAGTCTGGCTAGAATTTCTGGCCTGAATTTCAGGCCTTCCTGGTCTTAAGGTTTAGCAGACTCTAGACCTTCCTGCCATGTTCCTCAATGTCCTCATCTGTAAAATGGGTAATAACACTATGTCATAGAGCTGTAAAGATTAAATGGATATCAAGTATATATAACTAATGTATACAGCACTTTACATTGCCCCAGGCACATGGGGATGCCTAATAAAGGTTGGTCGAATAAATGTATGAATGGATGGTTCTTTGGGCTGTGGCTGCTAGAAGTTATTTAGGAACAGAGTTGATTTAAAAACACAAAGGACTTTTCCTCCCTCTTCACTATTCAGCGCTGGGTTGGGAGGGTCAGGGAGAAGTATAGTAATGCAAATGTTCATGTGATCGAGTTAGTCTTTATCTAGAACCTATCTCCCTGTGGTCAGATACCACTGGGAAAGGAGACTATAACTTTACATCAGGTCAGGGAGCCGGACACCAAGCATTTTAGGTGATAAGTGTCATCAGGGAAATGTAAGAGAAGCTGAGGCTTTTGCACCGGGAGAGGACCTTGACGTTTCAGTGGCACAGAGCCCGGGGGGGGGGGGGGGGGGGCGGGGGGAGGCGGGGAAGGAACCACTGAGCAAAGGCCCTAAGGCTGCAGGGGATTTGGTTTCACTTACTCTGAAAATACTTTCAAAGTGCCTCCTGTGTGCCAGGCACTCTGCAAGGTGCAGAGTACTCATCAGAGGGCAATACAGACACAATTTCCTGCCCTTGTCAACAACAGTGTCACCTCTGGCCTCTAAGAAGACCTTATGATTACGAGGAAAAGTGCCTTCTTTTGGCCCTAATAAGGTGACATTGAACCAAATGTGGGAGGTGAGGGACTGAGCTTCCCAGGCAGAAGAGACTACCAGTCAATGGCCCTGTGGGGGAATGAGCATGGAGAAGGAAGAAGGGGAAGGAAGGCACATGTGGCTGAGTGGACTAGCAGGAAAGGAGTCCAAGAGGGGCTATGGTCTGAATGTTCTGACCCCTCAAAATTCATATGTTGAATCCTAATCCCCAAGTACTGAGTGCTGATATTAGGAGGTGGGGGCTTTGGGACGTGCTTAGGTCATAGGGCAGAGCTTTCATGAATGGCACTAGTGCCCTGAGAAAGGGGACCCCAGAGAGATTCCTGGCCCCCTGCTGCCATGTGAGGATACAGAGAGAGGTCTGTGACCCCTACCTGACTGTTCTGGCTCCCTGGTCTTTGGACTTCCAGCCTCAAGAACTGTGAGAAATAAATTTCTGTTGTGGGTAAGCTGCCCAGTTTGTAGTATTTTGTTACAGCAGCCCTAAACAGACCATGATAAGAGGTCTTGAGCCCCAGGTCATTAGGCCTTGCCGGCCACTGAAGGGACTTTCACTTGGAGACAAATAGGAGACACAGCAGGGTTTGAGCATAGGCGTGGCTTGACCTGACAGGTCACTCTGGCTGCTGTGTGAATAGACTGAAGGGGCTGGAGGAAGAAACAGAAATCAGCGATGAGGCTGTTGTGATAATCTAGGGGTCAAGTGTTCAGACCTATTGGAGACAAGGACTCATTTGGAATTGACAAGGACTCCTGAGAGGCTGCTTGTGGCCATAGAAGGGAGGAGAGGAATCAAAGATGACACAATGTTTGGGCTTGAGTAATTGTGTTGTGGATGTCATTGATGGCAGTGGGGAAGACATAGGACTGGGGACGTGGGGAGACAGTCCTATCAGCACGAAAATAGCAGAGGGCCACTTCAGTGAATAAATGGTAGCTTTTTTTTTTTTCTTTTAAGTTTATTTATTTTGAGGAGGAGGGGCAGAGAGAGAGGGAGAGAGGCTCCAAGCAGGTTCCATGTTGTGAGTGCAGTGCCAGAGCCAGACGCAGGGCACGAACTCACAAACTGTCACATCATGACCTGAGCCAAAACCAATAATCAGACACTAACCCACTGAGCTACTCAGGCACCCCTAAATGTTAGCTTTGAGATGACTACTAGACATCCATGTGCAGGGGTCAAGTTAGTGGTTGGACACCAGAGAAGTCAGAACTGAAGACATCAATGATGGTGTGATGGCCTGTGAGTGCTACTTAAAGTCACAGCATAGGACAGGATCACCTAGAAGTGCCTTGATTTAAGGAGTTCAAGGACCATGTGTGAGGAGAGGGAGTGGGGTGTGCCATTTTGATGCCTAGTAGAGGAACCTGTTTCGGAGAATGAGAAGGGTCAGCCAGTGAAGTACAAGGAAAACCAAGACATTTCTGTGGGAGAACAAAAGCTTTTCAAGAAAGCATTCCACTCAAGGGGAAGTAATACAAAACTAATACTAGGGCGAGTCTGGGAAGGATATAGTGCTGGAAGGAAGGGAGAAGGTGACTAAAAGAAACAATAGGTTGGAGGTCCAGATGAAGTTACGAGATGCTGGAGGGAAGGGAAGGGAAAAAGAGGGACAGGAGGTGCTGGTCAAAGAGAATGAGGACCTCTTAGGGGTGCCTGGGTGGCTCAGTCGATTAAGCATCCCACTTTGGCTCAAGTCAAGATCTCGCAGTTTATAGGTTCAAGCCCTGTGTCAGGTTCTGTGCTGACAGCTCAGAGCCTGGAGCCCACTTCAGATTCTGTGTCTCCCTCTCTCTCTGCCCCTCCCCTGCTCAGGTTCTGTCTCTCTTTTAAAAATAAATAAGCATTTAAAAAAAAATGGTAATGCTGGTGATAGGGGTTAAAGATACCACCATGGGAGGAAGTGGCTGAGATGGGTTGAGGGTGACAGGAGGAAGGGAGATGTCTGACCAGTGAGAGTTGCTTTAATGAAGTTTGCAGGAGAAAGTAAGGTAGGGACCAAGAGCAGGCTGTCCCAAGATGGGCCACTTTGGCAGACTGGTGATTATAAAGATTTATTTTTTTTCATGTTTTATATTTATTTTGAGAGAGAGAGAGAGAGAGAGAGCAGAAGCAGGGGAAGGGTAGAGACAGAGGGAGAGAGAGAATCCTAAGCACCGTCCATGCTGTCCCTGCAAAGCCTAACTTGAGGCTAGATCCCAACTGTGAGATCATGACCTGAGGTGAAATCAAGAGTCAGAGCCACCCAGGTGTCCCTGGCATAGTGGTGATTTTAAATAAAAGTTACCAAAGAGACAGCCTGTGCACGTGAGACACCCAGACCCTTCTCTGTCCGCCCTAAAGCAGGAAATAAAGCTACCACGTGAAAGGCACTCTCCCTATACCAGGAGGTAAAGAGACAGCCTTATCCAGAGATGGGAAATTTAGAGCCCAGAAAGCTGTATGAACAAGCCTGTTACTTCTCACTAATTTCCCACCCCAGTCCGAATTCTGTTTAGCATTCCTTACTAAAGCTCCCAAAGTTAAATTTTGTCTGGTGGATTCCTCAGTCTTATTCCCTTTGTCTAAAAAGTATGCCTTAGTCATTTCTTTGGGTCTCAATTTCACTATTGGGCCTCTGAGCACACGTTATAAAACTGTGGTGTTTTGTCTCCTGCTAATCTATCCCATGTAAATTTAACTCTTAGTTCAGCAGTTAAAGCTTGAAGGATAGAGGAGAATGTTTTTTTCCCTTCAGTAACAAGCGGGGTTGTGGGCCGTCTAGACTGGTAGTAGTAAGTCCACAGGACTTAATGAGTAGAGAAGGCAAAGGGAGGAGAAATGGGTTGCAAAGCTCCACGAGGAGCAAGCAAGAGAGTGCCCTTACCCCCCACCTCCACGCCCCGATCTACTGCAGTGTGTGGGAAAGTTAACAGCTTCCCACGAAGGGGTTGTAAGGTTGGGGTCCTGGGTGGGGTGGGCAGGTTTCAGGGCAGGAAGGTGAAAGCAACGTGCGGAGAAGCTGAGTATCCATCAGTTTGCTGAAGACTGCAGCTCCGGAGGGCACGAGGGAAGGGTGGTCGCGGAAGGGGGGAAATCTGGGTCAAATCAGTCGTGCAGAGCCTTGTGGCAGCCAGGGCCAGGTGAGGGACGATGGACGCCACGGGAAGCTCGGGCTTGTGGAGGCGTAGGATCTAACAGTTTCACCGACGAACTCTGCGCGCACCTATCCTGAGCCCCGCCCTTAACAAATGTTTGCTAGTCGGTTTCTTATTTCTGCAGGCTGCAACTGAAAGGAGCCTGCTGAACTCCCTGGGGCCGGCCCTCCCGGCTCCCCTCAGGGGAACCGGCTGGGGCGGGGCTCGGATTCCAGGGCCCCACCCGGGGCTGCCCCCCCGCCCCCCCCCCCCCGCCTCCCGGCTGCTCCCCCGCCGCGCGCGCGTCCCTGCTGCTCTGGGAGCCAGGGGAGCGGGGCGTGTCTTCGTGCTTTGCAAAATAGAAAGACAAAAGACAGCCGGGCCGATCCCCTGACCCAGGTAGCCCCCGGCAGAGCGCGCTCCCTCCTTACAGCCGGCGGGGCTCGGGGAGGGCAAGCCCCGGGGCAGCGCCGAGGCGGGAGCAGCGGTGGGCGAGCCGAGGCCCCTCCCCTTTCCCACCCGAGAGAGGCCTCCTAGGCCGCCCGCTTTCCCGGCCCTGGGACCTGCAGCCCCCGGGGCCCAACTGAACGGAAGAGGCCCCAGGGGCCCCAGGCGCCTCACACCCGGGAGCTGGCCCGCATCTGCCCGCCGGGGAGAGGCTCCACCCCACCCCCACCCCCGACCTGGCTGCCCGCCGGGTCCTAGGTGGCCTCGGGCAGGTTGCCTTCCGTCTCTGGGCCTCAGTTTTTGTCATCTAAAAAGAGGCGGCTGGGCTCCATTTCTCCAAGGCCCCTCCAGGTTAGAGCGGTCTGTGTAATGACGCGCCTTCTTCGGATTTGAAAATACCTTCCCTCAAGGCCTTCAAGTGGACCCTGGGTTGTTTTGGATGCCATTTATCCATCCTACCTCCTTGGGGAGAGAACTGTTGCAGGGAAGGGGTACCCTCCAGTAGGGGTCTGCACATTTTCTCCCCCGCCGCAACCCCGTCCCCCGCTTTCTATAAAGAGGCAGAGAGTGAAAATTTTAGTGTCTCTAGGCCCTACTGTCTCTGTTGTACTCAATTCTGCCCTTGTAGCGAAAGCAGCCTTTAAACAAATGAGCCAGGCTGTTCCCATTAGACCTTGTTAATGGCAGCTGAAATTTGAATTTCTTATAACTGTTACAAGAAATTTTATTCTTTTTAATATATTTTTTAAAAGCGTAAAAGCCGGGGCGCCTGGGTGGCTCAGTAGGCTAAGACTCCAACTTTAGCTCAGGTCATGATCTCACTGTTCCTGAGTTGCCCCGCATTGCGCTCTGTGCTGACAGCTCAGAGCCTGGAGTCTGCTTCAGTTTCTCTCTCTCTCTCTCCCTCCCTCCCTCCCTCCCCCTCTCTCACAAAACTGAATAAACATTAAAAAAACAAAAAACACCTAGAAACCATTCCTAGCTTGCAGACTGCGCTAAAACAGGCAACTTGGCCACAGGCATCAATTTGTAACTCCCCCTGTTTACAGCTCAGGCTTTGTCTTGTGAGCTTTGGGGCTGGTTCTTTGGCGTTGCTGGAGCTGTTTTCTCATCTGCCAAATACTGACAAATTGCAGCATGACTGTGGGGATGAAGTCAGACCACAGATGAAGCTACTGCATGAATGATGTTATTCTTCATGTGGTAGCTGACATGTGTCCCCAACAGAACATAGGGACTCGGAGGACAGGTCCCACACTCCCCCCATTTCCTGAGTGCTTACTATATGATAACACTGTGCTAGGGCTCACCTTGCAATATCTCATTTAATCATCTCAGGCCTAGGAGATAGAAATATATTCCCATTTCACAGATAAGGAAACTGAGACTCAGAGCTGAGATTTTTTTTAAGTTTATTTTAATAATCTCTACACCCAATGCAAGGCTCAAACTCAAGACCCTGAGATCAAGAGTCGTATGCTCAGAGCTGAGGTTTGAACTGGGTATTAGGTTGGCCTCTGGGGCCTCTATACATCTTCCTGGCTTTCCTGTGAGCAAATTTAGAGGTATTTCATCTGGCTATGTGACCTTAGACAGGACACTTTATCTTTCTGGATATCTGTAATCTCTTTGGTCAAGGGACAAGAATTAACACCCTCTGTGGGCAACTGTCATTCATTGTCATTTTTCAGAAGAGAAAACCAAGGCTTGAAAAAGTTAAATGAGGACTGAAATTTGGGCCTATCTGACCCCCAAAATGAGCTCTTTCTGACGACAACAGCTAGAGTAACTGGTTGCATAGGCCCCAAATCCAGGAGTCTTCTAGGACTCTTCCCTTCCCTCAACCCACGTCCAACATATTGGCAACTTATTTTCATTTATCCTTGAAAATATACCCCAAATCTCTGGGGCTGCTGTCATCTTTTTTTTTTTTTAAGTTTATTTATTTATTTTGAGAGAAACAGAGTGCAAGTTGGGGAGGAGCAGAGAGAGAGGGGGGCAAGGATCCGAAGTGGGCTCTGTGCTGACAGCAGTGAGCCCGATGCAGGGCTTGAACTCACAAACCATGAGATCACAACCTGAGTCAAAGTCAGACACTTAACCGACTGAGCCACCCAGGCACCCCGGGGGCTGTTGTGATCTTTTAAAAGGGCAGATCAAGCCTCACCACATCTCTGCTTAGAACCCTGGAAGACTTCCTAGTTGACTTGAAATAGAATCCAAATCCTTACATCAGCCGCAGGGTGCTCTACCATCTAGTCACTGCCTGTCTCTGCCCTGACCCCCCTCATGCCCTCATTCCCTTTGCTCCAGCCTCAGTGCCTTTCCTTTTGTTCCCCTGACTCTCCAGGGTGTCAAGTCCTTGGCAGTCCCCTGAGCTCTTGCAGGTTTTCAAATGGGAGATGGCCCAGTGATACCTCCCCAGCCAAGCTTCTCTGGCCACCCCACCCACCCACCCACCCTCTTATCACAAGACCTGTGTTGTCCTCTTTCTAGCAGTCGTGCTCTCTGATATTCTGCACACTTGGTCCCCCCCCAGTGGAATGTAAACTCCATTCCAGCAGGAAACTTGTTTGCTTGTTCTCTCCTCAGTCCCCAATGCTTAGCCCACGTCTGACGTGGAGTAGGTGCTCAACAAATATCTGATGAGCTAATGACTCATTGTCCCTGGATCTCTATTCTCTCAGTGGGAGATCATGAACTTGCAACAGAACCTTTCAAGAGAAATTGATCCTGATCATGTGCCTGGCCCTGTGTTAGTCAGGCACACAGTCAGGAGGCAACCACAAAAACATACCCAGTCCGGAGTTGGTGATTCACTGGCCCCCTGGGCAGAGAGATATGTGCACACACAGGAAGACCGGACACTGTACATATGCCCAGGATCTGCTTGAAAGCTGTCTGGGCTCAAAGGTAGCTAGAGATAAGGCCACACAGCTCCCAAATCCTATAAGAAATCCACATCCTCTCTCTGTCCCAGAGCTGGATCTCTCCCCCAGACTCCCTCTGCCTGGAACAGCCTTCTCCCTGTGCCCCCAGCCCTCCTTGGCTTTGATTCATTCTTTGGACCCCAGTTTCTACATCACTTCCGCTGGGAGGGCTTCCCTTGCTTATCAGACCCCACCTTGATGGTAGCGCATCAGTCGGCCCCAGTCCCACTTGGCACTGTCCGCCTGTTTCCCTGTCTATACCTCACACACACTCTATAAGGCTATTTGTTCCAGGGAAGGAGGGACCTTGGCCAGCACATGCTGTAGTACAAAGCACAAAGTGGGCGCTCAAAAGTATCTCTTTCCTGAATAAACAAATACTCACATAAGGAATTTCTTGGGAAGGCACAATTTCATCTTTCCGAGGCCAAGACAAGGGGATGAGACCCAGAGCCCCTCCATCTAGCCATGGCTGACTCTGCTAACTCTTTGCAGTTAGCCTGGCCCACCTTCCCCTCTAGGGGCTCTAGCATCCAGCCCCAAACTGATGCTTTCTCTTCTCCTCCTTTTTCTTCTCCTTCTCCTTTTTTTTTTTTAAAGTAAACTTTACCCCCACATGGGGCTCAAACTCATGACCCTGAGATCAAGAGTGTCATGCTCTACTGACTGAGCCAGCCAGGTGCCCCATAAATATGGTTTGCTTGTTTTGATTTACTGCTAAAAAAATTGTTTTTTTAATGTCTTCATTTTATTTTTGAGAGAGAGAGAGAGCAGGGAAGGGACAGAATGAAAGGGAGGCACAGTATCTGAAGCAGGCTCCAGGGCTCTGAGCTGTTACAGAGCCTAACGCGGGGCTGGAACTCACGAACCACAAGATCATGACCTGAGCTAAAGTCGGACACTTAACCTACTGAGCCACCCAGGCACCTCACTCACTGATTTACCATTTTTTTACAACAAAATTTTAAGTAAACTCTATGCCCAACATGGGGCTCGAACTCATGACCCCAAGAACAAGAGCAGCATGCCTATGACTGAGCCAGCCACCCACCCCTTGATGCTTTCTCTTGTTAATTGTTTCTTGAAATAGGGCCGCTGTAGTACACATCGCAATGCATGACGGGTCTCCCTCCCTCTCCTCCTGGAGGTCAGCTTCTGTTAGCACCTCCCTGTACCACTCTTCTCTTTGTGGTATGGTGTCCTAGAGAGGCTGCAGCTTGCATCTCCTGGCCTCTCTAGCCACAGAGAAGGGAGAACATCAGTTTTGGCCTTAGTGGCCTCACTCTGTAGCTGGGTCCAGGCAGAGCAATGGAGGGGGTGAAGGCAGAGGGCCAGGATGATTCATCCCAGGCTGGAAGATTCCCAGGCTCCAGGGCAGCTGGGAAACCCCCTGCAGAGAGAACAGACAGTGCCTGCTGTCCTGCATTACAAGGTCTCTTCTGGTCCTCCTGGCCAGATCCCCAGAGATGCCACTGACAAAGGGTGGGAAGACTCTGAGGCCCTCAGGAGGGAGGATCTTACTCCAGTGTGGGACCTGGTGAAGGGGCATCCTTAATCTGGCTCATTCTGCCAGTTCTAGCTCCAAACCTTCCCCACCAAAGGGTTGTAAGTGGAAAAAAAAAAAAAAAAAATCTCAATGGCAGCCTCTCTCTGCCCAAACATAGGATTCTACATCAATATTAGGTTAAGACAAATGTGAGAAGCACCCAAAAATCAAACCTGACAGGGTTCTGGGAAGGAGGCAGAGCTGGTTCCCCGATCCAGGGCCTGCTGGAGGCTCTTCTTGGGGACTGCCATGTATAGGGGCCTCCAGTCTGTGTGTGTATGTGTGTGTGTGTGTACATGTGTGTTTTCAATATAGGGTTGACAACTCCATTTTGGATTCACCACTGAGTTGCAAGGAGAGGGGCAAGATATCTCCTAGTAAAGTTCAATTTCCTATTTCCTATATCTTAGAACAGGGAAGGCAGATACTCAGCATTCACAGCTACCTCACACCTCCTTCCTGAAGCTCCTGACCTCATTAATTATTCATGGCACCTTGTCTAACAAGCAATGCATGTTCACACTCGAAATGAAACCTAGTTGCCACCCCTGCCCTAAACGTAGCTTTGCCTTAACCCTACCAGCCTCACAAGGTAGCTCACAGGAACGGTGTCCCCCATTTTGCAGAGCACAACCCGTGCAGCCCTCCCCGGTGGCCCAGAGTAGAGAGATGGCCTTAGAGGTTCAAGGGTATGGGCCTTGAAGGGTGGAACTGCAGGGGTGAGGGTGTGGGGGCTTTGATAATCTCCCAGGCTGCCTCAACCTAGGCAGTCCTACTTTACCTCATACACTTTAGACTTCCCAGTAAGACTTCACTTGAAACAGAGTGTCCCATTGCTAACCACAGTGACTCTCCCTGTGAAATGTGTTCTTGAGGGAGGGGGCAGTGAAACCTCAGGCTTTAGCATCTGAATACCAGGCCTCTCTCTGACTGAGTGACCTTGGGCAAATACTACTACCTACCTCACTGTGTGGCTGAGAGAACTAAGGGAGAAAAGGAAGCCACAGCACGGCCACATGGCCACCACCTGATCCATGGCAGCGTGATGACAGCAGGACCAGGGAAGAGGACAGTCTCTTCCATTTTTGATGGCAGTGAGCCTAGGGCAGTTTCTCTCACCCTCAGCACTGTTGACATCTGGGGCCAGACTATTCTTTATGGTGGGGGCTGTCACGTGCCTTGTAGGAGGTTCAGCGGCCTCTACCCACTAGATGCCTGTCTCGCTCCCTCCCCACTTGTGACAACCAAGAATGCTTCCAGGGACTGCCAAATCCCCCAAGACAAAATTGCCTCTAGCTGGGAACCACAGCTTCTCTTGCTGCAAGAGCCAGGAGGGTACTGTGGAAGCAGCAGGGACCGGAGGAAGGAATGTGGAAGGCAGCACAGCCTGCCTCCCCCTCCTTGGAAAACTCCACAGTCAGCGCCTCTTGCTGTGTCCCTGGAGACCCCTTGTTTCTGCTGGAGGCTTCCTTCTGATAAGGCTGCAGTAAACTGCGTGTGTGTGTGTGTGTGTGTGTGTGTTTGTGTGTGAGGGGGGGGGGGGCAAAGGGAGGGACCCAGGGAGGAGAATGAGAGACTGCAGAGGAGGGAGAGCTATAAAATGCTGAAAGCACCTTGGGTCCCCAGGTCCCTAGTGTCTGAACACACCCACACAAGATCCAGGCCTGGGGGTCTCTGGCAGTGGAGTCTAAGGTGCTTCACCCCTCCTGGAAGTGAGCTGAGGGAGATGACTCAGTAGGGCCCATACCCAGGCTAGAAGATGTGGAGTGGGAGGGAAGGCACCCAGCCTGGTCTTGGCTCTCCCAGCCTCTCCCAGACAATCCACCAGCAGGTCCTTCCCACCATCTGCTATCCACTGTGCCCCTAAGATTTATCAGAACATGACTCTTCCCTGCCCCATTTCAGCAACCATCTCTATATCTGGAGACCTGGAGTCACTTCCTAGCTGGCCTCCTTGCTTTCACCCTCATTCTCTCTATCCTTTATTCTCCACAAGACAAAAGGCACGACCTATTAAAAATGCAAATCGGATCACACTGTCCTCAGGGTCAAAGCCCTCCAATGACAACCTCAGCCCTCAGGATCAAATCAAACCTCTGGCACAGCCTTGGAGCCTGTGTGGTCCCTGCCCTCTCTCTGACCTCAGCCCTTCTTGCTCTTTCTTTCACCCCACCTTGTGTTTCCTTCTATTCCTGCAATATACTGAGATCACCCCCCACCCCAGCTTTGGTACAAGCTGAACTTTTGCCAGAAGTTTCTCTGCTCGCTATTCACAGTCCTGTGTCCTAAGCATTAAAGTCTCTACACCAAAAATTCTTACCAGGCCTTCCCTGCCCACTAGTCTGAAAAGGACCTCCTTAGACACTGGCACATCACGCCCTTGTGTGGTGTTCCCAGCACTTTTGACCTTGTTCCTTTGTTGTTTGATTCTCCTGGCCTGGGATCTCTATTCCCGGAAGTCAGGGACCTTGCCTATTGTTAATTTCCATATCCTCGGGACCTGTGTGTCTGCACATAGTAGGGGATCAAGAAGATTTAGAATAGACAAGGAACAAGTGATAAGATGATCTGAAGAGACCCTTTTTAAAAATTTTTTTTATTAATTTTTTTTAACATTTATTAATTTTTGAGAGACAGAGAGAGGCAGAGCATGAGCAGGGGATGGGAAGAGAGACAGAGAGATACAGAATCTGAAGCAGGCTCCAGGCTCTGAGCTGTTTTGTTAGCACAGAGCGCAACGTGGGGCTCTAACTCACCAACCATGAGATCATGACCTGAGCCAAAGTCAGATGCTTAACTGACTGAGCCACCCAGGTGCCCCTCAAGAACCCCTTTCTACCCTATGGCTCCGTCTCATTGCAGGCTTTGTCCTCTGCCTCAGGGAGGCTCACAGGCTGAGGCTGGCCCAGCCGCTGGTGATAGGGCAACAGATGCTGACCCCGGCAGCCCTGTGAAGGTGCCAAGACGTCGTTGGTGCAAATGCTATGCTGTCCCAGGTCACAGTGGGGAGGCCACGTGCGGGGTTTGTTACACCTTTTCTGTAACTCTGATGGGCCAGTCATGGCTTCAAGAGTCCTTTTCCTCCTTCCAGCAGTCCCTTTGTGACTCTGTGATTGCCTCGTTGTTACTATTATTGAGCTGGCTTTCCTCCGAGGAAGGACACTCCCCGGTATAGTGGCAGGCCAGCCAGCCCCCCAGAGATGAGTGTGGACAAAAGGGGCAGCCCCTCTTCCCTGGACCAGACCCCCATGGGCCTTAGCAGGCCAGGCTGCAGAGTGCACCACCAGAGGGCGCTCCAGGTCACGGCATCTGTGGCAGCCAGAGGCTTGGGGCGGGGAGAAGGGAGCAGTGCGTGGGGCTGTTAGCCAGCCTTGGCTCTGTCCTGCCTGCTGGGGCCTCTCTCTCTGTCTTTACCCAGCTTCCCCCACCCTTCACCTAAGCTCCTCTGCCTCGTCTCCGTCAGCAAACCCGGTGCGCACCCTGTTCTGTGGTAAGCCCTACAGCCAGACGCCAGGGTGCCTAGCCTGAAACACAAAACCAGCCCCCAAAATAGGGAAGATTGCTGGGGATTCAGGCTTTCCTGCAAGAAGTGGAACCGAACATGGTCCGTGGAGAGGGGCCCACGTCCCCACATGCCCTACCCCAACCAGTTCCTTTTCAAGCCCCTCACTGCACAGTCACAGGCCATGTGACTTTCTGAGGTGGAAGTCGAGGCCATGAAACACAGTGTTAAGTCTAGGATCAAATCCTGACTCTATGATTTGAGAGCTGGATCACTGTGGGTGTGTTCCCTAACCTCTCTGAACTCAGGCTGCAGTAGTGCCAGCCTCTTTTTTTTTTTTTTTTTTTTTTTAAAGTTTATTTATTTTTGAAAGAGAGAGGTAGAGAGAGAGAGAGTATGTGAGCTGGGGAGGGGCAGAAAGGGAGAGAGAGAGTCCCAAGCCTCCAAGTCCTCCTGCTTCCTGTCCTGCCATCCCATCATAGTTTCTTTACTGGGAAACGTGCTGTGAAAGAGAAGCCAAGGGTTCAGCGCCACCCTGTGAGCAGCCTTGAAACTTGGGCTTACTACTGTCTCTGAAATCCTGTCATGAGGTTTATAGCTCCAAGGGCAGGGTTGGGATGGGGTGGGGATCATGGAGCCAGTAGTTCCCTAGGTAGAAAACCCCAGAACCTCAGGGAATAATTAAAAAAAAAAAATTGTAGAGGGTCCTTCTCCACTGCTATCAGTGTGGTTTTAGTGAGGTTATGATAAAGGCTGAGTCTTATGCCTGGCTTGGGACCCCCAGCCTACTAGTCAAGGACAAAATCCTAGTAATGATTAGATTGTTACCTTGGCCAAGACTGGCAGTCTCAGCATATCTACCCAGGAAGGCCACAGCTAGGACAGGTCAACTCCACCAGCTTGCCTTACTGGCGCAAGCCCCTAGCTCAGGTGGACAGTCGCCCCTATACACATGTGCATCTCTCCTTATGTGTACATGCACATCCCTCCACAAATACCCATCTGCATGTACATATATGCACATAAACAGGCATGCATGTGTTAACTGGCACACGTACACTTACATACATATACCTACATGACTTAATACACACATACAAACAAAAATGCACACACTCACACACGCCTATCTTCATGTTCAATACATATTCCTACTGTTGTAGATCATTTCCAAAGATGGCTGCCATTGATTCTTTTCTCTTCTGCCTGTGCATCCTTTCCCACCTATCAAAAGGCAAATTCTATTTCCCTCCTCTTGAATACTTGTGGTAGAAATAACATTCTGAGAGTTCTAAATCCAGGTTTTAAGAGGACTGGCAAAAAAACAAAAAAAAAAACAAAAAAAAAACAACCCCAAAACAAAATAAAACAAAATGACTGGCAGTTTTTGCTTCTACCTTGTTGGAAGTCAGCTGCCATTTAAGAAATTCACCCTTCCTGGGGCGCCTGGGTGGCGCAGTCGGTTAAGCGTCCGACTTCACCCAGGTCACGATCTCGCGGTCCGTGAGTTCGAGCCCCGCGTCAGGCTCTGGGCTGATGGCTCGGAGCCTGGAGCCTGTTTCCGATTCTGTGTCTCCCTCTCTCTGCCCCTCCCCCGTTCATGCTCTGTCTCTCTCTGTCCCAAAAATAAAAAAAAAAATTAAAAAAAAAATTAAAAAAAAAAAAAAGAAATTCACCCTTCCTGAGGCCACTATGCTGTGAGGAAGCCCAAACTAGTCATGTAAGGAGAGAGAGGAACTGTGCAGACGAACACTGTGTCAGACGTGTAAGGGAAGCCTTAGACCTTCCAGCTTAGCCCAGCTACTCGTGGAATATAGCTTTGTGAGTGACCACAGAAGATGCCATGTGGAGATGACCACCCTGGCACACCTTGCCCAAATTCCTGACCCACAGAATCATGGGAACTGATAAAGCTTTGTCGTTTTAAGCCACTATGTTTTGGAATGGTTTGTTATGCAACAATAGGCAATTGAAACACCCATACATATTGTATACTTACTTATGTTTATATACACACAGACTCATGTACACTTACAGACATGCTCGCATACATACACACACCTTTGTACTAGACACTATTGACTGTCTACCCGACATCCATTCCCATTTGTCTTCCTTTTTAACACTGTTTTTTTTCATGTTTATTTATTTTTTTTTTGAGAGAGAGAAAGAGTGGGGGAGGGGCAGAGAGAGAAAGAGAGAGAATCTCAAGCAGGTTCCTCACTGTCAGCACAGAGCCTGATGTGGGGCTCAAACTCATAAAACATGAGATCATGACCTGAGCCGAAATCAAGAGTCAGATGCTTAACCCAACTGAGCCACCCAGGAGCCCCTGTTTTTATTTTTTTAAGTAATGACCTCAAGAGTCCCATGCTCTACCCACTCATCCAGCCAGGTGCCCACACATTTGTCTTCCTGACAAAACTCTGTCAAATGACTGCCATTCCTCTGAGCAGCCTTGGGCTTTGAAAAGCTAATTCCATCCTTAGTTCCAGGAGGGGGCCTAATTAGTTTAAGTGGAATTGGTGGTCTCAGTTCTCTTAACAGAGATTGGTTTAGCTTTGACCATGTAACCAAGTTCTAGCCAATGAGGCATGGTGGGGGGAGTAGGATTGGGGCTTCTGGGGACAACTTCCTCCTTCTTAGGAAAGTCACCCCAAAAGCAAAGATGCATTTATCTGTTACCGGATTCTTCATGTCTGAGTGTGTGATTTGGAAATATTGCAGTCACTCTGTGACCAGAAGGATATAGAATCAAGCATAGTGGAGAGGTGGAAAGAACAGGTTCTTAAAGATATTTTGATCAATGCAATCAGTCATCTTGAGAGTCCTTCCTCCCCACGTCTGGAACTCCTGTTATGAAAGATAATAACTTTATTTATTGTTTTTACTTGCTTTGTTTGTTTTCCACTTGTAGTCTACCGCATCCAACCAACATCTCCCTTCCCTTCGGTAAATAAACACTCCCACATGCCAGTATACAAACAGGTCCAAGCCATTCACAGAGAACCACAGCTAAGCACATGTGCTCTGTGCTTCATATGCATACATACCTATACACAGGGAAAGCATGCATCCTCCTACACACAGACATAGGGATATATGTATATATGTACATACGTATACTTTCTCACACATGCATGCGATTTCCACTGCAGTATCACAAATGTAAATGCACCTGGGCAGTATGCATTTTTGCACACATAGGCACACAGACACACATATGGGTCACATCGATGTCAACATGAATTTACCCATTCCTTCCCACATCTGAACAGCCATAGTGAACAGACCCACAGCTCCAAGGGTCTACTTGGCTGGGAGCAAGCTGAGAAACCACTGGCAGAGGCCAACAGCACCTCACCCAGGACTGACAGAAAGTTCTGGAGAGAGTTAGGAGACAGGGACTTGCAGACCAGAACACGGCCCAGGAATCAGGAAGTCAGTTTCAGGTGGCTTGACTGTGCACAGCAGCCCCATGGTCATGGGAGCTGAACTAAATACAGCACCAGGGAAGGCCAGGATGAGTTTGTTTCCACCTCAGAGGGGAAGAAAACCTTCCCCCCACCCGCCCAGCACTTCCTTCCACATTTGCACAAAACCTGCTTCGCCCTCCAAGGAGCTCTCTTTGTTTACCTCCTAGGCAAACAATTGAATTGGTTATTGCACAAAAGTGAGCTCTCACTAATTACACCACTGGGTATTCCAGGTAGAGAGAATAGTATGTGTAAACGCAAGGAGGTAAAAGAGCACACAGTGAGTGTGTGTCTGTGTGTTGGTGGGTGGTGTGTGTCCAGTGATGATGAGTTTGCAGCAGAGAGTGAGGGCATAACAGAAAATGAGCTTGGGGAGCTGGGCAAGGGCCGTATCAGGCCCCTGGGTTTACCTTTAAACTCCCAGGGTGCCTGGTGCCATGTGACTTTGCACTTAGAGCTTGATAAGGCACATTGATAATGGAGATGTTGTGGAAGATAGGTAGCAATAAGTACCTTTGCTTTCTGGCTTGTGGATGAGGTTATTTGGGATTTATTCTCTAAATTCTCCTTCTTTTGTATCTTCTCATAACCCAGAGTAGTTACCGAGAGTATTCTTGTTAGGTTAGATTTTATTATTTGACAATGTAAATTCATCTTTCAGAAATTTCATGTTGCTAAGTTTAATAAAAAGCAATTTCCAGGGGAGTCTGGCTGGCTCAGTCAGTGTAGCATGTGACTCTTGATCTCAGGGCTGTGACTTCAGGCCCCATGGTGGGTGTGTAGAGATTACTTAAAAATAAAATCTTAAAAAAAAAAAAAAAGCAATTTCCAAAGTAGCACATATAGTAGAATCACACTGTGAATAAAATGTTTGTATGTATATTTATATGTGCATATCATAAGTTCTCAAAGGATATATATACCAACTGTCAAACAATAGTTACATCTGAGTGATAGGGTTACAGATGACCCTTATGTTCTTTATTATTGTATTTTATTTGTTTTAAAACAAACTTTGTTCTTTTTAATTTTTTTTAGCATTGTATAAGCTTTTTTTATGTTTAAAATATTTATTTTTGAGAGAGAGAGAGAGAGAGAGAAAGAGAGAGAGAGTGACAGAGTGCAAATGGGGGAGGGGCAGAGAGAGAAGGAGACACAGAATCTAAAGCAGGCTCCAGGCTCTGAGCTGTCAGCAGAGAGCCCCATGTGGGGCTTGAACCCATGAACCGCGAGATCATCACTTGAGCTGATGTCTGACGCTTAACCGACTGAGTTACCCAGGCACACCATTAAAATTTTTTTTTTTTTTAATTTTTGTTTATTTATTTTTGAGAGAGAGAGAGAGACAGACAGAGCTTGAGTGGGGAAGGGGCAGAGAGAGGGAGACACAGAATCCAAAGCAGGCTCCAGGCTCCAAGCTGTCAGCACTGAGCCTGACATGGGGCTTGAAATCATGAACCACAAGATCGTGACCCAAGCTGAAGTTGGACACTTAACCGACTGAGCCACCCAGGCGCCCTGACCCTTAATGTTCTTTAGACTTTTCTGCATTTTTCTGAATTTTATGCAAAAAGCATTGCTTACTTTTATCACCCTGAGAAAATGATTTCAGACTTTAAGAAAAGTTTAATTTACGTTTTAGCTAGAAGTATAAAGGTGGTTGTAAGAAACTGGGAATAAAGAGAAAATTTCAGGGAGAAGCAACTTGTTCATGAGAGAATGTTCTCGGTGCCTTCAGGAGGCCTGCCCTGCCCTTACCAAGAAAGCCTTGGAGCCCACCCTCTGAGCCAAAGGCAGTCAAAGAGGTAAAGAGGGTCATAGAAATAGCTTCATCCTCACGGGATGGCTGACCTAGGAGTGAAATACGAGCCATGTGCACATGAGAAGCATACCAGGCAGTAAATGAGAGGTGAGCTGGAGGGAGAACTCACTTGGGGGTCTGGAGATGTGAGTTCCATTTCCATTCTGGCGCCCAGTGACCTTGGGCAAGTCTCTTCACCTCTGTGAACTTCAATCTCCTTATCTGTCAAAGAAGTTTAATGATAGTAACTGGGATGCTATGATGATCAGATAAGATAGCTTATCAGTAACCACATTGTGAACTCTGAGGTGTGGCACAGGTCACCTTCCAAGGTGCAACAGTGCCTCCAAGACAAAGGAATCCATCCCTGTGGTGCAAATTCGGACCTAAGCAATAGGCGAGTAGACAATTTGGCTGCAGGGCCACCTTTGGGTGGGCCTTAAAAATCCCACTAAGCAGACTGCAGCCTGCACAGCTCTGAAAATTATGGGATATAAAATCAGGGAGGGCACTCTTGCCTCAGCTCAAAGACCTGCACAGCTGGTTCCTCTCTGCAGAGAAGTATACCCCAAGGAGAAAAAAAAAAAAAAAAAAAAAAAAAATGAGTAGCCACTTCTCGCCCTTCTCTGAATGTCCAATCCATCCCCGAATTTAACTGCCTGCTCCGGATAATTACTTTTCTCCTACTTATGAGCTTAGAGGAATAGTAGTTCCCAATAACTAGAGACTTAATAAGGCTAAATTATAATGAGTGTCCTGTGGAATTACACACCGCATTAACACCAAATGAGTTCATTAGAAATTCATTAGGAGTGATTCCTGTGACCACCACAAGAATTAATCACAGTTAGCCAGAGGCAGGAGAGGGGGAGATGAATAATTGCATAGGGAACTGGATGAAGACCTTTTGGCACCTGACTTTGGCCCGAGGCAATACTTTTGGAGGGTCATGGGGTGCTTTGGCAGTAAGTGTGGAGGTGAGGTTGTTTGGATGTTGTTGGATCTACCTCCTACGCTTTTTCCTCCTCCTTCCTGGCTACAGCCCCAGTCAGGATTAGACTGGTAGATGTGGGAGTGAACAATCTTCTTCTCCAGTCCTAAGGAATCATGGAGAGGGCTTGTAGTTCTTGTAAGAACATGCATTCCCCTTTCTCTGTAAGAGCAGGTGCTGGTCTGCTTTCTGAGTGCCTGTATGTATGGAGTCATCCAATCCTCCCGTGGCCCTATGAAGTGGGTTTAATTGTTGGCCCCATTCTGCCCCTGTGGAAACCCAAGTGCAGAAATTAAGTGACCTTCCCAGGTGACGCAGCCAATAGTTGGCCAAGCTCGGAATTTGAGTCTTGAGTGGTGTGCTGTAAGGATGGATGATGGTTGAAGGTGGTTCACTGGTCTTTCCTTCTTGCTCCGTGGTGTTAAGTGTGATCTTGAGGGCTGGTGGTTTAGCTTTTCCATCCTTTCTATGAGCTACCCCATACTCTCCCAAGAAGTTACTTTTCTGTTTGTTTACCACTAAGAATCATCATTTTTTTTTTTTTTTACAGATTTTATTTTTAAGCAATCTCTACACCCAACATGGGGCTAGAACTCACAACCCTGAGATCAAGAATTGTGTCCTCTACCAACTGAACCAGCCAGGTGCCCCAAGAATCAGTGTCTGTTACCTACATCAGGAAGAGTCCTGATCAATGCCTGAGTCAATTAACAAGTACTTGTAAAGTCCCTACTACACATCTGCCCTGAGTCAGCTGCTGTACAGGTCACAGAAAAGCATAAGGCAGACTTCTTGCCCTCCAGCTGCTTCAATCTCAGACGGAAAAGCAAGGGTAATAATTTAATCCCGTGCCCTCCTCTGCAGGTTTTAAGTGGAAGAGAGTGAGACCTAGGTGAACTGGACTGGAAGGAGAGAAAAGCTTCATGGAGGGCACAGCACATGAGCTAGGCAGGACCTTGGGGGAGAGGTCACTGTTGTGGACACTATCTAGGCAACTGCCCATTCCACAGTCCCTTTTTCAAAAACTGTCACTCTCCACCTGAGAAGTTGTCCCTTTGGTGGGATGGAGTGTCTGCACCCTCCTCTATGTTTAGAGAACTCCCCACTGCATGGGTTCTGGTGGAAGATGGGGTCAAGGCCACTTCCCAGTACAAAGCTGTAAAGGCCAGATACCCCATGGTCTTATCACCAGTGGCAATGAGGTATCTGTTCCTGACTTGAGCTCAACCAATCAGACATTCCCACAGGTACATTTCCTCTGCAGCTTGTGATGCAAAGAAGCAGGGACAAGAGAATCCATTCTGGTGGGGGTAGGGGAAGGCTTGGCGGGGGGCATACCCACTGCCCAAGGGAATGGTGGCTGCAATGCCAGTGAGCTGTATCACAGTTGATAGGGGTGCAAACTGTCCAGTCCATCTTTTGGTGGTACAGGGAGCAAGATCCCAACAAAACCACTACTGTGATGTATTTGAGGCTGTTGTTCTTCTAGCTGTTTATCCTCTTCTGTCCCCGCTTGCTTTCCAAGCCTGAAAATTCTGTGACCTAATCCATATCCCTTCAATAAATTTCATTTCTGCTCATATCTGTTTCCATCGCTTGCAGTAAAGACCGTTGCCTCTGTGACCACAGATGATCAGACCATGGGCAGATACCTGACTCACAATAGACCAATCACAGTGTCTCTCCTGAGTAAGCTTCTGTTAGTTGCTCTGAAAGCCCTTTTCTCTGTGAGCACTGACAGGGCAGAGAAAGGAGAAGAGGGGAGAATCAAGTAGACACAGGGAAAGAAGCTGCATATGATAATGGAGAGACTGGTTCTGATGCTTTCCAGTTCCTCATGCTGTCCAACTCCATTTCTACCCTGTGGGTTCTCCAAGTTGGCCCCACATCCTTATATTAGGTTGAACCACACACAAAAAAACTGTTGTTTTTAAAGGTCAAGAAGATCAAATATTAGCAATTGGGTATGGTTTAACCTAATAGGTCCCTTCTTTTGGCCTAGTCTAGTTCAAGTAGGTTTCTTTATTTGCAACATCAAGGACTGTGTCTACAACAGTCAGATATTCCATCAGCTCAAAATTGAGTGGAACAGTCAGAGACACAGAGCAGAGACAGAAAACAAGGGTTTGCCCTGTTTGGTGAATACTGTCTCCAGTGAGGAGGCTGTCCTGAAGACCAAAGGTTGTCTAGGATTTCCCATCTCATCTCCAGGGACCATCTCTGAGGTCACTGTCCTGTACTGGTTTATGACCCATGAACATCTACCAGAACTTTAGCCCCATCCCATTTGCCTCAAATAATACTCTTCATGTTAATTCATGGTCTTGAATAATGCTTTTTTTTTGTGTTCTCCACATTGTGGTGTTTCTTATTCATGTATGTATTTTTTCTTACCTAACCTAATCGTCCAACAATAAGGACTGGTTGACTAAGTTGTGATATATCCATAATGTGGATTAGTATATGGTCATTAAAGTGATGGCTGGGACTGAGGTGGACTTGGGTGGTGGGGATGATGTAGGAGACTTGATAAGAGTTGATAACCACCCAGTGATGAGGGGAAAGACTAGTGAGTGTTCAATACCCGGCTGAGGGAGGACCATGAACTTGTAGTGGTGTCACTCTCCCTTCCCTGCACTGTACCTTTTCTTCTGATGTAATCAGCAATCCTGGAGATGGGAGGTGAAAATACAGGGGTTTTTTGGTCCAAGGATGGGGCCTGGGAAGCCAACCAATGAACACTGAGGGTCCTGGCAGAGAAAGTGATGCATCAATGGGCTGGATAGGAAAGGAAGTGAGGCTAAAATTAGGGGGGTGCATGGGGGAAAGGGGAATGGGCTATGAGGCCGAGCTTCATTTGTTGGGGTGGGGACTGTTTTATCTTGCTGTGCATCTCTGCTCCTTAACACGTAGACTGGTGCTCAGTAAATGTATATTGAATGAATTAATTGATGAATGCGTGGGTCATAATTTTGACATTAGAACCAGAGACTGATATTCGGCTTTTCATCAGGGATCTGGCAGGATCCATAGTGGTGTTAAGTACCACTTCAGGTCAGAGAGAACTGAGTTCAAATCCAAGTGTCATCAGCAACAAGCTGTGTGACCTTGGACAAGTCATCTAACCTTTCAGGGCTTAGACTTTCTTTTCTGTAAATAGGGATAATAACAGCTCTCTTGGAAGTTCCAGATGCTATGTGTCAAACACTTGACACAAGAATTAGTTGGTTCTGGAGGCTGCATCCAAACCAATTGCTGTATTTAGAGGACATGAGGGCAGGAGAAAAGAAGACGAAGACGAAGAAGAAGACGACGACGACATGAGGGCAGGACCTGAAGCCAGGCTATGGTCTCTAATTACCACCTGAGTGTGACATTTCTGAGGCTCAGTTTCCTCATCTACATGGTGAGGATATTATGAGGATACTACCTAACCAATTGGTTGAGAGAATTGAGCAGATAATTCATGTAAAACATTTAGGACATCACAGGTTCGGGATAGATGTTGGCTCCGGGTGGGTTTCTTATCAAATGAGATGGAGAAGTTCAGGGGAGGAGGAGGCTTTGTTGAGGGTTGAAGAACAGGGGTTTTAACCATGTTAAATCTGAGATGGCATAAGACGTGAGGTGGTAGTCAGTTGGACATAAGTCCATAGAGGAAGTCTGAGACGGAGAGAACAGCTGGAGTCATCAGCATATAGATGACACTTAAAGACTTGGACTGGGCAAGCTCATCAGGGAAGTGAGTGCTCAGAGAATAGACAAGAATGAGGACGGGACCCTGGGGCTTCTGACACTTAGCAAAGAGGGAGTTGATTGTTACTGCAAAGCTGGTGGCCAGGCACAGCAGCACTGAAGCTACACAGCTAGCCTGCCACAGCAACATTTACATAACACTCTTACCTACAGGCAACTCTTAGAGATGTTGTGGGTTCAGTCCCAGACCACTGCAATAAAGCGAATATCAAAACAAAGTGAGTCAAATTAAGTTTTTGGTTTCCTAGCACATATAGAAGTTATATTTACACCATGCTCTAGTCTATTAAGTGTGCAATAGCACTATGTCTGAAAACAACAACAACAACAATGTACATACCCTAATGATAAAACGTTTTATTGCTAAAAATTCTAACCATCTTCTGGGCTTCCAGTCATAATTACTGATCACAGCTCACCATCAGAAATATAATGGTAATGAAAAAGTTTGAAACATTGCTAGAATTACCAAAATGTGACACAGAGACCCAAAGTGAGCAAGTGCTGTTGGAAAAATGGGGCCGGTAGACTTGCTTGACTTGGGGTTGCCCTGACCTTCAATTTGTAAAAAATGCAGTATCTGCAAAACACAATAAAGCAAAGTGCAACAAAACGAAGTATGTCTGTAGTCTGTGCCAGGCTCTGCAGAAAATGCTTTCCAGAGATTAACTTATTTAATTAACTCATGGGAAAACAAAAATACAGGAAGATACATGACTTGCCCAAGGTCACACAGCCGGTGAATGGCAGATCTGGGATTCAGACCCAGGCCTTCTGGCCTCAGAGTCTCCATCTCTTCTGCTTCCAACTGTGGGTAAACAAAGTACTGACTGGAAGCTCCAAGGGAATGCTGAGTCCTGAGAGGAGAGCTGGGAGAATCATCATGGAATAAATTGCCCTCAGAGATCCCATTTAGCCTTGACACTCTAGGATGAACCCCAAGAAGCACTTCAGATTTTTGGTTGAGGAAAGAAGAGGAAGGAGGTTTGATTAAGGAATGTGTAACCCTGATCAGTCTCTTATTCCATGCAAGGCACTGGAAGGTTCTGAGGTGGGGGGGGGGGGGGTTAGGAGGAAGGCTACTGCTCCAACCATGGACTAAAGCATTTGCATTTCCCACTCCCTAGGCTAGCTACTCTCAGAATAATGGTGGCTGATTTGAGGTAGGAGCCAGAGTGCAGGTGGGAAGTTGGAGTGGCCCAGGGGATTGGCCTTGGAGCCCTACTTGATCTCCATTGGGGTAGAGTCTCTCTCTGTTAGTTCAATTGCTCCATAAAAACTCACTGAGATATGGAGGCAGTTTGAGTTCATTTACCGCTCTTGGAAAGTTCTCAGTGAGTGTCTGAACAAATACGTGAACCCCAGCTGAAGAGGAAAAGAGGCAGGGCTCAGGTGGAGAAGGGGTGGAGGGTCAGACGCACACATAAACTCCAGTGAAGGGGAGAGGAGGAGCACAGCTGAGTCAGGCATCCGGGTGCCAGTATTGTTCTTTCCCACACCCCCCGCCTCACCCGTCCTGCCCTTGATGCTATTTAGGAGAAAACAGTTTTGACCATGCAGAAGGAAGTCAATGGGAGAGGAAGCTGGAGGGCCCTGGAGAGGCTGTCTGGTCCATCCTGCCCACATCCCCTGGCCTGGAGCTCCTCAGGGTAACTGTGCAGCACAACCACTGGGGGTGTGTCAAATGCAGATTCCAGGGCCCCACCCAGACCTACGAAGTCAGAACTTCTGGGGGTCAGAGCCCAGGAATTTCTTTAAAAAAAAAAAAAGTTTATTTATTTATTTTGAGAGAGAGAGCGAGAGAGCGTGCACGCACGAGAGAGAAACAAGCAGGGGCGGGGCAGAGAGAGAGGGAGAGAGAGAATCCCAAGCAGGTTCTGCACTGTCAGTACAGAGCCCAATGTGGTACTGATCTCATGAACCCTAAGATCATGACCTGAGCCAAAGTCAAGAGTCATACATTTTAATTTTTTTTTTTTTCAACGTTTATTTTTTATTTTTTGGGACAGAGAGAGACAGAGCATGAACGGGGGAGGGACAGAGAGAGAGGGAGACACAGAATCAGAAACAGGCTCCAGGCTCCGAGCCATCAGCCCAGAGCCTGACGCGGGGCTCGAACTCACGGACCGTGAGATCGTGACCTGGCTGAAGTCGGACGCTTAACCGACTGCGCCACCCAGGCGCCCCAAGAGTCGTACATTTTAACTGACTGAGCCACCCAGGCACCGGAGAGCCCAGGAATTTCTATTTTTCACAAGTCTTCTTCTCCCACACCCTTAGCAGTGTATGATGAGGACCACACTGTACAGAACACAACCTCACAGCCTATTGTAGACTGATCTGAACAAATAAAATGAAATCAGTGGTATTCCAGTGTCTCTCACGTACAGATTCACAAGGAAGTATGAAATGTAGCTTCTATACGTGAAGGGATTACAATCTAATTGGGCCACAAAAGACATGCTTTGTGAAGAATTAAATTAATGCTACAATAAATAAATATTAATTCAAAACAACAAGCAAATTCAAAAGGCTGGACAAATTGCCAATGAGTGGGCATAACAGTATCATTCAACGAGCACTTATGAAATACTAGATCCTGTGCTAAGCACCTTATTTATGTACTCATTTAATTTCATTAAAACTCTGGAAGATGGCTTTTTAAAAATCCCCATTTAATAATGAGTAAGTTGAGGTTTTGGCTTATTGGTCAATTCTTCTCAGATCAGCTTTCCCTGATCCTTAGGAGGTGGTCAGGCTCACATCTCTATTTTCTTTTTTTTTTTTTAATTTTTTTTTAACGTTTATTTATTTTTGAGACAGAGAGAGACAGAGCATGAATGGGGGAGGGTCAGAGAGAGGGAGACACAGAATCCGAAACAGGCTCCAGGCTCTGAGCAGTCAGCACAGAGCCTGACGTGGGGCTCGAACTCGGGACTGTGAGATCATGACCTGAGCCGAAGTCAGACGCTTAACTGACTGAGCCACCTAGGCACCCCACATCTCTATTTTCTACAATATCCCCATGTTATGGCCTTTATCTCATTTATCACACTGGGTTGTAACTCCCTATTTTCTAGCCTGAGTCCCCCATGAGACTTGAGGGCAGATACTGGGCAGTTCCAGAGTCTAGTACATACTAGGTGCTCAGCTAATGTCTGCTGAGTGAATGAAAGCAGTGTGTCTGAAGTCTCTGAGCTAATATATGAAGACTAATGCATATGACTGTAAAGTCCACGTCTCCCTGTGAGCCATTACAAGCAGATGGTACACACTATGGGGATTCCTGCAAGAGACATTCTATAGGTTGGAGGAATCAGGGAAGGATCCCTAGAGGAAGCAGAGTTGGAAGGACAGTTAGAATTTGGAAAGACAGATGAAAGGTGAGCAGTCAGTCCAGGCAGGCCAAGGCATGAAGGTGGAACTCTGCAAAGTACACACTTCCTCCAAGACTAGAGACCTCAGAGGAATCTAGGAGACTATACGCCATCCCCTAAGCCTCCCTAGCTTGCCTGTCAGCTGTCACCTTCTACCTAACTTACATGCCAGTTACTGCGGTGAAATTATTTTCCTCCAAGGTTTATGGGAGATGGCAATTGCTCCATGTTTTCCCATGCCTAGACCAGGTGACATAATGTACTCTTAGTTGATTTATCCATTTGGAATGTCACTTAATAATGAATGGGGGCACACCTGGGTGGCTCAGTCGGTTAAGCATCCGACTCTTGGTTTTGGCTCAGGTCATGATCTCACAGTTCATTGAGTTCGAGC
The DNA here is from genome assembly GCF_028018385.1 of Neofelis nebulosa. Taxonomy (NCBI): domain Eukaryota; kingdom Metazoa; phylum Chordata; class Mammalia; order Carnivora; family Felidae; genus Neofelis; species Neofelis nebulosa. The sequence goes on from NC_080782.1 coordinate 51,866,025, forward strand.
CCTGCATCAGGATCTGTGCTGACAGCACATAGCCTACTTGGGATTTCTCTCTCCCTCTCTCCTTGCCCCTCCCCAGCTTGGTCTCTTTCTGTCTCTCAAAAAATAAATAAACATAAAACACTTTTAAAAAAGTGAATAGGATATTTTTCAGTTTCCATGAAGAAATAAGATCCATTAATATCCATGGAAAAAAATCAAGATAAAACAGTATCATGGGATTTCATTTTTGTTAAAAAGAAAATATATTTGTATGCATGTGGGAAATGTCTAGAAGGCTATATATTCTGAACTTAACAGCAACTGATTCTTGAAAATGATATAGTGGGATGTGGGACTTTTACTTTACAAAGTTTCTGAGTGTCTTTTTTAAATGTTTATTTATTCTTAAAGGAGAGGGAGAGAGGGAGAGAGGGGGAGAGAGAGAGAGAGAGAGAGAGAGAGAGAGAGAGAGACCGAGACCACAAGTGGGGGAGGGGCAGAGACAGAAGGAGAGAGAGAGAATCTTAGGTGTGTAGCTTGACATAGGGCTCAATCTCACCAACAGTGAGGTCATGACCTGAGCTGAAATCAAGAGTCAGACATTTAACCAACTGAGCCACACAGGTGCCCCTGAGTGTTTGTCTTTCTAAACAATGAGTATGTATTAATTTTACAATTGAAAAATAAGGCCCTTTGGTGGGATTTAGGTAGTTTTTAGTTTATTTGTCCTTTGTTACTCCCAGTTTTCCTACTGTGAACATCAACTACTTTTATAATCAGAAAATTAAAAGCCCTTTACACCATAAAGTTTATTAAAAAGAAAAGAAATAGATTATCAAGATGACATAGTTTGAGATGTTGGGGGACGGTATGTTTGGGGAAAGTGCCAAAGATGGTCTAAACTTTGCGTCCCAAGAAATTCAGCACCCAGACAAGCTCGATGTCACACCAATACAGTCCCAACTTGGCAAAACATGTTAAGAGTTATAAGAATTTTCCAGATCCCATAATTTTGGAATCCCATCCTGGGGCTTCTGTTTAAGGAGATGTTTTTTTAAAAAAATCATGTGAAGGGGGTTGCCTGTGTGGCTCAGTTGGTTAAGTGTCTGACTTTGGCTCAGGTCATGATCTCACTGTTCGTGGGTTACATCCCATGTCAGGCTCTCTGCTGTTAGCACAGAGCCTGCTTCAGATCCTCTCTCTCCCTCTCTCTCTGCTCCTCCTCTGCTCATTCTCTCTCTCTCTCAAAATAAATAAACTTAAAAAAAAAAGGCAGCTTTATAGAAACATGGGACTGTGTTTACAAACTAATGCTGAGCAAAGAAAAACAGAATGGAATCTTGTATTTACATGGTGATCATGGCTATTATTTATGTGCTATACTTAGGGTCAGTAAGAAAGAAAGCAAGGATGAGAGAGGAAACAGAGAAGAGCTGAAGGCTTCTGCTCATCCTAGAATAGCATCGCCCTGTGTTCTCCAGCCCTCCTGTTTCTTTAAATATCCAAATCCATGGGGTGCCTGGGTGGCTCAGTCAGTTAAGCAGTTAAGCATTAGTTGGACTTCAGCTCAGGTCTTGATTTCACAGTTCGTGAGTTTGAGCCCCGCATTGGGTTCTGTGCTGACCGCTCCCTGGAGCCGGCCTCGGATTCTGTGTCTCCCATTCTCTCTCTGCCCCTCCCCCGCTCGTACTCTGTCTCTCTCTCTCAAAAATAAACATTAAAAAAAATAAAAAGAGAAAAAGAAAATAAACATCCAAATTCTATTGTTCCTTCTGGACCAGCATTGCCATCTACACAAACATGCACCAGACCCCAGCTGCAGAGCTCACACCTTCCTGGAGCCCTAGGCCACACATCTGCATCTGTCTCAGGACTAACATGCTGCCTGCTGAGGGTTCTCTGCAGGCAGGTGTTTCGTCTCGGGACTAGACACGGAGCTCTTTGGGGAAGGGTATATGTCTCATGGATCTGTGTTTCCTCAGTGCCAGCCCCGCATGCAGGAGGTGCTTGGTGCACTTTGGTCGATGGATGAGAGGGTGAACGAGTAAATAAGGGGTGACGAGAGTGTGGCTGGAGGGCAGAGCAAGGAGGAAGTTTTGGGGGTGGGATGGCAGCGGTGGATGAGGCCTCAAAGGCCACGGCATTGCCCTCGTCCTTGCTGGGAGCGGCAGTGGGCTTACAGCCAGCTCTTCCCCAGGGTGACTAACCTCAGGGCTCTGCTCCTCTTAGGTCCTGCCCACGTTGTAAAGTGGCAAGTGCTTCCTCTTCAGGGGCTGGAGGGAGAGGTGGGGTGACTTAGGGGCCGAGCCCCAGCATGTGGAAGAGTTTATAAGCTGGGGCACCAGGCCCCTCAGCACCACGACCCTTCTCCCTCATCCCCCTGCCGTCTGCCCTCCAGCTCTCCAGCAGAATGGCCTTCAGCGGCAAGTACGAGATCGAGAGTGAGAAGAATTATGACGAGTTCATGAAGCGTCTTGGTGAGTGAGTGCATGAGTACCCCTTCCCAGGGCTGGTCTGTCACAGCCAGCTTGGGGCCAGGAACCCAAACTCTTTGAGGCCCAGAGGAGTGGAGTGACTAGTCGAAGGTCACATAGCCAGTAGTTAGTGAGGTGGAGACCTGATTGGTTTATTCATTCATTCAAATGTATACTGAACACCTGCTATATTCAAGGGCCAATCTGATGCTACTGATGGGGTGCCTCAAGGTCACACTGTAAATTAGGGACAGAGATCATTAGAACCCAGGGCCCTATGACGAGATGATGAGGGGGGCCACCACATCCTGCCTGGGGAGAAGTAACCAAAAGGTCGGTATAGAGACCAGGCTTGAAAAGCCATGCATTCACTTGGCCATTCAACAAACACAGGCCTCTCTTCCTGTGCTAGGAACTACGGGAAGAGATCAAAGATGCCACTCCTCTCACCGCTCCATTTGTGGCACTGGGTGTGAGGAACCCAGGACAGCGGTCCTGACAATCCTGCAGAAGTCTTGGTGCACTATCTAAGTCTGAGGCAGCGCCATTGTCATGAGTCAAGGGACAGCCCCGGGGATCTCTGCCCTACCTCCCAGTGGCCAGAGAGGCCCTGAGAGCAGGGCACAGGGGAGACAAGAGTCCTTCTGGGTCAATTATTGCGAGTGGCCCTGAAGGATTGGTGCCTGGCTTCCCCTACAACAGTCTCACGTGGAATAGAAGGGAGCCAGTCTGAATGCTAGACCTGGTTCTGCTGCTAGCCTCCACTGAGATGCTGAGAAGCCCCTTTCCTGATCCAGGTCTTCATCGTCTAATCTGTGAAGTAAGAGCCTTAGGAGACGGTGTTGGTGGTCCCATTCGTTCAAGGACTTTGTGAGCTTGGCAGTCTGTGTATGCTACGCTACTATCAGAAGAGCAGCTGTTATTTATTGTCAATTATATGCCAGAAGTTTTACAAGACACTATCACTTTGATTTCAACCTTGCAACAGCCCTGTGAAATGGGCCTTATTATCCCCACTTTGTTGATGGAAACACTGAGGTTCAGAGAGGTAGTGACTGACTCATCCAAGCTCATGGTTCATGGTAGAACTAGGATCTGTGTTCTTAACCATTGCGCTAGCCTGCCACCAGGGAGGAAAGCCCTCTCTCAAAGCCACAAGCTGTAAGCAGCTCTTACACAGCTGCTCTACTTGTCCCTGGGCCAGGGCTCCCCAGCGATGTTATCGAAAAGGGCCGAAACTTCAAGATTGTCACGGAGGTGCAGCAGGACGGGCAGAATTTCATCTGGTCCCAGCACTACCCGAGCGGCCACTCCATGACCAACAAGTTCACCATCGGCAAAGAATGTGACATGGAGACTGTGGGGGGCAAGAAGTTCAAGGTGAGAGGCCACTGGCCGCCATTTCCTCCTTCCCCAAGCCTCTGGCTAACTTCTTGGTCTCAAGCGTGTCCCCTGGGGCTATACCCCAAGCTGAGGCTCTGTTCTCAAGTCTAGCCTCCAGCCCCTAAGCACTTGTGTTACTTGGCAACTTAACCACTCCTGGTTTTTAATGCTACCCCCATAACAGACACTGTAACAAAATTGTTTAAAATTGTTATCATGTGCCAAGCACTTAATATATCCCAGACACCTGCTGAATACTTCACATATGTTAATGCAGTTAGGCCTACAAAGTTGCTACAATTACTATCCCATTTTACAGATGAGGGAGTTAGGCTGAGCCATGGGGTTAAACAGCTTGCCCTCTTGCCCCAGTTGCACAGCATGGGTGCACCTTCACACCCAGGCAGTCTGGCTTCAGAGAGCATAACCATTTTTTCATGCTGCCTTCCAACGTAGCCTAGAGATTGACAACCCTAGAATCAGACTCATGTGGGTTTGAAACCACAATCTTACATAAGAAAGAAGTAAAAGGTGACTGTCCTCATCTGACCCAGCCTGGTCCCTCAGGTCTTCCGTGCATTCTGGGTCCCCTCTCTCTATAGCCCCAGTCATGACTGTGCGTCCTTTGCCCCTTAGGCTGCCCCAGTGGAGAAGAAGTAGTCATAACGTTCATGTTCTGTCACTTGTGTATTTAAAAAAATTCAACCATTTCTCATGGTTGAATGAGTCAGCACATACTGATTTGCCTTATTCTTTTTAATGCTTGCATAGTATCTTACAGTATGGAAAGCCTACCATTCATCTAACACTCCCTCGTTGATAAGATATTTAGGTTACTTACCAGTGGACAGTCCAGACTAGATATTTAGGTTGTTTACAATTACAAATGAAGCTGCACCCACATCCTTGGCTGACATCATCGTTGTCCTATCAGTGAGGATCGTAACTAACTCTGTGGCTAACAAGGTGTGCTCACCATGTGCCAGGCACCGTGCCAAGCACTTTACACATGTCATATGAAATTGCTTAGTCCTCGTAATAACTCTGAAGTAGGTACAGTTACTACCCCCACTTTAGAGGGGAGAAAACTGAGGCACAGCAAGGTTGAACGACTCGTGCTTGTTACCCGTATCTTCAGACATAGGTCATCGTGTATCTATCTACAAGGCAAACAATGCCAGAGGGGGCTGCGATGGCTGTAGGTAGCCCTTCCTCCCTGGGGGGCTGGCCTGCATTTGGGGGTGTCTGCCAACTCAGGCTCAGTGTTATGCTTCCCTCCCAGGCCACCGTGCAGATGGAGGGTGGGAAGATAGTGGCAGACTTCCCTAACTATCACCAGACCTCAGAGATCGTGGGTGACAAGCTGGTGGAGGTGAGTGTCCTGCTCGTTCCTGGGATAATGATGAGAACACTCTTTTGCCTCCAGCCATGGCCCCTGAGAGCCAGGCCTCTGGGTCCTGGCTCTGTGAGCACGTCCCATGTGCCAGGCTCTGTGCTGAGCACCCGGTGTAGGTCATCTGGTTTGATCTTCAGAGCAACCTGTTAGGCGGGGGTTCTATCTCCATCTTCCAGGTGAGGGGACTGAAGCACCGGGAGCTAAGCGGTGAGCTGGAGGGCACCTATCTTCTACGACAGTCTTGGGAATTGACGCTTGGCAGTCTGGTTCTGCCACTGCCTGGGCACAAGTGTGGAAGCCCAGAGTTTAGGTGAAGGGGGGAGTCTGGGTGGGCCCTGCAAGGGCAGCCACCATACTGCTCCACATCCTCCAGGCCCTTCTGCTAGACCTTCTGATTTTTCAAGAGAAGCTGGAAATTTGTACTTCTTTGTGAAATCTCCAGACTATTAAACATTGGCATTGAATTAATCCTTTTAAAAAATGCAGGCAGGGCTAACACACACATCTGTGGATGGCCCCTTCCCACACTTGGTGCTCTGTAAACACAGATTGGAGGCCGTTACTTCTTCCCGGGGTTCCAGAATTTTCCCCAGGTGAAAGAAATGGATGTGAAATTAAAAGCAAAAGGCAGGCATTTCCACACTTCATTCCCCACCTTGTGATCCTATGTCTTGGGCCAGAGCTCCCTGGGGTCCAGTCTACCCTCCCCAAGGCTCTCCAGAAGGGAAGTGATGAGGGAGGTAGGGTTTGCCACCTCCTTGTTGCCCCCTTCTCCTCTCTCTTTCTCTTTCTTTCTCTCTCTCTCCCTTGTTTTCTTCATCTCAAACCCAGTCTAGAGGCCCAAGAGACTCAATGACCTCTCATTGTTCCCATTTTACAGACTGGCCATAGAGGTTCAGAGACAACAAGTAACTTGTCCAAAGCCACACGCTAGTTTGTGCTGGAGGCAGATTCCACTGGCTGACTTCTAGACTAGGTCTCTGCCAGCTCTTCCCAGGCTGGTGGGTCTCTAATTTTTTTTTTTAATCTAAAAATGAAAAAGATGCCCAGTGTTTTAAAAAATATATAAAAGATCAAAAGTGATTATCCATTTTTTCCTGGATGGAAATTGATCTCTTAGAGAATCTGGTAAAAGCTTTGGACACATTTTTACATTAAATGTCAGCCAGTGGGTTCTGACTCCCAGAAGCAAAGCTCCCCAAACTGTGAGGTGTGTGGGGAGAACTGAGGGCAGAGACCCAGAAGCAGGTTTGTGCCCAACAAGAGGATCTATCTTCCCAAACTGAACAAACCTGTCTCCTGATTCCTAAGGTCTCCTGACCATGGAGCCTGTGTGGTGTGAGCAGTGCTCAGAGATCAGGGTGTCACATGTGTACACACACACACACACACACACGTGCATATGCATGTATGCACCAGGGCACTGGCATGCACACATACAAATGCACATGCACACAGACCAAGCACCACAGAGAAGCTGTCTTGGTGGGCACATCTCCCATTTCCAGAGGCTGGAATCATCCTGGACTTCTCTGTCCTCCACCAGCAGGGAGTGCCTTAGGTGGGCATCCATCCTCCCCCTCCAGACCACCATCAGCAACGCTTGCCATGTTCTCACCATGGCTCTAGACCAAGTCCCAGCCTCCTTCCTGCTTGCAGCTCCCCCTCTGCTCCATCCTGCTCCATGTACAAATCACACATCACTTCACACTGCTGCCCTTGACAAAACTCCATTTGCCACCTTCCCACTTCCCGTGAGAAGGCAGCCTCCTCTGTTGGGTCTCAGGACCAATTGATGATATGTACGTGCCCCACGATGTTGGGTCCCTGATGGCCTCAAGCCCAGGAAACAGCACACAGTGGGCCTTCACGGAACAGCATCCTCTCACCTGCCTCTCTCAAGAAATCTTACACTTTCTTGGGGGCAGGGACCCTATCTTCCCATTACCGAACACAGGTGCCCCATAAATGCTGTGTGTGCAGAGGCTGTGGCCTCTTGATCTTAGAGGGCTTACTTGACTCCTCTAGACTTCAGTTTTCCCATCTGTACAATGGGCACAACCCTACACCATTGTTGGGAGGATTAAATGGGATAATGCAAGGCAAGTGCCTGAAGTGGGTGAATTTCAATGAACAGACAGGTGGAAGGTTATACTACAAAGAGCCACATCAGCCCTGACATCTGTTTAGCACTTTCGCCACATTGAGTCTGCACAGTGACTTGTGTAACAAATTGGGAAACTGAAGTTCAGAGGAGTGGTGCAACCGCTCACTTCTACTCAGGGCTGGGACTGAGGCCAGTCCTCCTCCAGCTGTGCCCCATGTCACTTAGCAACCCCTAAACTGACTCCCTCTGTTCCCACTGCTTCTTTCAGATCTCCACCATCGGAGGTGTAACCTACGAGCGTGTGAGCAAGAGGCTGGCCTGAGTAAGCAGGCGGGGCTCCCAGGGGGCTATGAAGCCAGCAGTGAACGCTGGGATAAGAACAGACATTGTTTGCTCCAAACCTTTGTCTTTGTTTTTTGTTTTCTGCTGTCTGGGGACAGTTTCTAGCTCGCTGGGGGTGGGAGAGGACTCAGGATGCCTGCATAGGCCAAACCTTGGCCCTGAGACCCTGTGCAGTCTGCAACATGGCAGGGGAGGCTTGAATGTGGACTGCAATACTCCTGACCCCCCTGGAAGTAGCCAAAGGTGGTGTTCAAGAAGCACGGTGGGCACACTTCCATGTGCCCTCACCCTACCTTGCCACCCACCTTTCTGTGGGTAGGGAGACAGGGCTCCTTTAGACAGACAGATGTCACCTGGGAAAGGTAACACACAGACTCTCACAGGGGCCACAGGGCAGGTGTGTCAGACGGTGGGTAGGAGTAGGTGTGGCACTTCCAGGAAAGGGCCGTGGACCTAGGCTCCAAGGCTGGCAGACAAAGGAGGGACACACCAGGGCTTAGCCAGGAAGGTGTTTTGGCATTGCCATGGCTCTGCTGTTAATTGGCCGTGGAGGCATCCTTCTGGGCCTGTTTACCTAGTGGCACAAAGGGGGACCAGAAGGACCAATGAGGGCTGAGGAGAAATCAGAGAGTATGAGATGGCCAAGGGGCCATGGGAGGGGCAAGAGGGACTAGAAGGGGCTGGGATGTCCTGGTTTGTACAGTGATGCCCTGGAAAAACTGCGAGGGGCTTTGGCTGGCTGGGAAATGTGGTCAGAAGGGTCATTCTGACCTCCTGGTGGGTGCCTGGAGCCCAGCCCAGGATTCTGAAGCAGCATCTGGGTCATCTCTGCCTGATTTTGCATCTGTCTAGGGCATGGGAGTGGAGGACTGGGGTCGGCTTGCCTCCTGGCTAGATAATCCCTAACCCAGAGCACAGAACGGACCCTTTTCCATTCTCCTCTCCCCTTGGCAGTGTTCCTCACCTTGACTTCTTACCCCATATTTTTCTGTATGACAATTCACTTATTTTTGCTACAATAGAAACTTTACATCACTTCTATATATGGAAAGCCAACATCATTTGTCATGAACAGATGAAAACTATCAAAAAAGCCAAAGCTGAACAACAGTGAGATCCTGTTGCCAGCCCAAAGCCCTGAACCTATGGCCTCCCTCTGTGAAGAGAGATATGTAGCAGACACAACAGCATCAAGCGGGCAATGTTTTCCTTGACTAATCAGAATTACTGCAAGGTTACTAAAAAGAGAACATACTCACTATGAGAGCCGATTATCTAAATTATCTAGAATGTGCAAGTCCCAGATATGGGGCATTAGAAATAAGGTTTGCTCAAAGCCTTACACAGGGTCCGGCACACAGCAGGTGCTTCATAAGTGTCACCTGACACGTGGCCCTTCCAGTCCGTGTAATGTACAACCTTTCACTGTCATGGGCCATCCTCAGTCTAGACAGATGGCATGGCCCAGCTTACTGGCAGCTCCCTCCTGCCTCCTCCCACATTCTGCCCTGAAACTTGTTTATCTTCCCAAGAACAGCATTCAGCCTCCCCCACCCCCCACCAAGCCAGGACCCCTTGCATTCCATCGTTTTGCCAAGACTTATTGCTAATTAAGTGAACTAGGTAAGCATTAAATTAAACTAGCAGTGTTGCTGTTTCCCCTCCAGACTGAATAATTACTCATAATGAGCTTGGATAATAAGTCTCTAAATAACAGACAGTTAGCCATAATTAGGCTGAAAATTGAGAGATTGAGAGAAAGCGAGAGGAGGAGGGAGACGAGAGAGGATAGAAGAGAAAAGAAGAGAGAGGGGGCAGGGGGAGAGGGAGGCAGGGAGAGGGAGGAGGAGGAGGAGGGAGAGGAGAGAGAGTGAGTTTGTCTTTAGATTGGTAACTGATTCAAGGACAAATTCAAATTGTTAGCAGGAGAGAAATTCTTAAGCCAGTGTCATTATAGATTCACAGACCTGGAATAGCAGGACCTCAGAGCTCAACTAGTTTAAGCTCTGTATTTCACAGATAGGGAAACAGAGACTCAGAGAGGGGAAGCCATTTGCCCAAGGTCACACAGCAGAGAGTGAGTCTCTGAGGAGAATGTGGGGTTGGGCGTCGCCAGCTGATGGAGGCTATGGCTTCTCAGGCCAGCTTTGGAGGGTAAACGGAGTGAGGTGTGCTGGAGCAAAGCATCCATTTTGCTGGCATCTCAGCAAGGAGGCTTCCTCAGCCAGTAGAAGGGACATTGGTTAAGAGCTTTAGCGCTGGAGACACGTTGCCAGGGTTTGAATCTCTCCTCTACCACTTAGAAGCTGTGTCACCTTGGGCTAAGTTCATCCATTCCTCTGAATCTGTTTCCTCACCTGAAAATGGGGATAATAATGTACTTAGCTCATACAGCTGACATGCTACAAGGATTTGCTACAAGCAAATATTAGCTGCTGCCACCGTGACCACCATCACCTCCATCATCACCACTGTCATTCTCAACCAGTGTGATGAAAGGGCTAGCTGCCTCCTTCACTAACTCAAGGCACGTGGGCAAGCTGCTGGATTTATGTGTCTTATCTTATCCATGTGTAAAATAGGTCCCTAAGACCTCCCCTTCCTTCACAGGGGAGTTGCAAGGATAAAGTGTAAAAACCCATGTTCATTGGCTTCCAGAAAGAGAAGCCTCTATCATTTTCCTGCACTGGTTGAGATGCTATAGTTTGAGATGCTGTTTGAGGCCCCTCCACAGGCCTCAGTTCTGCTGCCCTTTACCCCAGGCATGACTTTCATCCTGACCCTTGGGAGTCATCTCTTTCACTCTGCCAGGGCAATTGTCTCCCTCCACCAAACTCATCTGGTGGAACAGGAACTTTCAAAAGCATCTTTAAATTTGTATTTATTTCTGAGAGAGCCAGTGAGTGAGCGGGGAAGGAACAGAGAGAGAGAGAGAGACACAGAATCCGAAGCAGGCTCCAGGCTCTGAACTGTCAACACACAGCCTGATGCGGGGCTCGAACTCACAAACCGTGAGATCATGACTTGAGCTGAAGTCAGACGCTTAACCGATTCAGCCACCTAGGCGCCCCTCTAGAGAAGTTTTTAAGACCACCACTAGGTGGCGCTCCACCACCCAGCTGCTGCCCTGAGATCACCAAAGTGTGAGTGTATGTTGCCGGTTGGGGCAAGGGGTGGGCAGTGAGATCCTGAGTGATTGGGCTTTTGTGGCCGTGTGTATGTGTCATCTAGGGGTGACATGGCGTTGGAGGTCACATGGGCTCCTCAAGCATTTCTAAATGTGAAACCCATTGCTACCACTCACCCATATTGAGACCTTGAGCCTTCCTCAGCCCCAGTATCATCATCTGGAAAATGGTGATAATAATATTAGCTCTGGGTGATGCTGTGAGGACAAAAAAAGAATAGGGGGAGTAAGAGAGCATGAGGAAAGTGTCAAGTACAGGCCTTGGAACATAGTAAGTGCTCACCAAACAGCTATTAAGGGACTCTCTTGGTGGTTCTACTGGGAGAATGGGCACACACAGGGTCAGAGCACTTACAGCGGGGAGAAGCGTGCAAACCTGGCTGTGCATGAGCATCTCCTGAGGGTCCTGGTGAGAGGATAGCGCAGGCTGCACCCCAGACCTGGAGAACTGTCACTGTGAAGTGCTCCCCAGCCAGGCATAACTTTGGAGACTGACTACTCCAGTCCCAATCCTCCTTTTGCAGAAGGCATGACCTCCTGTGTATCCTGTCCCTTGTATCCCGGGCAAGGGCAGCAGCCTGAAACACTGGTCAGAACTGGCCCAGTTCTTCCTTAGAAGTTAGAGCTTGGTTGGAAGAAGTGAAGCTCAGAGACTCACCTGCATCCCCAAAGAAGGGAGAGGCTGACTTATTCACATTCTTTCTCACAGAACTCACTGTTGAATAACGATACCATATATTCCATGTTTTGTTATCATAAATCTGAAGTGTAGTCCAAGCTGATACCCTTCCCACCTTATAAATGAGGAGACAGAAGTCAGAGTGGAGAGGTGGCTTTTTCCAAGGTCATCTAGCTAAGAGCAGACAAACTCAGACCTCCTGGCCTAATGTTCTGGTCTATATACCAGAAGTAGCATGCTTCCAGCCCAAGAACTACTCTAACTTACGATGTGTTTTATTGGTCTTCTGTTGTGTTAATAATTTTTTTAATTTAATTTTTAAATTAAATGAGAAGTTAATAGGTTTCCTAGAGGTTCCTGAAGGTTCCGCAATGTGGAGCTTACACCCTTGAAAGGCAATAATTGACCAGAACGGAGTAGGAGCCATATCCTCTAGGGAGACACTGTTTTCAACACAGTAGTGACCACATGACACCCTCTCAATCACCCAGCTGGATTCACTATGTTACCTGCCTGGTCCTGGCGGGCATCTGGACTTGAGACTCCTGCAAACTGCTATGGCCTTTCTGCTGAAATTCAAGTCACAAAAGTCTTCCCTGAGGAACACAAAATGAGGTGAATGAGGGCTGTTAGATTCTTTCCTAGGCACTTAGGGCCAGGGATTGCCAGAGCCAGCCCAGAGACAGGTTAGGTTCCTCCCCGGGGGATGCTCTGGGAAAGCCCCAAGCTTGCTCCCACCTTCACAGATGGGGTTCAGGGAACTCCTCCCAAATCAGAGCCTGCTGGGGACACACAGATGGAGCCATAAATCACATTACTCATGGTAGATGTGCAAGAAGCTGTTTCTATATCTCTGTTTGCTGGTGAGCACACTCTGAGAAGGCCTGCCACCCAGTACATCAGGAGCATGGACACCTGGCAACTCTTATGAATCCATATCCATTATTCTGTCATGTCTTCCCCACCAGGTGAGTGAGATGGCCCGCTGGGACAGTCATGCTACCTTTCACTCATCCAAAACCCTTGACTGAGGTACTACAAGGCAGCAGGGCAGATTCAGACTGCCTGGGTTTGAATTGTGTCTCCTTCCTTCCCCACTGCTGTCCTCAGCAAATAACCTGTGTCCCCATCCTCTGATCTGTAAAATATAGCCAATAACAGTTCCTACCTTGTAGGGTTACTAAGATGGTTACCAAAAATATGAGCAAATGCCTTAGTATAGCACTTTATACATACATAGTAAATGTTCAATAAATGTCAGTTGCTATGATTACTGCCACCACTACCAGGTGATAATATTCTTTATATTCTACTGGGGGGAAAGTAGCTTAGGGCACAGCCATCAAACCAAGTTCACAAACTAAAAAGATCATTTCAAATGGCTTGAACAGCTATGGAGAAAAGGAAGAGTAATGAGTGACTAGGGTTGTTACAGAGACCTCTTTGGGAGATGACACAGGAGTTGAGGTTTCTTAACCTTGTACTGTTGTTGTTTGGGACTCGACAGTTCTTATTGTGGAGGCTTTCCTGGGCTGTGGGATGTTGAGCAGCATCCCTGCCCTCTATCCACTGGCCCCCAGCCACCACAGTGGGGACAACCAAATATGTCTCCAGGCATTGCCAAATGTCCTCTAGGGGGCAAAAGTGAGCTCTGCTGAGAATCACTGATCTAAAGGATTAAGGGAGAAGAGTATTCACATGACAGAACAGATGGCTTTGGAGAGATGGACTCTAAACCCAGAGGGCAGTGGAACCTTGACTCCAACCCTAATCCAGGCACTGGTGATGTTAAACCTGAAGGGAAGCCGGTTCTCCTAGGAAAATGGATCTGCATGTCCAAATCTTTCACACAGAAATACTGCATAAAACACAGACAACTAAATATGGAACAAAGTCTAGGTCTGGAACTCAGATGGTGCAGAAATTCAGCCGGGGATGCGGTTTCCTTACTCTCTTTTGGGCCCACAATCCAGGGTCTGCACATTCAGTCCTTTATTGGAACTTCAAAGAAAACCTGCATCTGAATCCCTGGGAAGCCAGCTGAAAATGCAGATTCTCAGGCCCCACTCCTCTTGGAGATTTCAGGTCATTCTGCAGCTTGCTCAGGTTTGAAAATCTCTGGACTGAACTAGATGTCAGCCCTGGCAGGGCCTTTAAAGCCACCTCTATGCTTTTCTTTTTGTTTGTTTTTATTTTGAGAGCGAGATAGTACAAGTGGGGGAGGGGGGGAGAGAGAGAGAGAGAGAGAGAGAGAGAGAGAGAGAGAGAGAGAGAGAGAGAAAGAGAATCCTAGGCAGGCTCCTGTCAGCGCAAAGCCCAGTGTGGGGCTTGAACTCACGAACCGTGAGATCATGATCTGAGTCGAAATCAAGAGTCAGATGCTCAACCGACTGAGCCACCCAGGCACCTCAATCATCTCTGTGTTTTTCAAGCTTTCCGAACTACTGCCCAGCATGGGAACTTAGGAAATCTAACACAGAACACCCATGTGTGGGAGAGGTACAAGCGGATGGATCCCTCTGGTTGAAGAAAGGCAGGGGCCCAGGGCCTCTGTGGCTCAATTTCCCTCTAGTGCTCGAAAACCACCCATCAACTCAACCATCTCTATGGTAACAGGTGGAGAACCTGAAGCCTAAAGACAGAGGCACAGTAAAGTGGGTATTCTTGGTAAACCCAGAATTTGCCTTATTGTCGAGTCCCCAACACCTAGACTAGCTTCCTGCCTTGCCTGACTTGATCATGGCAGATGGAGAGTACTGCCCCCAGCCCAGCCCTGCCTGCCCACACACACGGTTCCCAAACACCTCCTGGGGCTGGACGTCAGCTTCATGCCCTGGGCAGCTCTCCCCACACCTCCCCTTCCTAACTAAAGGCATCCGTGCTTAGTGAGAACCACTCAGCTCCACACGGACACCAGATCTCCAGGATGGCTCTCCTGCAGGAACCTGGGTGGGTAGAGGGCAGGGCTCTCTTCCTGTCAGAAAAGAGTCTGACACTCTCCATAATTGCAGATATATAGTCCATCCATTCTATGATACACATATTTTTATGTGTTAACGTTCCTGAATTAAGAGTACACTATTTAATCAGCAGTATCTTAAACACTATGCCATGGCTTAGTTGGTGAGTTTTTCTTGAATTCTCTCACTGGTGCATAAAATAATGGCACATCTTAAAGTAGACCTTGTGTTTGGCTTTGACATGCTTTATGTTGCTTAATCCTCATGAGAACCCTGTGAAGCAAGTGTTCTCACCCCCATTTTAACAGGTGAGAAGACTAAGGCTCAGAACAGTTGAGTCAACTCCCTCCGGACAGCTAGTAAGTGGTTGTGGTGAATTTTACATGGTAGCTTGGCTAGGCTATGGTGTGTGGCAGTTCAGACACTAATCTAGATGTTGCTGGGAAGGCATTTTGTAGATGTGATTAACATTTAACAATCAGTAGGCCTTAAGTACAGGAGACTCCTCTCCACGTGGGTGGGCCTCATCCAGCCAGGTGAAGGCTGTTAAGAGCCAAAAACAGGTTTCCTGGAGAAGGAATTCTGCTTCAGAGACTGTAACAGAAATCCTGAGTTTCTGGCTTGCCCTACAGATTTTGGACTCAACTGAAACATCCACTCTTACCCAAATTTCCAGCCTGCTGGCCTGCCCTACAAATTCCTAACTTGTCAGCCCCCACTGTGTGAGCCAATTCCTTAAAATAAATCTCTCTGGGGTGCCTGGGTAGCTCAGTCGGATATACATCCAAATCTTGATTTCGGCTCAGGTCATGATCTCGCAGTTTGAGGGTTTGAACCCCGTGTTGAGCTCTGTGCTGACAGTATGGAGCCTGCTTGGGATTCTTTCTCGTTTGCTCTCTCTCTGCCCTTTCCCAGCTCATGCACGCACGTGCCCGTTCTCTCTCAAAAATAAATAAACATTAGGGGCGCCTGGGTGGCGCAGTCGGTTAAGCGTCCGACTTCAGCCAGGTCACGATCTCGCGGTCCGTGAGTTCGAGCCCCGCATCAGGCTCTGGGCTGATGGCTCGGAGCCTGGAGCCTGTTTCCGATTCTGTGTCTCCCTCTCTCTCTGCCCCTCCCCCGTTCATGCTCTGTCTCTCTCTGTCCCAAAAATAAAAATAAAAAACGTTGAAAAATAAATAAACATTAAAACATAGCAAATAAATAAATCTCTCAGATATGATGGGCTGTTTCTCTGGGGAACCCTGACTACTAGCAGTAGGGCAGGGGTGTTAGGCTCTACTCCGGGTGTCCCCAGAGAGGCCCAGCTCCACAGAAGCCAGTCTCGTAGAGCCCACCCCCACCCCCACAGCCTCTCAGCGGGAGCGGAGACACCGACAGGGCTGGCTGAGAGTCAAAGGCCAGGAAAAGAACGGAGACCAGGAGCAGGTGATCTGTTTATTACAAGACGCCTTCTTCTGCGTGCTGAGCTGGCTGTGAGGCTCTACTGGGGGGCCCTTCACAAGCCCCAGTCCCAGGCCAGACAGACACAACAACTTGGAATCCAAACCAGTCTCACATAAATAGGAGGTTGGCAAAGGAGAAAGAGAAAAGCAACAAACAAACGTGTAGTCTTCCCACACTCATGTGACACAGCGGCACCGGTGCCTTATTCGCGTTACCTCTTCTTATTCTGCTTCCACACCGAAGCCTTCATCTGCTCTGAAAATCACCTTCGGATCCAATTCAGCAGCACATGGCCGCCTTCCTGATAGTCCCCGAGCCAGTCTCCTGCACTGACGGGCAAATAAGCCAAGAAAACCAAAATGGGTTCTTCTTAAAACAAACAAAAAAAATGTCTCCGTTGTTCTTTACACCTCCCAGTTCTGATGGGTGAACAGTGTATCCCCCCGACTCGGAACAAACCAAAAAAACACAACTAGCACAAGCCATGAGTCAGAATAAAAACATATTGCACTTGGTTATGAGAGTCTTCCTGAGGGCCCTCTTGCTGTAGGTGCCCAAACACTGGCTTTCGATCCAACCAATTGCTTGCCTGTATTTATGATATACACCCCTGTCCATGCCCCACTCCCTGACTCCAGCTGGCATGAAGCAAACATTCCACATTATTAGCCTTCCCTATTAGCCAAACTCACACACCGTAAGCACCTGGTGGAGTGGGGTTAGGGTTGTTGGTTGTAAACCTCTGTCAACCTTTCAACCACCTTCTCCTCTGGGTGGCTGTCAAAGTTCTACAGGTGAACACAGCATCCAAGATGTGGAATCTTTTTGAACTGAGAGCCTGGGGAGTTGCTCTCCCCAACCACCTGCTTGTTGTTACAAACTGGGTCCGAACCTACAGCCCTTGCATGGGACAGGCAGTGTGGCGATCAACATTTTTTCTCTCCTAAGGAATTTTCAAGTATCGTAAAATCCCTGATACACTATGTAAACAAGATATCTTACTGAACAGAAAGCTAGGTCACTTCAGGAAGCAGCAGCATGTGAGATATCTAAAAGGCCTAATAAGGTTTTAGGTCCGACAACAAAGGCAAGACAGCCGCCCGCCGTGCCTCAGAAGGTCGACGCTTAGGCATACACACACACACAGCTCTTCTGTATGGAGGCAGGGAAAGAGCACCCAATGCGGCACCTGCTGGGGTCCTGAGGATACATCATGCAGTCCCCTTCTTTTTCAGTGTAGCTGCCACTGGCGAGAAGTAAAGAAGTCTTTGATGCTAAAAACCAAACATGCTCATGGACTGGCAGTCTGCATTCAGTTTCCAGTCTCCTGGCCTCTCACCAAGTCTTTCTCAATTCAGGGGGTCCCTCCTCCAGAGGGTGGTGGCCGAGCCATCCCCCTGCACCCCAGCTACATATGTGGAAGACGCTTTCCAGAGGAATGCTCTCGGGGGAGGTTGTCATGGACTGTTTTGCTGGGGGTCAGCTTTATTTAAAAAGAACATGAACCCTCTCCGTTCAAGGGTAACAATGAGGCTCTGTGGGGATGGCCTCCCCACTGCCTCACTCCACTGAGCTCCCCTCACCTGTGTCCTCGTCCTCTGCCCAGGTGGGTCTCCAAGGGCTCCCTGTGTGGCCCAAAGGTGCCCTATCTGTCGAAACAGCCCGTGGGGAACGCGTGGCTTCCGCTGAAGTAGCTGCTTCCATAGGTGGTGGTGAGGCAGTGCCTGGGCTCAGCTGCGATGGCCATCTGCATGCTGAGGGGCGTGGGGAGGGACACAGGACACACGTCCAGGGGCTGGAGGGTGGGGTACAGGGCATGGAGGGAGGAGCCAGAGCCCCCTGAGAGCAGGCTCCCAGAGCGATGAGCCTGCAGCGAGTCCCGATAGGCCAAGCATAGGTCCTGCACGGGGGTCTGAAATGGCGCCAGGGCTGGTGTCGTCGGCTGGCTCAGGGTGGGGTAGGTGGGCGGCTGGAACAGCACCTGGGTGGTGGCAGGGGGCGTGCCAGGCACCATTGCCAAGGCCTGGCTCTTGACCGAAACAGCATCCTTGAAGACATTGTCATAAGATCTGAAAGGAAAGGACCCGGGTAAGACTTGAGGTCCAAGGCCACAGCAGCAGACACCTGAGTGTGCCCCTCCCTCCCTTGCTAAGTGGGATTCGAGATCTGTGTGCTGTGAGCTCAGGGTGGTACCCAGCCCACACCCACTGCCTATAGCACTGCCTCCCCTGTCCTCTGACTCAACTCAGGCCTCACACCTACACCCGGATCTGCCTCCTACAGAAAACCCCTTCTGACCCCAGACTCTAGCCTAGCTGTCCCCCAAAGCCTCTGTACTGCCCTATCTCGGCGATCAACCCCCCAGATGATAACTTCTGTGTTACCACCTAGTCCCTTGTGTCGAGCATGAGCTCCAGGGGGAGGGGGCCCTCTGCTCTTGCTCATCACTGCATCCCCGGCATCTGGCACAGGGCCCGGCACTTAGATGAGCACCTCTGCCTTCAAGGCACCTGCAAACAGATCCCAAGCAAGCTGCCCCTGGGGTCTAAGTTTCACCTTCTGGAAAGGGAACCAACAGGTTTATTTCCATTAAAAAAAAAAAAAGCTTCCCATAAAGCTTTTTGAAATAACAAATCTATTAGAGGCTCAGGTAAGACAGGAGCAAAGGGAGGCTGCAGATCTGAGAAGGGGATCATCCCAGAGCCACAACCATGGTGAAGAGGCAGGGCTGGTGGCCAAGAATCTGGGGGCACCTATCTGCACTCAGACCAGACCATATGCTCTGTTTCTGGGCACCTTCTACAAGCAAAGATTTTAAAACAAGGCCCAGAGAGCAGGGCAGACAGTTCACACAGGGATGAGACAAAGGCAGCTACTAGCACAGTTTCCCATATCAGGAGGCTGAGAGGCAGCTCTCCAGGGGCCTGGCCCCATGGTCAGTAGGGCCAGCATCCAGAAGATGCTGCCATATGCTGGGGGGAAGAGAGATGGGCAGCAGCCAGGCTGGGGTTCTCTGTCCTGTCTCCTCCTTGTGGTCACCAGTGAACACCTGCACCTTTAATATCAGTTTCATGGTGTTGGGTCTGTGCTGCCTCTTTGTACCCTCTCTGATACACTGAACATGTCCTCACCAAGCTTCCCAGGGACCCTTACGAGGAGGCCATGGCCTCTTATATAGCTGGCTAAGAGGTCAGCTTTGTGGCCACATCTGATCAAAGTAGGTGATTATAAGTCTCTCAGTGTAATCACCCATAAGACTGACTGGCACACGGGGATTCAGAGCAAACAGCCCAGACACTCAGAAGGGTGTGTCCATCACCTTCTCTTCTCCCCACCTCCTTGACCTTAAAATCACAAATTCAAAGCTACCCAAAATAGGAAGGACCAACTCTGCAAACCTCATTCTATCAGGAGTCACAATGGCCCACTTCCTGTGAGACACTAGCTCGGGGAACTACCCTAACCCTCTGACTTTGAGAGATCGCCTGAGGTGGGTCTCCAGAGCAAGTGCCTCGATTATTTTGGAAACAAAGAAAGATCAGGGATGGAACTTACACCAGCAGGATTTCAATGCATGTGCTGAGATGTTCCAAAGAGTAATTTGAGATCCTCTGTAGGTCTCTGGTCCAGTAGGGGGAAAGCTGAAGGCAAATCCTGGAGGCCCCAACGCAGGCTGCGGCCACCACAGAAGGCTGGAATTTGTAGAAAATATGATCTGAAAGAGAATCACAGAAGTCGGCTTCATAGAGCATCACTCTGGAGTCCCAGAGTCCCAGGACTCTGGAGTCCTGCCTTGTGCTTCCTGAGAACTGGCAGACAAGTAATTAGGTTCAAGGCTGTTCATTGCTGCATACACACACAAGATGAAAAATTAGAAAGAGTATGAAGTTCCATTCCTGAATCTTAAACACCTTGGCTCTCGGTCTGGGATTTCTGGTGTCAGCCTAGAGTAATGATTTTTCAAAATTTCGCCCTAACTTCTGGGGGGCTGCGAGGGGCTTGCTGATGGGCTACAAAGAGAACCACAAAACATGTGTCTCTTCTTTGGCTGTTAGTGGCGAATGACACAGCATTTCAAAAGCTTCTGTTTTGGGGCATGACTACAGGCTACTTATTGATGGTAACAAAGCCTGGCTTACAGTGAGCACCCAATAAAAATTTGTTGAATGAATAAATGGTCACAAATATTTGATATACATAACTAAAACCAGCACCTGACTTAGTTTATGGAGGAATCTTCCCCCACCCTCAGCTTTTCTGACATATGATTGGCAAATAAAAAAACTATGCACATTTAAGGCGTACAACATGATCTTTTGGTATATGTATATGCTGTGAAATGAATCTTAATGTCCTACTAAGATATCTGGCAACATGGCAAAGTCAGGCACTACTTATGTGCAAAGGCAAACTGTTCAAATTTCCACTCTTTGTGTGAATGACACTGGTTATTTGTGCATTATCATTCTGTCTTACATTGTTTATGATTTTTGATGACTTCCACATTTGCCTGTGAAAGTCTGAGTCAAGGCAGGTAGCATTACAGTTACAGGCACAGTTACAGAGTCAGACGCCTCAGATTCAAATCTTAGCAATGACCTTGGGTAAGTTACTTCACCTCTTGAGCATCAGTTGAGGAAACGGATTGGTAAAACAGGAATAACAGAAGTGATTTTCATGTGGAGTCATTGTGAAATTCAATGACATAATATACACAAAGCACTAAAATAAGGTGCCTGTCAATGGTACATGCTCAATTAATGCCTGATATTGTAATTGTTTATATTGGTTTTTAAAATTTTTTATGTTTTTATTCTATTTTTGAGAGAGAGAGACACACGGTGAGAGCAGGGGAGGGGCAGAGATGGAGACAGAACCTGAAACAGGCTCCAGACTCTGAGCTGTCAGTGCAGAACCCGACATGGGGCTTGAACTCACAGACTGCAAGACCATGCCCTGAGCCAAAGTCAGGCGCCCAACCAAGTGAGCCACCCAGGTGCCCCTGTAACTGTTTACATTGTTACTTGGGACCATTTTGGTTTGTGGTGGGTTATTCGGTATTGTATCAACAGTATTTCTGACCTGGTATTTTACCTAGTACCTAGATATTAAGACAATGGGAAGACTGGGATTCACATGAGGTCCCCAAACAGGGTAACTTTATTGCTGAACTTTATTAGTAAAACATACCCCCTCCCTCACCCCATCTGTATGACGACTGCTCTTCCAAAATGACCTACTTGCAAATCTGTCCCATTTGGATCACTTGGAATATTCCAGGTTACTGTAAGAAAAACTACCAGGTGATCAGTAAGTTTGTAGGGTGCCGGCTGCCTGTATGTATATCAGCTGCTTTATTTCTCCTTTACATGGTGTTCGCAGTACTTTGGGAGAATCCTAGCTCCTTCTCTGTGTATCCCCTGAGAAGTGGGAGTAATCCGGGTGGATGGGCCCCGGTCAGCAAGGACTCCCTGGGTGGACACGACTCTCAGATCCCGGCCTCTCTGTGGGTGGGGAAGGGGCTAACGGGTCCCGATGTCGGGCCGCACCTTGCAGGGTAACCTCTAGGAAGTAGTGGGCATACTCCTTGAGGCACTCTTTGGTCTTGCGGGGGCAGGTGGCGGGCCAGCTGTGGCAGTGCCGGTCCTTCTGGCTGACGGAGGCCGAGAGGTAGTAGTCCAGAAAGTGGGCGGGCGTGGGCAGGCAGAGGTTCCAGCTGAAGGCTTCCAGGAGCAGCAGCTCTGTGCTGAGCAGCTCCTTCTTGGTGAGGGTGAAGTTCTGGCCGTTCAGGACCCTCGTACTGTTTATCTGCTCCAGCTTGGGCACGTGGTCTTCCCTGTCCTCGAACTTACCTGCAGGAGAAGCAGACGTTACTGGAAGACAGCACTTGCCTGCACCCAGGAAGCAAAGGCCCACCTCACGGTGCCTGGACAGTGCTGGCACAGAGCACAGAGAGCCAAAGGGCCCCACTGCCAAGCGACTAAAAGCACACATTTTGGATCTGCCAACCCTGCGCTTAAATCCCCAAGTCATCACGTCCAGCTGTGTGATTGTGCACAGGTGACTGTGCACAGAGGCCTTTCTATGCCTCAGTTCCCTCATCTATAAAATGGAACCTAAGGGTTTTGTCAGATACAACGAGAAAATGTACACCACATGTTCAGACCAGCACGTGGAACAAAGAAGGCACTCCACGGCAGTTAGAAACAGCAGTGAGGGCCTGGAGGATGAGGGAGCCCTCTCTCCACTCCTGCCTGGTCCTCACTAACACAATGTCAGGACTGGTCACGGGGTCAGACAGCCATAGTCAGAATGACCTTGCAAATTTGATCCTGTCCCCCCACATGTAGAAAAGCCCCTCAATGGCTCTCCACTGTCCTCAGTACTGGGTTCAAACCCTGTCAATAGCTTTTCAGCTTGGATTCCCTCAGAAACAGTTTGCTTAGGAGGTGAGCCTAGGAAAGACTGGTAAGTGGGAGAAGACAGGAAAGGGAGGAAAGCCAGAAAGGGAACATGATCTTGAAGTTATCCGTACCCCTGTGTTCACTGCAGCATTAATTACAATAGCCAAGACTGAGAAACAACCTGAGTATCCACTGATGGACAGAGAAAACGCGGTATTTATATACAATAGAGTAATATTCAGCCATGCAAAGAAGGAAATCCTGCCATTTGCGACAACATGGATAAACCTTGAGGGCATTATGCTAAGTGAAATAAATCAGGCAGAGAAAGACAAATACTGCATGGTCTCACTTACATGCAGAATCTGAAAAAGCCAAACTCAAAGGTACAAAGAACTGACTGGTGACTACCAGAGGCAGGGATGGCGGAAACTTGTGAAGGGGGTCAAAAGGTACAAACTTCCAGCTATAAATTGGCCCCGGGGATGTAAGGTACAGTATGGTGACTAGTTAACAATGCTGTACTGTGTATTTGACAGCTGCTAAGAGAGATCTTAAAAGTTCTTATCATTAGAAAAACATTTGTAACTGTGTGAGATGATGGATGTCAACTAAACTTACATGCGTACAATAGGTACATATATCAAATCATTTTTATACACTTGAAAACTAATATGACATTATGTGTCAATTATATCTTAATGCAACTGGGGTGGGGGTAACACTATGGACTTCTGAGGTGAGGCTTTAAAGAGGCCATGCAACTCCCACCTTCTTCCTCCCTTGGAGTGCCATGCTGAGACCATCATGTAAGGAAGCAAGCCTAGCCCGCTGGAGGTGGAGAGGCCACAAGAACAGAGGAACCCAGGTGATAGCCAGCGCCAACTCTCAGACATGAGAACGAGACCATCCAGGACCTTCTAGCCCAGCCCCTCCAGCGCTGTTTGAATGAGCATAGGTGAAACCAGCAGAGGAAACCCCATGCAACCCACATTGCTGTTTTTTTTGTTTTGTTTTTTAGTGTTTATTTATTTATTTTTAAGAGAGAAAGAGGAGGGAGGAGCAGAGAGACAGAGGGTGAGAGAGAATCCCAAGCAGGCTCTGGGCTCTGAGCTGGAGCCCCTCCGACGTGGGGCTCGAACTCACAAACCAGGAGATCATGCCCTAAGCTGAAGGCTGGTTGCTTATCCGACTGGGCCACTCAGGCTTCCCACATATCACTGTTGTTTAAATCACCAAGTTTAGGGATGATTTGTTTGGCAGGAATAGATAACTGGGATATACTCCTATCCGTGGGCAGTGGCAAAAAGATGTGAAACCCCACAAACAGGCACGTCACACGGCTCAGAAGGTTCCTCTGAAGGAACAATGAGTAAATACTGGAAGATCCTGGAAATAAATGCCATGAAATAAAGCCACATGGAGTTAGATACAAACAAAAATTAAACACGAGTCTTGAGTTATCCTCAAGGGTCAAGGGAACTGAGGTGTTTACAGAACAATCCCCAGCGGTCACCAGTGGTGGAGAGCTCCAGTGGCAGCTCCCACTGGGGAAAGCTCTGCAGGTGGGGCGGCTGCAGGCCCCCCAGCCTAAACCCACCTCACCCTGCAGAAACCACGCACACCTGGCTGAGGCCTCTGTCACTGCACTCTCCGAAAGCCCCGTGCCCCCCTTCCCCATGAGCCTTCATCTACCCAGCCTGGATCACCCTTCCCCTTCCCCTGTTCACTCTGCCAACCTCTCCCCACCCTTCACCCTTGAAAGCCTTCCCCGACCACTGTCCTTGTTCTGGCCAAGCCCCACATCACATGGTGATCCCTGAGGCCTGGCTTTGGTGTGGTCGCCCGTAGCCTCCGAGCCCAGCCTAAGCAGGGGCAGAACACTGCTGAGTGAGTGTTGGAAGAGGCGGTGGGGTGGCCCAGCTGAGCTCAGAGAGCATGCAACAAAGGGTCCGCACACCTGTGCACAACTGTGAGTACCCTGTGACCCAGTTCTCACCAGACTTTCATGCTTCTTAGGAGAGATGAGGAAGTAGCCGCTTCAGGCTGCCTTACAGCAGATACAACACATTTCTCAGGAAGGCCTCAAAAAATGTCACCAAGAGGGGCACCTGGGTAGCTCAGTCAGTTAAGTGTCTGACTTTGGCTCAGGTCACGATCTCACAGTTTGGGAGCTGGAGCCCCGTGTCAGGCTCTGTACTGACAGCTCAGAGCCTGGAGACGGCTTCAGAGTCTGTTTCTCCCTCTCTCTGCCCCTCCCCCACTCATGCTCTGTCTCTCTCTCTCAACAAACAAACAAAAAAAATGTCAAAAAAAGTGTCACCAAGAAACGAAACATTGGACTCTGGGAAGCCAGTGTCTCTATTTTCTCTGCAAGCTTTAAAAGAGTCCACTAAGTGGGCAAAGTTGGTGTGACATGAGGCTCTGGTCTTTGATGGGCAGGAACTGAGCAAGTAGAAATATACAAAGCAGCAAAGAGTGGAGACTGATGGCTGACCAGCTCCTATGCAGCTTACAGCCACCCCAGAGCCTCGGCTGCTGGAGCCCTTATCCAGCAGGGCCTAAGCCTGGCATAGCACCGTCTCCACAGCTCACACCTTCCCTGGTCTTGCACACCTGGGCAACTCAGGCAGGACAGGCAAGATCAATGCTGTCCAAGGTGGGAGAGCCTCCTGTATGGCTGGAAATCCTGGGGTGCGGCTGGCTGACCAGGCCTCTCCAGCCCCCACACCCTCCCTAAATGCAGGACCTCTCCTCCGCCTGGGAGTGCTCATCCCTTCACTCACCTTCCTGTGTGTCCTTCAGCGCTCAGTTCAGAGGCCACTGGCTGTCATTAAGGTACTTCTCATGCTCAGATTGCTTAATATCAAGTATTGATATTAATGGCTAGCACCTGACCAATAGGTCATTAATGGGTCTAAGCCCATGAGGACAGGAACCGTGTCTGACCCATTTGCAGCTGTGCCCCCAGGTCCCAGCACGGTGCCTGACACAGAGTAGCTGCCCAATGAATATTCGTTCAAAGAATGAATGGTATTCTCTCTTGTTTTGTTTTGTTTTTTGAGCAGGGGAGGGGGCGAAGTGGAAGAGAGAGAGAGAGAGAGAGAGAGAGAATCTTTTTCTTTAAGTTTATTTATTTTGAGAGAGTGAGAGAGGGGCAGAGAGAGAGGGGGAGAGACAGAATTGCAGGCAGGCTCGGTGCTGTCAGTGCAGAGCCCATTGTGGGGCTTGACCCCCACGAATCTGAGATCGTGACCCAAGCCAAAACCAAGAGTAGGATGCTTAACTGACTGAGCCACCCAGGCGCCCTGTGAGGGGGGAGAGAGGGAGGGAGGGAAGGCTCCACATTCAGCACAGAGCCCGAGGTGGGACTAGATCTCATGACAATGAGATCATGACCTGGGCTGAAATCAAGAGTCAGACTCTTAACCAATTGACCCACCTAGGTGCCCAGGTACTCTGTTGATAGTTGAATTTAGGGCCATTTAAATTGTTCTCAGTAGATACAAGTAGATACAAGTGCTCTTTTCTTCCCCAGGGCAGAAGGTGGCAAGGTGAAGGTCACAGCCCGGCAAAAACATGCATCATACTCAGGGTGGCATTAAGACTCTTCCACACCATTTCTGGCAGCCAGCAATCTATTCTAACTGGCAGATGTGCTCAGTGAGATTAGTTTCCTCCCTGCCCTCAGAGCTTTTCAAACCTTTCAGAGCTCTGCCTTTTTCCCAGCCACCAGGCCCAAGAGGATTAGCCTCAAATGGAAGGAGCTATGGATTACTGAAGAAATCTGAATTCACCTGCTCCCCAGGCTGGAGAAGCTTCTTGGGGACCCACCACACTGTGGGCCAGGGCCAGGCAGAGTGGGGTCTGAATCCTCAGAGTTGGCGCTGGACCTAAGAGCACTAAGCTCCACAGGCCGTTTGTTTCCTGTTTAGGAATATGCCCCCCATGGAGATGAAATGGCCACGCAGAATGCGAAGCGCTTCAGTAGTACCCAACACACACACATGGGCAGTCTTCATGCTGGGTTGGGCACTGGATCCTCCCAGGCAGGTTGCGTTCAGATCCCCAGAAGCTCAGAGAACTTAGCTCCACACATCTAGGAGCGACCTTACAGTCCCTGCTCTTAATTGCTGGCCAGCAGACCCCAGCTTAGCAACTATTCCCAAGCACAATACATTTCACAGCCAGAAAAGATTTTATGAGTTTCCTGGTGTTGCACGTGCCTGGCAGACATTTCCTCCCCTCCTCCCATGACTGTGAGCAGGCCAGCCTTTTGTCCCCATTGCCGCAACCAAGCACCGCCACTCAGCTGCCTGCTCCTTATCGACAAGCTGCACTGACGACAGATGCCTGGAAGTCTTCAGGCAGGTCCCCTGGGAGGTGTGGGGGACAGAAGTCGGAATCTTTCCAAGTCACACCAGAGCCACAGATTCTCTTCAACTCCTTTAATGTACTTTTTGTTTGGAAATTTTTCAAATACACAGAAAAGATTAAATAATGAACACAGAGGACCCTTCAGCCAGATTCACCAACTGCTGACTTAGAGCCACATTTATTCCGTGTGTGCGTGTGTGTGTGTGTGTGTGTGTGTATAAATACTGAGTTTGCTGGACTATTTCTTTTTTTTTAATTTTTTTTAATGTTTGTTTATTTGTGAAACAGAGAGAGACCGAGCATGAACGGGGGAGGGGCAGAGAGAGAGGGAGACACAGAATCTGAAGCAGGCTTCAGGCTCTGAGCTGTCAGCACAGAGCCCGATGCGGGACTCAAACTCACGGACTGTGAGATCATGACCTGAACTGAAGTCGGAAGCTCAACCGACTGAGCCACCCAGGCACCCCTTGCTGGACCATTTTTAATGAAGTTGCAGACGTGACAAGCCAGCCCTGGACAGTGTACAACCCTGAAGTCATTTTCCTACATAATCATAATGCTATTACCAATTCTAAGAACATCAGGATTAATGCAGTAACATTCTTTTCTTTAAAAAAAAAAATTATTATGTTTATTTATTTTGAGAGAGAGAGAGAGAGAGAGAGAGAGAGGCAGAGAGAGAGGGAGACACAGAATCCAAAGCAAGGCTCCAGGCTCTGAGCTGTCAGCACAGAGCCTGATGCGGGTCTCAAACCCATGAGTGTGAGATCATGAACTGAGTCAAAGTCGGATGCTCAACTGACTGAGCCACCCAGGCGCCCCTCTTTCCTTTTTATAAAAAAAAATTTTTTTTAATGTTTATTTAGTTTTGAGACAGAGAAAGACAGAGCATGAATGGGGGAGGGTCAGAGAGAGAGGAAGACACAGACTCTGAAGCAGGTTCCAGGCTCTGAGCTGTCAGCACAGAGACCGACGCGGGGCTCGAACTCATGGACCATGAGATCATGACCTGAGCCGAAGTCGGATGCTTAACCGACTGAGCCACCCAGGCACCCTCTTTTCTTTTTTTTTTTTTTTTTTTTTTTTTAAGTAAGCTCCACACCCAGCATGGAGCTTGAACTCACGACCCTGAGCAATCAAGGGTTGCATGCTCCACTGAGTGAGCCAGCCAGGTGCCCCGGCAATAACATTTTCTAATATTCAATCTACATTTGACTTCCCCTAAGGTGCCCAAAATGTCTTTTATTATAACCTTTGTTTTTTTTGGATCCAGGTTCAACAAAGCTCACACATGGTGTCCCCTTATATCTTTGAGTCCTATTCTTTGTTTTTCATGACACTGACTCTAGATAAACCCAGGCCAGTTTTCTTCTAAAATGTCCTATATTTTGGGGCGCCTGGGTGGCGCAGTCGGTTAAGCGTCCGACTTCAGCCAGGTCACGATCTCGCAGTCCGTGAGTTCGAGCCCCGCGTCAGGCTCTGGGCTGATGGCTCGGAGCCTGGAGCCTGTTTCCGATTCTGTGTCTCCCTCTCTCTCTGCCCCTCCCCCGTTCATGCTCTGTCTCTCTCTGTCCCAAAAATAAATAAAAATGTTGGAAAAAAATTAAAAATAAAATAAAATAAAATAAAATAAAATAAAATAAAATAAAATAAAATAAAATAAAATAAAATAAAATAAAATGTCCTATATTTTGGGAGCACCTGGCTGGCTCAGTTGGTAGGGCATGCAATTCTTGATCTCAGGGTCATGAGTTCAAGCCCCACATTGGGCCTAGAGACTACTTAAAAAAAAAGTCCCATATTCTGGACTGTTTCCTCATGATAAAACAGTTTGGGCAAGGAAACTACAGAGGTGATGTTTTGTCCTTCTTACCGGATCACATCAGGAGTTATATAACGTCAGTTTGTCCCGGCAATAGCGATGCTACGTTTGATCGCTTGGTTAAGGAGGTGACACCAGATCTCTCCATTTTAAAGGTACCATTTTCCTGTGAAATTAATAAGTAATCTGTGAGGTGACGCCTTCAGACTCTCTGAATATCCTGTTTCCCAACAACCTTTATTTTTTAAGTTTATTTATTTAGAGAGAGACAGAGACAGCGTAAGCAGGGGAGGGGCAGAGAGAGAGGGAGAAGAGAGAGAATCCCACGCAGACTCCACACTGTCAGCACAGAGCCCAATGGGGGCTCGAACCCACGAAACTGTGAGATCATGACCTCAGCCCAAACCGAGAGTCGGACGCTTAACCCACGAGCCACCCAGGCATCCCCCCACCAAACTTTAACTGAATGATTTGGCGTCCAGGAAGAATTCTTTCCTGAATAAGTAAGTAATTACACTGGGGTTGAAAAAGAATTTTTAACAATTCTATCATTCTATCTACATTTTTCTTTTTGGATGTTTACATTGTTCCAAATTTGACCAGTGGGAGCCCTATCATCATACTTATAAGATTAAAAAAAAAATCCTAAAACTACTGAAGCACTCAGCCTGGGTCTGCAGCCAGGCACAGGCACATGAACCCTTAGTGTAGGTGGCAGTGGTGAACCTGCAAATAATGCCCTACAAGACCCTTTGCACACCCAGCTGACCGAGTCCTCTTGCTACTCTGATGCACAGACAACCGGGAGAGCCCCAGCCATTCCTGGCATGTCACACAATTACTGGACTGACCACCACAAGTCCAGCCAAGTGGCCTGACTCAACCAAAGTGGCAAGACACTGTCAGTCCAGCAAGCCTCAGGAGGGACTCTCACAGACTGGCTTTTCTTTCCTTTTCTTTTTTTTAATAGCATTTTTGTTTGTTGTGGTAAAATGCACATAACATAAAATTCACCATTTTAACCATACAGTTCAGTGGCATTCAGTACATTCACATTGTTGTGCAACCAATCACTAGAACCCTTCTCATCTTGCAACACGGAAACTGTACACCCATGAAACCCAGTAACTCACTGTCCCTGTGCCCCCTCCTCTGGTAACCACCATTCTATTTTCTGTCTCTATGAACAGACTACTCTAAAGACTGGCTTTTCGGGGCGCCTGGGTGGCGCAGTCGGTTAAGCGTCCGACTTCAGCTAGGTCACGATCTCGCGGTCCGTGAGTTCGAGCCCCGCATCAGGCTCTGGGCTGATGGCTCGGAGCCTGGAGCCTGCTTCCGATTCTGTGTCTCCCTCTCTCTCTGCCCCTCCCCCGTTCATGCTCTGTCTCTCTCTGTCCCAAAAATAAATAAAAAACGTTGAAAAAAAAAAATTAAAAAAAAAAAAAAAAAAAAAAAGACTGGCTTTTCTTCTTATACCTATGGTCCTAACATTCAAGCCTTCACCAGACCAAACAGGATTCCTGACTTTTCTGAATTAGGGCTGAGAGAAACAGTACCTTTAACTGCTTAAAAAAATGTTTTATTTTAGGGCCACCTGGGTGGCTCAGTTGGTTAAACGTCTGACTCTTGATTTCGGCTCAGGTCATGATCTCACGGTTTGAGAGTTTGAGTCCTGCATTGGGCTCTGTGCTGACCACACAGAACCTGCTTGGGATCCTGTGTCCCTCCCCCAATTCACACTCTTCCTCCCTCTCAAAAATAAATAAATAAACTTTAAAAAGGTTTTATTTTGGAAAAATTAAAATACCAAAAAAAAAAAGAGATGTTCTAACGAACCCCTAAGAATACATCACCCATCTCCAACAATCATCAACATTTATACTGCCTTCAGAAAAATTCCTAAACAAAACGGTGCAGAGTAGAATTCTATAAAAAGTCAGTGCCGCCCTATCTGTGATGTCCAGGCCCAGGGCTGCTCACACACTACTACACAGTCTGCTTCACGTACTGCTTGCTGTGAACTCCCCCATAGACAGCCCTTCATGCCCAGCAAGACACCTCTTTACACACTCATCTGGGGTTACCTGCTGCCCATTCAGGAGCTACACTGAGGCTCAGGGATGAGGCCACAGTTTCCTGGCTAAAGAAAACCAGGTTTTAAAGCAACAGCTGGTTCCTCTTCTTCCCTAAAGAAATGAACGCTTTTAAAAACAGGCAAAGCTACTGTTCCCCAAGAAGGGCCATTCCCCTATTTTAAAGTTTTCCCCTCTCTTTTCATCTGAGAAAGAGAAAAAATGTGAATAGGAACTGAGGCCCCATGGCTGCCCCACAACCCTCAGGAGCCCTCTGTCCTACTCTGTCAGGTGCTGATGGTAAAGGGAGGTGAGGGAGGCAGGTCAGGGGATAAAGGGCCACTCCACTGGCTTCCCAGCCTTGCCTGGCCCTCCGGGTAGGCCTGGTATCTTCGGAGGTGACTGTGGGAAGGACCAGGCAGTAGATAGAGATGGCTGGAGCCAAAGAGGAAACAGGAAGCTGTGGTGGAGAGCTTTCTCCCAGTACCCAGGGGAAGAAGTATGGGCCCATTTGTTCCCAGGCAGGACCAGGCTGAATGGAGACTTTTCTGATGCTAATTCTTTCTTCCTCAGATTCTTCCTTCCTTGGGGGAGAGAAGTGGCTATCAGGAGAGACATATATTTAACGTGAGCTGAGAATATTTAATGAGGGCTGAGAATGTTGTGACCCAGGGGAGCCCAGATTCTGGGGGAGGTCCTGACTGGAAACAGGTTGAGAATGCCCTCTCCAATATCATGTGTGATTTCGGGCCATCACTTAGAAACCCATACCTCAAAGAGTGGTAGGGAGGCTCAGGAGATAGCACAAGTAACGTGACTGGCACAGATCCTAGGACAAAGAAAGCACTCCATAAACAACAGCAGCTGCTGTTCTATGATTTATGGAACATGGTACTTATTCTTTGCACCCCAGACCCAGGATCTTCTTCTCAGGTCCTGTTAGGTAAGTACGGATGAACCAAAGTTGGTAGCTAGTGCCGCAAGACATTTTATTACAGGCCCCGAAAAAGGGGTAGAAATAAGCTCAAGAAAAGGCTCCCCAACCCCAACTCAATGCCCCTGGCCAGGCTATGCTGGACTCTAGAGTGGCTCCAGCCTCCTTCCCCTGGACTGTGACCTTGAACTCCACCCTGGTGCTGCAGGTTCCAAGGTTCACATAGAGGGAAGCAAAGGGGACCACGGGGTCCACAGCCTTTCCCAGATGGGTCCTCTCCACAGGCGTGGGACTTTCCCAGGTCACCGAGCTAGTCAGCAAGAGACAGAACATGCATGAACCAGGACATGCATTCTGGGTGCACAGGGATTCTGCTGCCAGGTGCCACCACAGTCCAGCAGGCACCAAGAAACACAGGCAGCACCCAGGGAGGGGAGGCCTCCGTGTCATGGACTCAGCACATTCTGGTAACACACCGGGAGGCTGGGAGCGTTTCCCACTTGGAATCAAGCTCAGAAGGATTGAGTGAGCTGCTCCAATCACCCAGCTGGTAGGGGACAAATCAGAATTGGAAATCCAGCAATCTGTTCCATGAGGTCAGGGGTCACGTGTGTCTTGTAGAACATCACAGATCCCCTTTACGTGGCACAGCATCTGGCACAAGGTGAATAAAGAACTGCTTTTTATTTTAAATGATGAATAAACGGCGCCACAGTCCAGAGCATCTCAGAGTCATGAGGATCCCTACAATCCCAAAGAGTCTCCATAATGAGTACATCTGTCTGGGTGCAGGGATTCCCACAGATGTGGGTGTGAGGCCAGTTGTGCCCCCTCCCCACCTCACAGTCCCATTCTCCACACACACTCTTGTCTTCAACCTCCTCTATGCTTATGCTAGTTTAGCAGTTTAATCTCAGAGCCTTTCTGCTACAGATCAGTACAACCAACAGGACCTACTTTTTCCTCCCAATGAGAGGACTGAAGTTGAAGAGTGTATCTCTAACGGGACACTTTCTGTAATAAAGGACCACCCTCTTCCCATCCACCTAAACAAGCTTTTTCATTAAAAAATTCTTTGGCTTGGGGAGACTGGGTGTCTCAGGCATTTAAGTGCCTAACTCTTGATCTTGGCTTAGGTCATGATCTCACAGTTCGTGAGTTCAAGCCCTGCACTGGGCTCCGTGCTGACAGCGTGGAGCCTGCTTGGCATTCTCTCTCTCTCTCTCTCTCTCTCTCTCTCTCTCTCTCTCTCTCCCCCTGCCCCTCTCCTTCTCTCTCTCAAAATAAATAAATAAACAGATAAACTTCAAAACATTCTTTGGCTTTTTGTATTTTACTGGAGGCCAGAAGGGGGCTTCTTCCTTGTCTCCCTAGAGCACACTGCTCATACGTCCAGCAGGCAAATGTCTTCCTGAGGAACCATGGGAGACAGATTTTGAGTGATGTGACAGAGAAGCCAGGAAGCCACTCTGAGGACAGCACCCTCTGAAAGGCTGTTTTACTTTTTTTTTTTTTTTTTTTTTACAGAGGGCAGGGGGCACTCTGATGAACCACCCGTGGTTCTAGAGAGGCCCGGCCATGCACTGGCTGTGAGGGCTGGGCAAGCCGATGGGGCAAAGGTGGCTTGAAGGCTCAGCGTGTTGGAATGGTGCCCAGTGCTCCCCCCAAACAGTGGATCTTGCTCTTGTGAACTTCTGTTGACTCAGGGCCAACCGTGCAACTGCAGTCATAGGGACCATGACAGGTTAGTTTCTGGATAGAATCTGATACGGTGGAGACAAAAAGTCAGGGACAGAGTACAAAAACCCTGCAGCTAAAGGCAGTGCTTGGGTGCTCTTTGGGGGAGCGGGAAGCTGTGCAGACCTCTGGGAGCGCCCCTCCCACTCTGCCCTAACCCTGCTGCAGGGATCTGGAGATTAGGAAATGTCCTGGAGAAAAAGCCTCTGATCTTAGCCAAACCGGGCAAAGGGGCCAGCCGGGTAGACCCGGCGTGAAGGTGGACCTGGGATCTGCCCTTGGTGAGTTTCACCCTTCCTTAGGACACAAAGAAAGGTCCTTACAATGGCTTACAGCCCCAGGGAGACGGTGTGAGTGGAAGCAACGTCTACAGTCCCGGTCGCTGAAGAAGACTCCACAAACTCGTACCTCCTCTGTGCTGAGTACAGTGGAGCACAGATCAGATCCCCGTCCACAAGATGCCTTACGGTGCCTCCCTCCTCCCCAGGCCTGTCTCCTTTCTCCCCTAAAAGCAGGCTGTTCCATCCATGGCTGTATCTCCAGTCTCTGGCACAGAGTAGGGCTCAATAAAATGTTGAAGGAAACAAATGAATGAATGAAAGCACACGTCTGACTGGCTGAGTCAATTCCTCAGTCCAACTTTGGAAACAGAGACTAGAGGTGAGGCTGCGGGTGGTTGCTGTCTTCAAGAGGAAACTGTAAAAATGCCTCTCAGGTCAGGGTGGTGTTTGGCCAGCTGGGTCACACACTGGCTTCCCTTCTGGCTGTGAGAACTTCCTTGTCTCAGGACAGAGCAACTGGTACAATGACTTCACACGGTGGCAGCAGATCCTGGGTTCCTTTGTGCTCCTCTCTACAGACAATTTCACTATCTAGGGGCACCTGGGTGGCTCAGTCTGTTGAGTGTCCGACTTTAGCTCAGGTCATCATCTCGTGGTTCGTGTCGGGCTCTGTGCTGACAGCTCAGAGCCCAGAGCCTGCTTTAGATTCTGTGTCTCCCTCTCTCAAAAATAAATAAACATTAAAAAAAAAAAAAGTATTAAAAAAAAAAAGAAACGAAACAATTTCACTGTCTAAAAGCAGGGGCTGTGGGGTTGGGGCCCTTTGTCAGGTACATGGCTGGCAGCTGGGGCCAGGACTGAGCACGTGCTTCATGTGGAGGAACAGAGTTCTCTCCACGAATGGAGGTCACTGCTCTGCAGAATGCTCACTCCCAGCTCACCGGGGGTTGCTGTGGGCCAGGCCCGACGGGGCTGTGGCTGCACGAAGAGCAGACAGCGAGCCTTTCTGGGCTGGAGTATCACTGGCATGGCGATCAGGGGTCCTGGCTGGACCTCTGCTGCAGCACAGAGGAGGAGGAGGAGGAAAGGCAACTCTGGCCACTTCCCTCAAGGTTAGAAGGTGAGCTGCTTCCAGACCCGAGACATATCCCTGAGGACTGAGGTGTTCACCCAGGCTGGCTAACATGTGGCTCTGCAGGCTCAGGAAAGAGAGCCAGGAGTTTCCTAGCAACCTCGCTGCCTGCTAGCCGGTCTCCCAGCTGCAGCGGCAGAAGGAAGAAATCCAGCTGTAGGACAAAGGCCGCTGTTGTGTGGTGGCTGAGAGCAAGGACTCAGGGAGACGGCTACCTGGGTCCCCATCCACGTACCCTTGGGCAACTCACCTTAGTGGGCCTCAGCCCTCCTCTGTCAAGTGGAGAAAATAATACTGCCTATTTTATAAGACTGTTGTGAGGACCAAATGAGGAAATCCATACAAAGAATCAGTGGTCTGGCATATAAACAACATACTAACCATTCCCTGATCACTGGGGCCAGGGTCTGCCCTCTACCCCCAAGTTTTGATTACAGAAAAAAAAAATGTAGTGATTTTGCAAGTAATTTTTGTTTTATTCTTTGTATTTTTCTCTATTTTCTAATTTTCTACAAGGAACAAATATCACTCTCCCGCTTGGAAAAAAAAAAAAAAACAGTTTAAAATTCTCAGAAGACACCATTGATGGGACCCTAGAAGTCAGAACTGGCAGAGTAACTTCCAGAGAAGGTTCCAGAACATGGGTCTGTCCTAATCCAAGACTATCTCAGTATGGCCCTGCTTTACAAGTGCCCACAAATCACACTTTCCTAGAAGAGTTCCAGGAACCACAACATGTCAAGTGACAAAGAAGACACTTTTCCTGTCTAGACACTGAAATGCTTATAATTAAATCAAAGACTCAGGAGGCAGGGAGAGGCAACAGATACTCCTTTAAGACAATCTCAAAAATCCAGGCAGGGGCACCTGGGTGGTTTAGTCTGTTGGGTGTCCAGCTCTTGGTTTCGGCTTAGGTCATGATCTCACGGTTTGTGAGATCAAGTCCTGCATCAGGCTCTGCACTGACAGTGGGGCCTGCTTGGGA
Source organism: Neofelis nebulosa (assembly GCF_028018385.1). Lineage (NCBI taxonomy): Eukaryota > Metazoa > Chordata > Mammalia > Carnivora > Felidae > Neofelis > Neofelis nebulosa. Next base: position 51,901,722 of record NC_080782.1, read on the forward strand.
TTCTCTCTCTGTCTCTGTCTCTCTCTCTGTCTCTCTTTCTCTCTCTCTCTCCTCCCCCACTCATGCTCTCTCTCCTCTCTTTTAAAATAAATAAATATTAAAAGTTTATTTATTTTTGAGAGAGAGACAGAGCGCAAGTGGGGGTTGGGGGGCAAAAAGAGAGAAAAAGACAGAATCTGAAGCAGGCTCCAGGCTCTGAGCTGTCGGCACAGAGCTGGACGCGGGGCACGAACCCAAGAACCATGAGATTGTGACCTGAGCCAAAGTCGGACACTTAACCAACTGAGCCACCCAGGTGCCCCTAAAATAAATAAATAAACTTAAGAGAAGGGGAGGGGAGGGGAGGGGAGGGGAGGGGAGGGGAGGGGAGAGGAGAGGAGAGGAGAGGAGAGGAGAGAAGAGAAGAGAAGAGAAGAGAAGAGAAGAGAAGAGAAGAGAAGAGAAAAAAGAAAAGATCCAGGCAAACACACCTAACATAAAAATAATCTCTAATCTCACCACCCAGGGGTATAACGGCTGGCCTGTTTCTTTGGGTCTGAAAGTGGTTTTAAAGCCAACCAAAGTTGCCCTGCCTGTAGTGTCACCACTCATGCTGACTAGGTGGTGGGTGCTCAGTGAAGGGCAGGCTGCTGTGACCCGAGGAGTGAAATGTCTCCACCACGGACAGCCTGAGTCTCTGAGGTGAGACAAGGAAGAGATATAATCTGGAAAAGTCTCCAGTGGCTCTCCCAGGGGGCAAGAGGACTAACGAATTAGGACTCTAAAGTTCTTCTTCTTCAGCATTAACAGAAGAATGCATATAACACAATCCTGACTGTAACAAGGGAGAAGGTACTGGTAAGACACAGTATTCACTACAGAGAGGGTTCAAGGTTAAAGTAAATAAAAAGAAAAGAAAGATAAATGCCTAGCTCTGAGCAGCCAGGCTGCAGATAAGTGTGAAGAGCAGACAGGGTGCTTGACGTCAATGTCTTGGTCATCTTCCCGCTAAGATGTGGGCCAGGCTATTCTCCTGAAAGTAAGGACATTTAGATTTTCTTAGAAGGGTCACTGGCTCGTTCCTGGCGTGTCTCCAGAGACCTGCTGGGTCTCTGGCTTGAAGGCTGCTTCTTTAGGAGATGCCTCCAGATCATAAGCAACATAAGGATGGGGATTAGATTTGTTTTGTGCCCCCAACTATCTCCCAGGCTCAGTGCATAGGAGGTAAAGGTGTGTGGAATGACTTATCTTCAGTGACAGGGACTATAGATATTCCTTCTGTTTGCCACTGACTCCATGGGTATATAGCTTCCGGTATACAGCAGAGGTCCAATAAATGTTTTGTTTTGTTTTGTTTTGTTTAAATGACTTACCTGTGTGGGGTCATGGGCTCCTGAACATTGCATCTTCAATTAACCCATGCATCTTAAGACTTCCCTCTTACTCTCCCCAGCCACAGAAAAACCCTACTTGGATCCCAGAACCCCAGGCCCTGGAAAAACAGGCCTGAGCACTAAACTTGCTAAGGCAAACTGTACAATTTCTGAGTTTCCGGCCCAGCCAGTTTCCTGACCAACATGTCACACAAAATCCTTCCCCTGAAAATAGCTCTAAGCCTGCCAGTCTGCAGAGATGGGAACAGGAAATGGAAAATCACCATGTCCTCACTCACAGCACTGCAACATCAGGGCCCCAAGTCCGGATGTATTTGGTGTGGCCCTCGGGTGACAGACCACTTTTTCCAGTCCAGCCCATGCTGTGGGGTCACCACCAAGATGCTACTGATTAGAAGAGGCACCATTGATGTTGCACAGCCTTTGGAGGAAATAATAAACGACTGTCAATATTAAGTGCACACATCAAATGTAAGACGAGTCTTCATTTTCTGAAATGGGAAACCACGGCAGGAAGGGAATGTAGGATTCCTCCTAGCCACTCCCCCGTGAATTATCTCCTGCATGGGGGCAGCCATATTTCCTTGCAGATTTGGGTTTAATCCTGTAAATGAATCTCCTGCTTTGCTTTGTCTAAAGTACACCCGTGAAAAAGGCCACCTGGAAAAATGGCCCCCTTTGCATCCACTGCCCACGATTAGTACCTTAGGGGCATTTCGACTATTCCCAGCTTGGGGAGAGCTGGTGTGTTTAACTTCTCCCCCAGCAGGAAGGTACTGCCTTCCTTCATCCCCTCCACCAGGAGGGATTAAGACTGCTTTCAAGTCTGCAACAGGGAGACCCCATCCCATCGCCCCCCTGCCCTGCTCTCAAAGAAACTGCTTCTCAGAGGCAGCAGTTGCTAATCAAAGCAGGGGGAGGAAAGGGGAAGGATGCAGGGGTGACTGAGGGGGGAGTGAAGGTGCTTTACTGGGACAGAGATGGGCCACTCCTAGAATTTCCTGAGGCCCAGAGAGCACAAGCCCTTGGTAGGCAATGGTTTTCACTGGTACCTTCGCTAAGAGATGAGACTATTCATTTCTGGCTTGAGGAGTCTTAAAAGCAATTGGTCTGGGGAACTCATTTCTCATCTGGGCATCCTGGACAGGCAAGGCAGCAGGAGGGATGCAAAGGTACTTCCTGCTAGGAGCACAGAAGGAAAGCCATAAGTAGACACTGGTGGGGGGTCGGCATGGGGGAGGGACACTGCTCCTCCACTGATGGTTTCTTGAGGTAGAGAAGTGTGGTTCCTAAGGCTCCCACAAATTAAGTTCAATTTAAGAAAAGGGATCTTGTCATTCACGAGGCAATTTAGTGTTTCCTATCAAAATCTTACATGCACACAATGCACACACCTTTGTCCCAAGCATTTCCATCTCTGGGCATTTTTCTCACACTTCCTTGTACAAAAATACAGGGAAAAGGATAGTTGTCATACTGTTGACAGTAGTGAAAAAACCAGATGGCAATCTAAATGGCCACCAACAGTGGAGTAATCAAACAGACGTCAGTGTTTATGATATAGAGAACTCTGCAGTCAAGGAACAGTAAGGTAAACCCAGACAGACTGACAGGAAAGATGTTCTTGACGTGCTACGAAGAAAGCACTCTTGGTATTAACCCACCTGTGTAAATACACAATTGATTCTGGTTATTTGCAGAAGCTGTGTTCCATAGTCACTGGGAAAGGCAGAACTAGTGAACCCAGAACCGGGCTCCTAGGGAAGTACAGAGTTAGGTTCCTGTGAGCCACTGGTCATGTTTTCATCAATCGATCAACACAGAACCTGGTTCTGTGTATTTCTGTTCAATATACTGTTGATTCATTATCACTGAACCCACAGCCTGCAGCACTGTAACTCGCGCCTGAACAAGCCTCATCTAGCACACAGGTTTTTTCTGAACGGCACATCATGGCCTTGCACTCAAGAATGCGAGACAGCACTTCAGCACTATGCTTCTTGGGGGCCGTATTAAGCAGTAAAACCACCAACAAGCAGAAAAATGAGAAAATGTGGCACTAAACACACTGAGAAAAGGACCCTTGTTTTTAAGCACGAGAGCTGAATCAAGAAGGCAGAGCGTTGTCTTTGTTCCTCAGCTGGGAACGTGCACACTGGGTGCCTCTGCACATGTCCACGAATGACCGCCAAAGTTCTGTGAGTATGGATTTTGAGATTACAAATAAATTTTAGTGAGGAGCACCTGGGTGGCTCAGTCGGTTAAGCACCTGACTCTCAACTTCAGCTCAGGTCATGATCTCACGGTTTGTGAGTCTGAGCCCCACAACACTCTGTGCTGAGAGTGCTTGGGATTCTCTCTCTCTCTCTCTCTCTCTCTCTCTCTCTCTCTCTCTCTCTCTCTCTCTCTCTCTCTCTCCCCCTCCCTCCCTCCCCCTCTCCCTCTCCCTCTGCCCCTCCCCTGCTCTCTCTCTCTCTCAAAATAAATTAAAAAACCCACAAATTTTAGTCAATTCGCAAGTATGGAATCTCTGAATTATGAGGAATTACAGTAGGTCAATTTTGGAAAAAGACATAAGAAACTACTCCCAGAAGGTATTTTTGGTGAGTGGGATAAGCAGCAGATTTTTTACTTTATTCTGTGAATCTCACTGTCCAAATGAGTATACTATTTCTAATTTTGGGGTCACCTGGGTGGCTTAGTTGGTTGAGCATCCGACTTCAGCTCAGGTCATGTTCTCACAGTTCATGAGTTTTGAGCCCTGAGTTAGGCTCTGTGCTGACAGCCTGGAGTCTGGAACCTGCTTTGGATTCTGTGTCTCCCTCTCTCTACCCCTCCCCTACTCACACTGTGTGTGTGTGTGTGTGTGTGTGTGTGTGTGTGTGTGTGTGTGTCTCAAAAATAAAGAAACATTTTAAAAAATTAAAACAAAATTTTCAGTGGGAAGGTGAGCCTTTCTGTAGGTACATGCATCATAGCATGACAGATTCACTGTGAGCTAAAGGATACTCTGCCCCCACATTTGATGCTTCCCTCTTCTGGGGAGGAGGAGGGCTGAAATGAAGGCTAGCAGAGGACTCAGCCTCACCTACAAAAGCCTGAAAGTCAGAACTTTACCCCAAGAAACAAACTTGTCACCCTTAACTTTTCCCACTTCACATACCAGAAGCAGTCAGTGAGGGGCAGGATGGGGCTCAAATCCAGAAGAGAAAGTACGATGGAATGGGGGAAAGGGAGGGAATCTTCCAATTCTGTTTACTGGGCAGTTTATATGGGTGTAATCTAGGATTCCTTTTACCACCTTGTCAATAAAAATAGATTTATTTTCCCAATTATGAAAACACATAAATATGTTTGGGTCTGGAAGTATACACACCAAACTGTGGCAAAAGGCCTAAGGGTTTGGGGAAAACAATTTTTTTTTCTTTTTTCTTTTAGAGAGAGTGTGAGCACACACACACAAGTGGGACAGGGGCAGAGAGAGTGAGAGACAGAATCCTAAGCAGGCTCCATGTTTGGCATGGAGCTCGATGCAGGGCTCAATCCCACACCTCTGGGATCATGACCTGAGATGAAATCAAGAGTTGGACACTCAACTGATTAAGCCACCCACCCAGACATCCCGGAAATGAATTTTTATACTACTGTATCTTTTGGATTTTTTAATAATAAAAATGTATCTCATACCTTTTTGATTGTAATAACAACGTCTCACATTTAAGGCCATGCTGCCCTACCAAAAAGGCCACCCTGGTCATGACTCCTGCCTTTTTGGTTTTCTTCCCCACCCTCTCTCCTTCTCAGGTTGCTTCATGCCCTGGCCAAGCACTCAACACCCAGTCATCTCGGAGCAGCAGTAGCTAGGCAAAAGCAAAACTCTGGGTTTCCTTAAAAAGTTCAACACTGAAGAGCCAATTCTAATCAGCAATTCCACTCTTAGGTTTATGCCTAAAAGAACTGAAAATAGGTGTTCAAACAAAACTGGTACTGAATGTTCATAGCAGCACTAATAATAATAGCCAAAAGGTGGAAACAACCCAAATGTCCATCAACAGATAAATGGATAAACAAATTGTGGTATGCCCATACAACAATGTTATTCAGCCATGACGAGGAATGAAGGACTGATGTGCGCTACAACTTGGATGAACCCTGAAAACATTAAGTGAAAGAAAGCAGACAAAAGGTCATGTACTGTAGGATTCCTTTCACACGAAATGTCCAGAACAGGCAAATCCGTACAGATAGAACACAGATTAATGGCTGCCAGCGGCTGTGAGTGGGAAGGAATGGGAAGTGGCCACTTAATGGATACAAGTGTTCCTTTCAGGGGGATGAAAATGTTCTGGAACTAGAGAGAGGCAACAGTTGCACAGCAGTGTGAATGGATGTACTAAACGCCATGAAACTGTATGGTTCACAATGGCTAAAATGGTAAATTTCATGTTGTGATATGAATTTTACCGCATTTAAAAAACAAACAAAACTCCTGAGCTGTGTGATCATAGGCAAGTTACTCAGCCTCTCTGAGCTTACAGAATGGGCAGATGACAGCACAACCACATAGGCTGGTTGGGAGGATTCCATGAGACATGGGTGTTAAGTGCTTGACACACGGCTGGGTATGGAGAAAGGGGCTAGTAAGTAATAAAGCTGCGGCCACCAGGATGACAGTTACGGCACGCTGACAAAGCCCATTCACCTGGAAGTTGTGGGGTCTCCATGCTGCCAAATTATCCTTTTAATTAAACAGCCATAACAACAACAAAAAGAGGGGCTGGGAAGCTGTAAAAGATGAAAGATTAAAGAAGACAGTGGCTCTACTCTATTTACAGGATACTTACATCTAGATTATATTTATGGTAGGATTCTATCTCGTGTAGGTTACGTGAACAGTTAACTCAATCATAGGAAGACCAAGTCCACCATGGAACAACCTATAAGCTCTTGCTTTTCCACCTCCTTCCATGGGTCTGACCCTTGACTTCCACTGGTCTGACCAAGATATGGACCCTTGACTGACCCTTGATTTATGGGGGCAGAGGGGCTGTAGGTAGGTGAGAAAGTTCCATCTGTGCAAAGGCCCTTATCTGGAAACAGCTCTAAAAACTGAAAAACTGACAGGTGGGTGCAAGAAATGTTACTCTTCTTATCTAGGAATTATCTGGTACAGAATTAGCAGAACTCAAAACTTCCTGAGGCAAGGTGACCACCCCCCCACCCCCCGCCCCTTGTGGCTAATAGTCAGCCTGGGGAGAGGGGAGGGAGCAATGAATAGGATTTCAGGCTGTCATGGAAACTTTTCTTTCCTTGGGCCTCTGAGCATATGGCAGGTGTCCTGAAAAATCCGTTCCTGCTGCCCCAGGCTGGCTGCTGCCCTCAGACATGTGGGTGGGGGTGTCTGCCTCTCTGTCTGAAAGGCCCTCTTCCCTCTGCCATGACGGCGGCAGCACAAAGGAGTCTCCAGTGTGCGCCTCACATCCCAGCTCCCCAGACAGACACTGGGGGACAGCCTCCATGGCCTCATGGAAATCTAAGTCCCCTGCCCCCATGGGGCCTCGATGCAGCCCATAGATCACAGACAGCAGCAGGCCAAAGGCCATGGCACGGACTTCTCCTAGGCCGCCTGAAATGTGATGCCCGTTCTGCCCTCAGCCGACAGGGATATCTTGCAAGCCCTGCATCTCTTCCCAAGACGGAAGAGAGCTACATGTTGTTTTGGGACTTTGAGGTAGCAAGCAGACTGGATTCCCACCCAGCAAGACTGACTTCTCTGTAGAACACAGGAAATCCAGCTGGCCCAAGGTAGAGCAAATCAAATTGGAAGACTGTACACCCAAAGCAGCCAAAGGGATTAGAATAACAGGTGGAAAGTGCCATGGTGGAAAACAATACAGAATATTTAAAACTCTATAGCTGTGCTTCTGGAACTGGGTGATCGTGGCCACAGGGGTTCAGGGCAGCATGCCGAGGACAGAGCCATAGGAGAAAATGGGTAGCATCCTCTTGTGGCATCGGTGGGACTCAAGGATTGGAGAGGGGCCGATATAATAAAACAGGATGATAACATATTGTAGAGGGGAATGTAAACTCTGACTGAATTGTAAGAAGAAAATACTAGATGTCAAGGAAATGTCATGATTGTAGCTAGCCACTTTGGGGCACGTCACTCCTTTCCATTAAGGGCACCTTGGAGAGGTGTGAAAGCCCAGCTCGGAAGGAACCTCTAGCTTCATTCATTTCCTTTATTCCACAAATATTTTTGTCTGGTCTTATGATGTACTAGGTTCGTTTCCCTCCCCAAAACTTACTGTTTAGTAGCGGGGGTGGGTGTTAATTAAGAGTGCATGATGCCATGGAAATATGTATTTGCTGAGTGTGTGGGGGAAGGCTTTCTCAAGGATGTGGGGTCTGAGTGACATTTAATTGGGTCCAGACAGGTGGGGTGGGGAAGCTTTCTAGGCAGAGGAGACAGCATGGGCAAAGTTCTGTGACAGGAGGGGGCCTAGCTGGAATTCAGTGCCTGAAGAGGGGAAATGTATGAGGTCAGACAGACAGGACCTTGATAGACGATCCCTATCCTCAGACTGTTGGTAAACCAGGGGGCGATTTTAAGCAGCAGGATGGCATGAGAGAACTGTGTTTTAAGCACATGACCTGAGCAGCATAGTCAGGCGGTAGTCCCTACTGAGGCAGACAGACAGACAGCTATGCTGTGTTTTTTGTTGGGCCTCAATGGAAGATTGAGGCCTGGTGTCCAGGCCTGGTGACAACACAATGGGTCTTGGTTGGCCCCAATCAAGCAGTCACATTTCTACATACCTCTAAGAACAGTGGTTGTTAGGGTTTCCCCTAATATACATTCCCCTAATAGCACATTCAGAGGCCCTATGCCCCTGGTGACACTGCCTTAAGAGTACAGGTTCTGGCACCACGCAGTTCTGGGCTCAAACTGTGTCTGCTATATACTAGCTAGATGACCCAAGGCAAGCTTCTTAATCTCTCTATGTCTCGGTAAGATGGGGGTACTATAAGTATCTGTCTCTCTGTCTCCTTGGGTCATGGTGTGGATGCATTAAAATCAACATGCTAAAATCCTTATCACTTAGCCTGGAACACTACAGACGCTAAAGAAAGTGTTCATTATTATGACTATAGTTTGCATTCGGCAAAGGATGGACACAGAAGATGTGCAAAGACCTCAGAAATGTAAAATGACTCAGGAGCACCCAGGCTCTAAGGAGGGGGGCGGGTGGGTGGGAAGCAGCAGTTTCCACATACTTGCGAGCAGGAGGCAGGACACCGCCACGGCATACAGCTGCTTGGAGGTGGTGATGTTGTAGCGGTCCAGGAAGTGGTCCAGCAGGTAGACAGCCAGGTGCCGGGCCGCGGGGCACAGCTGACAGTGGCTGCTCAGCAGGGTCAGGATGTCCACAAAGAACCGGCGGCTCTTCAACAGTGGGGAGTGGGCTCGGAAGGCGGGCAGCTTCAGCTCCTGGAGGACAGGAGGGACAGAAGGGGGGTCAGGGCTGCCTCCTGAGAGCCTCGGATGCCCCAGGAAAGCGAGACATGGGGGCCTGCCTGCTGGCTGGTGAGGGGCAGTGATTCCCTCCAGACCCTTCAAGTCCCAGGATGGCAGCCCCTCTATTCCAGAAACTCCTGGACCATCTCCCATCTGCCCTCAGTGAGCACAAGCTTGTGAAGTGTCAAGGATATGATGACAGAGGCACATGAAGGAGATAATCGGCACCAAAGACATCAGTCATTCCCTGGGGAAAGGATTAGTATTTGAGATATATAAGCCATAAAAGAATATAGGCCTGGAGGTCAGAGACCTGCATCCCAATTCCAGTTGCACTACTCAACCAAGTCATGCTAGCACGGTCACCTGCCTTCACCTTTGCCTCTTCCTCAACAGCTGAGGGGAGGATTAAATAGAAAATGAATGTAAACACCCAGCACACAGTGACCTCTCAGGGACCCCAGCCTAATTGCCTCTCTGGGTGGGATTGTGAGAGATGAATTTTAAAAAATATTTAATATATGGGGCATCTGAGTGGCTCAGTTGGTTAAGCACCTGACTCTTGATCTCGGATCAGGTCATGATCTCACGGCTCGTGAGTTCGAGCCCCACATCGGGCTCTGTGATGGTAGTACAGAGCCTGCTCGGGATTCTCTCCTTCTCTCTCTGCCCCTCCCCTGCACTCTCTCTCTCTTTCTTTAAAAAAAAAAAAAAACCAAAACATTTAAAAAATATTTAATACACAAAAAGCTGTTAAAATAATAGTACAAAGAACTCCTGAAATACCCTTCACCCAGGCTCCTCAGTTTTCATTTTACATTTTCTCTCTCTGCATGCACATACATTTTTTTTCTAAAAGTAAATTCCAAACATATTTCCCTCCACCCAAGGAGGCAACTTTTACTTTGTAATTTGTACACTGCCATGTTATCCAAATTTATTTCTCCAACATAAGCCAGCAAGAGAAATATCAAGCCAACCAAGATTTTTAATGACAGGAAAAATTTTCTTATATATCTACTATATTTGCAATTTAACCAAAGTAGGCCAGATATGATTTATTTAGGAAATGCCGTAGCTATATTTTGTCAAGTAGAGAAACTAAAGAGAAGCAAAATTGAGGGACAGTGGGAAAGGGGGAACTGGCAGAAGGCAGGTTCCCTGTGGGTGAGATTAAAACAGACTGGAGCCCTTTGTCTGTATCATGCCACTTTCTCAGTGTGACTCTACTGAGATAGCAACAGCTCTGGGACAAGAGATATCTGTTCATTCATTCATTCATTTATTCATTCAAAATATATTAATTCATTCATTTAACTCGGTAAGTATTGAGTGCCTTCTATACATCAGACATTATTCTAGGCACTGGGGATATAACCTAGAATAAGATAGACATACATCTAAATGGAAGATTAAAACCATCAAACTCTTACAAAAGGAGCAAATCTTCATCACTTAGGCAATGGTTTCTTTGATGTGACTAGAAGCAACAGAACTAGAAGCAAGATCATCTAAGTTGGACTTCAAAATGTAAAACCTTCATGCTTCAAAAGACAACATCAAGAAAGTGAAAAGACAACCCACAGAACGGGAGAAAATGTTTGGAAATCATGTATCAATAAGAGGCTGTATCCAGAATAAAGAATTCCCACAACTCAACAATAAAAAGACAACGCAGTTCAAAATGGGCAAAGGACTGAATAGATATTTCTGCAAAGAAGACATGGAAATGGCCAATAAGCACATGAAAACATGCGCAACACTCAATCATTAGGGAAATGTAAATCAAAAACCACGGTGAGATACCACCTCACACCCATTACAATTGCTACTAGAAAAACAAAATCAGAAAATAAACATGTGTTGGTGAGGATGTGACAAACTGGAACTCTCATCCACTGGTGGTGGGAAGGTAAAATGGTGCAGCCACTGTGGAGAACACTCTGGCAGTTCTTCAAAACGTGAAGCACAGAGGAAGCACGTGACCCAGCAATTCCAATCCTTGCTGTATGCCCAAGAGAAATGAAAACATGGACACACAAAAACTTGTATAGGAGTGTTTCTAACAGCTTTATTCATAACAAGATAGGGAAACTGAATGGACCCCATGAAAGACTACTTTTTTGTTGCCTCTATTCTTGCTAGGACCTATACCTCCACTCTACACACACTTTATGGTACAGATAATGTATATCCTCCTTATAAAGGGCATGGAGTTAATGATTTCTTTGGAGTCATTCAGCGCAGCAGATAACATCTAAGGAGTGATGAGGTGGGTCCTCGTGAACCATTTTCCAAGACCATTGACTCACCAAGACCATTGGCTCCAGGGCATAGTGACTGATGGAGGACACCTAAACACTTCTCTTTGTTGCTGGATGCCTGAGAAGACACGTGCATTGACCATAATCCTCAATGAAAACCCCAGACCCCAAGCAAACATGAGACTCACACCTCTTTCCTTTCTGAGTCGCCCACTCTGTCTGTATCTGCTTTATGTCCTCAATAAATGCTGCTCTCACTTCCTCTCGGCTTGTGCTTAATTTCTATCCTGTGAGAAGCCAAAGACCCTCTTGGCTGGTCCTGAGGGATTTCCTCTGCGTCCTCGGACGCAGCCAACCTGCATCACTAACAGTCTCCAAATGGAAACAACCCAAATGTGCATCAACTGATGAATGGAAAAACAAAATGTATCCATACACCACACAATATTACTTGGCCATAAAAAGGAAAGAATATGAACGACCCTTGAAAACATTATGCTAAGTGAAAAAAAGCTAGTCATAAAAGACCACATATTGTATGATCCCATTTATATGGTATGTCCAGTATAGGAAAATCCATACAAACATAAAGTACGTTAGTAGTTGCTGGGAGTTAGGGATGGGTGGACGTTAATGGGCGGGGGGGTGGGGGGGGGGTGGGGGGGGTGGGGGTGGTGACTGCTAATGGTTTCTTTTTGGGATCATGAAAACATTCTGAAATTAGATAGTGTTGATGGTTGCACAATGCTTAATATGCTAAAGGCAACTGAATTGTATACTTTCAAAGGGTGAGTTTTATATGAATTATATCTCAATAAAGCCATCTTTTTACCATTCTCATGGAGTTTCTAGACCAGTAAGAGATGGGAACCAAATAATAAGGCAATTACACAATTCCAAACGGTGATCAACACTACAAAGGAGGGGTGCCTGGGTGGCTCAGTTGGTTAAGCATCTGATTCTTTGTTTTTTTGTTTTTTTAATGTTTATTTATTTTTGAGACAGAGAGAGACAGAGCATGAACGGGGGAGGGGCAGAGAGAGAGGGAGACACAGAATCGGAAGCAGGCTCCAGGCTCTGAGCCATCAGCCCAGAGCCCAACGCGGGGCTCGAACTCACAGACTGTGAGATCGTGACCTGAGCTGAAGTTGGACACTTAACCAACTGAGCCACCCAGGCGCCCCTTAAGCATCTGATTCCTGATGTCAGCTCAGGTCTTGATCTCAGGGTCATGAGTTCAAGCCCCGCATTGGGCTCGGTACTGAGTGTGGAGCCTCCTTAAAAAACAAAAACAAAGACGAAACACTACAAAGGAAAACCCTGAGCAGTGAACGCCCCCATCTTCTCAAAGGGAGAAAGGCCTTCCCTGGGAAAGTGAAGCCTGCGTTGAGATTTCATGCTGGGATCTCTCCTCTTCTGGCTTGTTCCCCCACAGAGCTCTGAGCCCAGGACATCTCTCTTGCTAACCCCAGGGCTCTGCTCATGGAAGGTGCTCCAGGGTGAATACTCTCTCTCCCTCATGTTTACACATAAACTGGAGTTTGACAAAGTCCTGAAACCCCAGGCTTTACTTAACCTGCAAGGGATCTGAGACCACAAGACTTTTAATGTACCTTTTTCTCAACCTTTTTTTTTTTTTTAAAGTAATCTCTACACCCAACATGGGGCTCGAATTCATGACCTTGAGATGAAGAGTTGCAAGCTCCACCAACTGAGCCAGGCGGGCACCCCAGTTTTTTTCATTTAAATCAGAGACAATCTTTTATTGTCAGTTTAACTTTTTTAAAGAAAAGATTTGACTTGTGTATTATTCATCTTCATTGTCTGATGAATTTATGGGCCACTGTAGGATTTCAAACTCCTTGAGGGCAGGGTCTGGGTCTGCTCTGGCTCATCCCTGTTTTCTCAGCACCCTGGGGTGTCCGAACATCATCAGGTACCTAATACTAGCTGTGGAAGGAATAAAGGCAGGGAGGGGGAGAGCTGGGGAGGAAAGAGGAATGAATTGCAGTGGTGAGTGGAGAATGCCCTCAGCCCATCAGTAGGGAGCAGCAGTGGGGGCTTCAAGGAGGAGAGATCCATCCAGCCAGGATTTGGAAGGATGTTTAGGAAGTGACTGTTGAAGATACAGGAAGGGAGGAAGCTCAGCAGGAAAAACTGCATTGGCAAAGGCTACACAGGTGTCCCATCCAGGGAATCAGGGCACTTGAACAGCCAGACAGGTAGGGTGTGCCCAGACAAGCAGGTGAGGACGGCGGGCAGTCCCACCTTGTGTGCCCTGCTAAGACATCTAGCCTGCTCCGCGGGCAACAGAGAGCCCCTGAAGGGCTTAGAGCAGGGCATAAACACTGGTAGGGTGGCTACGCATGAAGATCTCTCAGCCAGGCTCCTCCAGGGCTATGTCCAGACACCTGGTAGCAGCAGCCAATGCGGGGCTGCAGCTGCAAAAGCAGCCTCCTCCTCCACCCTCCGGCAGCCCCCACAAGCCTGCAGGCTACTTGGGTATTTCCTCTAAACAGCCGGCTCTGAGGCTCTTGACAAGACGCAACCACAGTCACAGATCCTTGGTGTTCCGTAGGCAGCAGCTGCCGGAAATGAGACAAGTGACCTTTGGCCCAGACTGCACTGCCCCCATCAAGGCAGTTCAGAGTCCCAAAACACAACAGGTCAGATATGCAGAGTCCTGACTTCCCTGCCTGCTCAATTTGGCCAAGCTTAACTCCTTCTGCACTTTCTCCTGTGTCAACTGGGAGAAGAGAGCTCCCTCTGTATACTTTCCTGAGGAAAGGGTCCGCTGGCGTGAGCAGATTCCCAAAGGAAGTCATCCATGCATAAAACAGAAAGTTATGAAGACGGCACCTGGGTGGCTCATTGGGAGGGTTGAGCTTTCGACTTTGGCTCAGGTCATGATCTCGCGGCTCGTGAGTTCGAGCCCTGCATTGGGCTCTGTGCTGACAGCTCAGAGCCTGGAGCCTGCTCAGATTCTGTGTCTCCCTCTCTCTCTCTGCTCCTCCCCCACTCACGCTCTGTCACTGTCTCTCGAAAATGAATAAACGTTAAAAAAAGATTAAAAAAAAAAAAGAAAAAGTTATGTTCCTCTGGAACAGGCAACAGTACGGGTCAAGAAGGATTTGGCAAATAGGGGTTCCCAGAAGTGGCCGAGTGTCAAAAGTGGGCAGGATTCTGAAAGTAGAACAGCCATCTGTGATGCTCTTCACCCCCATTTCTGCTCATTCCTCAGATATTGGTTTAAATGTCCCTTCCTAAGTTTTCTCTGACTCCTCATCATTCAAAATCAAGCCCCCCTTGTTCTCTTAGCATGCTATTCTTCACGGCCAAGTATGTACTTATTTACATGTGTCTTCCTGCTAAACTCTAGCTCCGGAGGGTGGAGGTCAAGTCCACTTTGCCTATACCATTTGCCCAGTGCCCAGACGGAGGTGCTCAAAAACTATCTGCAGGAGTAAAAAGGAATGGATAGCCATGAAAAGGCAAGGAGGAGGGGCGCCTGGGTGGCTCGACTGGTTAAGTTAAGCGACTGACTCCAGCTCAGGTCATGATCTCATCGGTTCCTGAGTTTGAGCCCCACATTGGACTCTGTGGAGCCTGCCTGGGATTCTCGCTCTCTCCTTCTCTCTGCCCTCCCCTATTAATGCACTCTCTCTCTCAAAATAAACAAAACTTAAAAAAAAAATTTTTTTTAAAGGCAAGAAAGAAACTTAAATGCACATTACTCAGAGAAAGAATCCAATCTGAAAAGGCTAAATACTATATGATTCCAACTGTATGACATTCTGGAAAAGGCAAAACTATGGAGAGGGTTAAAAGATCAGTGGTTGCCAGGGGATGGGTGGAGGAGGGAGAGAACAGGCCAAGCACAGAGGATTTTCTAGGACAATGAAACTACTCCGTATATTATAATGATGGATACACATCATTATACATTTGTCCAAACCCACAGAATGTACAACACCAAGGCTGAACTCTAATGTAAACCAAAGACTTTAAGTGACAGGGGCACCTGGGTGGCTCAGTCAGTTAAGCGCCTCTTGATTTCAGCTCAGGTCATGATCTCATAGTTTGTGGGTTCAAGCCTGGCATCAGGCTCTTCACTGGCAGTGCAGAGCCTGCTTGAGATTCTCTCTGCCCCTCCCTCTCTCTCTCAAAAAGAAACATTAAAAACAAAAGACTTTAAGTGACACTTATGTGTCATGAGGTTCATAGACTGTAACAAATGTACCCCTCTGGTGGGGCATGTGGATATGGGGGAGGCTGTGCATGTATGA
Source organism: Neofelis nebulosa (assembly GCF_028018385.1). Classification (NCBI taxonomy): domain Eukaryota; kingdom Metazoa; phylum Chordata; class Mammalia; order Carnivora; family Felidae; genus Neofelis; species Neofelis nebulosa. Next base: position 51,917,167 of record NC_080782.1, read on the forward strand.
GGGGCAGCTGGTACATGGAATATCTCCGTACCTTCTGTTCAATATTGCTGTGAACCTCACACTGTTTTAAAAACATAGTCTTTAAAAAACAAAAAGAATGAATACTGTAACGTACCACGGTGCATCAAATACACTCCTCTCCCCACATATTGTGTGGGGCACAGATAGTTAAGTCAGGCAGTTCTGGGGTGGAATCTCAGGTCCACCCCAGTTATTAACCTTGGGCATATGAATTCAGAACCCCAGTGCCCTCATTTGGGCCCTCATCAGCCCAGCTATTCCTTCTGTAACCCAATTAAGGGGGAAAAGGCTTTCATTACAAGGGCTTTGCTCTAAGGATCCACATTCCTCCCCAGGCACTTTTGAAAAATGGGGCACATTTGAAAAATGGGGGTCACACTGCCCTAACTGTAAAATATTTGGCACTTGACAGCAATCAGTAAGCATTAGTGGCCTTTCCCTCAAGCTGGGCAATCAAACTTCAGATAAACTGAGCTTATCTGCCTCTGTCAAAGGCTCTCTGGACTCTCAGAGGAACTGTTGGATGGAATGCTTTGGTGGGTGGAGGGAAGCTTTCTACCTGACGGTTTATAGCTGGGCCTGGGGGCCTCTGCAGAGAAGGAAACCTACCCATCCCCTTGTCCTCCACAGAACCCTGAAGTCAAATGGAATGAGGAGTCAGCCTCAGCTTCTGGTGCTGAGAAGGGTGATTCCTTGGCAAATGAACAACAATGTGGGACGCCAGCATGCCTACCCTGTTTAGTTTGAGAGCCCAGCTGATTCCTTCTGTAACCCAATTAAGGGGGAAAAGGCCTTCATTACAAGGGCTTTGCTCTAAGGATCCGCATTCCTCCCCAAGCACTTTTGACCTAAGTCAGCTTAAAGGCCACAGCAGCCCGGGTGCATGAAGCCACCCCTCCTGGTGAGGAGCCTGGATTCCAGAAACAAAAGAGCAGCCTTCGAGGGGCGGCCTGTAAAGCCCTCCCGGATTAGGCAGGCACTTGGCAGGCACTCAGCAGCCAGTGTGGGCGGAAAGGGGCAGGAAGGGCAGGAACGGGGCCAGGCAGAGTGACCTTCCTCTCGGCAGGGCAGGGGCAACATCTCTGTGGCCAGCAGAAAGGCTGGGAGGAGGGCACAGAAAAGGAGGGGTAGCAGGACAGGCAGAGGCTTCCAGAAACTCTCCCTCACAAGCTGCTGGCCCTTTATCACCTGAGCCAGACAAGAGAGCACGAGTTCCTCAGCCGTAACCAGAGATGAGCAGGCTGGGGCACAGGGACAAGCGGCCGTGACGGAGTTCAGGTGCAGGGAGTGCAATCCACCTTACCAAAAAACACTTCTGTTATCAAAGTTTATTTTGGTTTTTATTATTTATTATTATTATTATCTTTAATGTCTGTTTATTTTTGAGAGAGAGACAGAGCACGAGCAGGGGAGGGGCAAGAGTTAGAGACTAAGACACAGAACCCGAAGAAGGGTCCAAGCTCCAGGCTCCAGGCTTCAGGCTCTGAGCTGTCAGCACAGAGCCTGACGCAGGGCTGGAACCCACTGACCGCAAGATCTTGACCTGAGCCAAAGTTAGACGCCCAACTTCCTGAGCCACCCAGGCGCCCCTATTTTGGTTTTTAAAAGTAATAACAATGGAGGGGTGCGTGGGTGGCTCAGTTGGTTAAGTGTCAGACTCTTGGTTTTAGCTCAGGTCATGATCTCACAGTTCAAGAGTTCAAGTCCCACGTTGGGCTCTGTGCTGACAGTGCAGAGCCTGCTCTTGAGATTCTCTCTCTTCCTCCTTCTCTGCCCCTCCCCCACTCACACTCTTGCGCTCTCTCAAAATAAATAAGCTTTAAAAAAACAGTAACATTCCGATTCTGTGTCTCCCTCTCTCTCTGCCCCTCCCCCATTCATGCTCTGTCTCTCTCTGTCCCAAAAATAAATAAAAAACGTTGAAAAAAAAAAAATTAAAAAAAAAAAAAAAAAGGGGCACCTGGGTGGCGCAGTCGGTTAAGCGTCCGACTTCAGCCAGGTCACGATCTCGCGGTCCGTGAGTTCGAGCCCCGCGTCAGGCTCTGGGCTGATGGCTCGGAGCCTGGAGCCTGTTTCCGATTCTGTGTCTCCCTCTCTCTCTGCCCCTCCCCCATTCATGCTCTGTCTCTCTCTGTCCCAAAAATAAATAAAAAACGTTGAAAAAAAAAATTTTAAAAAACAGTAACAATGGGGGCGCCTGGGTGGCTCAGTCGGTTAAGCGTCCAACTTCGGCTCAGGTCATGATCTCGCGGTCCGTGAGTTCAAGCCCCGCGTCGGGCTCTGTGCTGACTGCTCAGAGCCTGGAGCCTGTTTCAGATTCTGTGTCTCCCTCTCTCTCTGCTCCTCCCCTGTTCATGCTCTGTCTCTCTCTGTCTCAAAAATAAATAAACGTTAAAAAAAAAAAAATTAAAAAAAAAAAACTAACAATGGACAAGAAGAAACTATTAGATATACAACAAAATGTTAACAGCAGTATCTTGGAGGGCTGAGATCTTGTGTGATTTTTATTTTCATGCTTTCAACCCTGTGGATTTTTTAAAAAAGAAACATTCAAAGTAAAAAAAAAAAAAAAACCAAACTCACAGAGAACAGATTGGTGGTTGCCAGTGGCAAGGGGGAGGTGGGCGAAATGGGTGAATGGATGAAAAGGTACAAACTTATAACTGTAAAGTAAATAAGTCCTGGGGATATAATGTACAGCATGGTGAAGCCAGTAATATCGTATTCTGCATTTGAAAGTTGCTAAGAGATAAATCTTAAAAGTTCTCATCATGAGAAAAAAATGTAACTACATGAAGTGACAAATCCTAACTATACTTATTGTGGTGATCATTTCCCAAAATGTACAAATATTGAATCCTTATGTTGTACACCTGAAACTAATATAATGTTATGCTTCAGGGATGAAAAGTACAGCATGGGAATACAGTCAATATACTGTAATAGCATTGTATGGTGACAGATGATAATAATACTTATCATGGTGAGCACAGCTTACTGTATAAAATTGTCAAATTACCATGCTGTACATCTGAAACTAGTAACATCGTATGTCAACTACACTTTAATAAAAATAAATTGAAAAGTAATATTCAAAAAAAGACTGAAATTTTAAAAACATTCAATGTATAGACATTTTATTACTTCAATACTGTGTTTCCAGTCTGAAAAGAAACAGAGGGAGGGACTAGATACCCACTGTATTAAGGCCCAGCTCAAAATGTATCCCCAAGGATTCCCTGGTAACTTCACGTCACGTCTTTGAGAAAGTCAGCCCTTTAATAATAACATGCCCCATGTCAGCACCGTGCTAAATATCCCACTTCGTCCTCACAAGATGCAAGGCCCCACCCAGGTCCAACCCAGAAGTAGTGACCTTTTTTTCTTTTCCCGTTTTACTAATTATAAATGATATATTCACTGACAACTTTTCTAAAGTAGAAAAAAATAACAAATATCACTTATGATCTCTCATGAAAAGTCCTAGTAAGTTTTACATGGATTCCTTTTTTTAATGTTTATTTATTTATTTTTGAGAGAGAGTGCACACGCACACAAGCGGGGGAGGGGATAAAGAGAGAGGAAGACAAAGAATCCCAAGCAGGCTCTGCCCTATTAGCTCAAAGCCTGATACGGGGCCTGAACTCACAAACTGTGAGATCATGACCTGAGCTGAAATCAAGAGTCAGACACTTAACTGACTGAGCCACGCCTTTACACAGATTCTTCAGATGTTTTCCTCTGTGCAAACTTCTACAAAACGGAGTCATAATCTACAAGTATGCCCAACTCCCCCTTCAAGACAGCATCAGAAACCATATTTTCAATGGCTGCCTAGCATTTTGTCATCATAAGGTTGTGTCATGATTCCACCAGATCCCCATTCTGGCATTTGGGCCATTTCTCATCCTTGTGGTCTCTGTTCTGTCACTCACCAGACAGGCCTTCCCCGACTGCCCTCCCATAGCAGCCTGTGTGTTCCTACACTGAGCAGTGACTGTCCCATAAAGGGTTTATTAACTGGCCTTCTTCCACCCCACAGAATGTGATCTCTGTGAGGGAGGGAGTCATTTTTCTCTCCAGGTCTGGGCTGTACCCCTGGTACCTGGCACACAGTAAGGGCTAAAAAATATCTGCTGAATGAATGAACAAATGTTTGAATAAATGAATGGAGTGTTCATGATGCACACAGGTGCCACCTCAGCCAACACCAGCTGCGGGAAAGCTTCTCCCTGCCTGTGGCCATCCCTGCCCCGCCCCAGTCTCCCTTAGCCAGCCCTGCATCCTTCCCTGGGGAAACCAATGCGGGGGACACTGCCCCCTGAGTGGGAAATTCCACCATGATGCGGGACAGTTCTGTGACCAGAGGCACCATTCTAGAGGAAAGGAAGGTGGTACATGTCCAGAAAGGCTTGCGTCCTTTAGGAACCACTCTCCTTGCTGACCAAGAGCTCTGTCTGGGGGTTCCAAGGCAGAAAGAGGATTATTGAGAGGGACAGCTTTCCGAGAAAGGCTGAAGACAAGTGACTCACAACACCTACAAAGCCCAAACTGGAATACACAGAGTGGCAACAGGGCTGTGTGGACAGGCTTCTGAAGATTCCATGCACGTGTCTGCTCCTCCAGTGCTCTCCCCTTTCTCACAGAGGCACTGACCTTGTCGGAGGTAGCAAACACTCTACACCTGGGCTGGTCTCAGATGTACCTGGGAAAACAGGTGAGGCCAGGCTGAATTGCAGTTCAACAGGCCCCAAGCCCACAGCCAGGACTGCTGGGCAGGGACCCTGGCTTGTCACTGCTGAAGGACAGATGGGGGAGAAAATTCAGCTTGTGCTCTTCACACACAGGCTATGCCGGCATTTTGAGGCTAACCTCAGAGGAGTTTGAAGGTCATGTGCACCGTAAAAGTTCAGCTGTTCACCCTTGTTTTCTCATATGAAGGGAGGAAGGGAGGTCTACATTTTGTAGACTTGGTGTCTTGTACTGTGTTGTTTTCTAACTGCCTTATGGTTTTACTTCTCATCATTCACCTATTCTTCCTTCAGATCTCAGCTTAAAAGTCACTTCTGAAAACAGTGCTTCCTGGTCATATGCCTTTCAGATATTCCCCAAGCACCTAGAACTTCTCCCCACCTATCCATCCATCCATCCATCCATCCATCCATCCATCCATCCATCCATCCACTTTGAGTGTCTTTCTTCACTCCTCAACGATAAACATCATGAGAAAAGGGATGGGTTTGTCTTGTTCAGATCTGTGACTCCAATACTTGACACAGAAGAAACACTCAATAATTAACAAAACGCCCAAATTTGGAGAATGGCACATACTTGAAATGAAAAGGGAAGTAAAAATGGTTTGCTCGGGATCTTAGAGGTTGAATAAAATTATCATAATGTGCAAATCAAAATACTCCCCAAGACCAGGAGGTGTAAGAACCTGGGGATGCTGAATTCTAGGGGAAAGAGAAAACTGTCCTTGCCTTGGGATGCCTCAGTCTACCCAATAGCAGCAGGGGTTGAACACAGAGGAAAAAGGTGGTGTTTTATAAGGGACTGGGAACTTCAAGAATTCTAAATTACATACTCTACTCTCAGTCATTTCAAAGGCAATGTTTCGCAGTGTGTGTTCCATGACACACCAGGCCCAATTTTTATACTCCCTGAAGAACAGGGATCTGTGGGCCATACTATATACTGCATACTACTTTGTTCCTTCCTAAAAAGGAATCAGATATTAGCTCACTGGAATCCCTGAAACATTTGTTCAGGAAAAAAAACTCACATAGTTTTAGGAAACTCTAGGTTAAATCTGTTTATCCACAGATGACCATCACCACCATCCCTTTTTAGGGGGGTTGGGGGCAGAGGAACAACATCCCAGAGAGCTTGTTCCGGGAGATGGTGATTTAGGGTGCTGGCAGCTGGGCGCTGGTGTGCTGGGGACATTAAATTCCAATGCATCTGCAAGGTGAGACTCCAGAGAAAATCCCTGGCTCAACTCCCAACAAATTGATGATGCTAAGCCGAAAGGTTTACTGAAAAGCTCTCTGAGATGAAAAGCCACAGTTTTCACCTGTTGAATTGCCCTGGTAAGAATTTCCACACAGCCATGGTGTTCAGAGCCTAGGAGAGGCACAAGACGACAGAGATGCCAGCTCACCCTGGCAGCCAAGAGCCGGGTGCCCTGCCTTGTGGGGTCTATGGACGGGCTCCAAATTAAATCCCCTCAACTGCCCTGTCTCATATATATATATTACATATGTGTATATATGTGTACAATACACATATACACATTTATCTATATATATATGTATATATATACACACACATTTTAATATATTACATATGTATTCACAATTTTGGCAATTCTCAGTCCTCTCTAAACACAGACTTGGTTCCTCCCTGGAAACCACCTACTGCTATGTAGACTGAGGCACCTGTCTACTGTCACTGTCACACCAAGGCACAAAGACAGAATTCAGCATCCCCAGGTTCTTATACCTCCTCTCTGGTCTGGTCTTCATGAGTATCTGGAATCACTCATTATGATGAACAGCTTTATACAACCTTCCATTTTATATACATGCATATATATATATATATATATATATATATATATATATATGGTTTTAAAACTCTGTGTATTTCCTTTGCCAGATACCATGTTCCATGCATTGTCCTCTCACCTCCAACAAGCCCACATGGTGGGGATTATCAGCATCCCAGTATTCAGGACAAGGACAGCTCAGAGAAGCTACATAACTTGCTTAAGGTCCCCCAGTTTGTAAGTGATGGATCTGAATCTGGGCTTTCTGATTCCATGCTCATAACACTGCTTTGCAGACTCTATGGGATAGTTTAGGTTTGTGTTTTCCTTCCAAAATAATGTTATATTTAACAGGTTATAAAATATTTTATTACTGTAGGAATTTTAGAAAACACATATATGAATACAAAGAAAATTAAATTCACCAGCAATCCCACCACCAAGAGACAAGTAAGCAGCACTCAGCCTGTTGAGCTGGGCACAGTCAGTGGCACCACCAGGACTGGCTGATGCCCAGAAAAATGAGGCACAGAAGTGCAATGGCCAAAGCCGCCCCGTGGGTTAGTGGCAAATCCTGGACTTGGACATCAGAGGGACTGGCTGGGCCTGGGGTGTGGTGCTGCTTTGAGTGTGACAACCACTTTGTAAGTGGCCCAAGGTGCAGAGCAGGGGCAAGTTGCTCTCCCACACCAGCCGCTGAAGGAAAACCACACTGGTCTCCTTTGTGCTTCCCGCCATGCTCATCCTCAGTGCTGCCAACTGCTGCCTCCCTAGGGAGGCTGGGCCTCCAGGCACTGGGCCAGCTGGTTGGGAAACAGCTCGAGGGATGGTGTCTGCCTGAGAACAAAGAGTAGCAAGACATGAAGAAACATCATGTGTAACCAAGGTGACCAACAGGAAGCGGAGACTTACAAATTGAAAGGGAAAAAGAAAGGGGAGGTGGGTAAGTTGGCTCTTCAGAGGCCTCAGAAGTACACACCTCTGACCCCAGAGGCCCTGCACAGTTCAAGGATCACCCTCCTTCCCCTCTCTGCCCCAATTGCTTCATAAAGCCCAAGAAGGTATTTTCGGTAAAGAACCAACATCGCTGCGAGAACACTATTTCGACACCCTCGAGAGGGTGGCTTGCAACACATAAAGCCAACAATGCCAGTGACATACCCTCCTGCTGACCTCTGGCCTGTCTTCCAGCAGAGAGAAAGGTCATCTCCAGCCACCACATCTCTCACTGGCCCCCTGAACTCAGAAAAGGGCCAGCTCCAGACACGCCTCTTTGTTCCCAGGAGCCACAGCCACTGGCGTCCAGAGCATACTCTGTGACAGGTCTGGCTGTAGCTACTGGCATCCAACTGCGGCCAAAGGCATGTGTGTCTGCCTCTCTATGGTCCTGCCCCAGAGACCTCCCAACACCCCCAAAGACAACACTCATGGTCTTTTTATAAACTGTCCCTCATATTCTTCATTTCGGCAACTTCCTGATTTGACCACATCCTTCACACCTTACCTTCTCAATGGGGGGTGCCCCTCATTCTCCCACATGCTCTGTTATGTAGGGACAGGGGTCATGATGCACCCCCTTCCACGGTGGTTCTCTGTAACAGGTCCAACCCCTGGATCTCTCCCCCTTCCCTCCTGGGTCACCATTCCTAAGCTGTGGCTCCAACATCTCTTCACTCGACTCTTCCCGTTCCCAATTTCCAGATTCCTTCTGAGGGATTTTCCTGGGAACCTCGACCCTACCACGCAGCCTGAAACAGGTCAGTAAGGTAACCACTACCACAACCACTACCTCCATTCCCCTGCTGATATACAGTCCAGGGTTTCTACAACTATGGTCATTTGATCCCAGACACTGGAATCTTCTGAGAATTCCCTGAAAAATGGAGGCTTCCCCCTGTCCTGAGTTGGATAATGTCTCCCCAAAACCCCTACCTACCCAGAACCTCAGAATGTGACTTCTGGAAACAGGGCCTTCACAGATGAGACCAACTTACAATAAAGTTGTAATGGATTAGGGTGGGCCCTAAACCAATGACTGGTATCCTTATAAGAACAGAAAAGAGAGACATCCAGACATACAGGGGAAAGACTAGGCAAAAGCAGATACAGGAGGAAGACGAGGTCAAGATGGAGACAGAGAATGCATGAATGCAGCAATAAGCCAAGGAGCACTCCAAAAGTGTGAGAGAGTAAAGTTCTACTGTTTTAAGCCACCCAGTCTGAGGCAGCCCTAGCTGTCTGCTGCATTCCCCATTTCCTGACTTACTGTATCTGACTTCCTGGAGACACAGTTGGGCATCCATCTGTGCTTGACGTGCACGTCATCTGAGCCTGATGCTTCATTATATGCTCCATAAAGGTAGAGAATTTTGTTTTGTTCACCACTTATATTCCTAGCAGCTGGCAGTGCTTAGCATGTGGTCAGCTGCTAAAAATAGGTGTTGAATGCAAGAATGAACATGCACTGATGTTCAGGAACTACTAGTGCCGTGGTCAGTGGTCAGGACAATTTAACTCATCTTTTTTTTTTTTTTTTTTTTTTTTGAGAGAGAGAGAGCCAAAGCAGGGGACAGGGACAGAGGGAGAGAGAAACAGAATCTTAAGCAGGCCCCATGCTCAGCACTGAACCCAACGTGGAACTCAAACTTGAACCGTGAGATCACGACCTGAGCCAAAATCAAGAGCCACCCAGGGGTCCCTCCTTGTCTTTTCTTTCTTAAGCAACATTAATAATCAATGAGATAATATGAATCAAGGATTTAACACTATCTGGCTTATTGTAGGCACCCAATAAACATCAACTTGGTGGGTAGTGGGAGTCTTTAAAGAGGACACAGAAACTAGCATATGCTAGGAGTTTTCTAAGAATGATGTTCACTGTGACAAAGGCCCATCATGCTCAGCAATGGAAAAACGTAAGAAACTTGAAACCCTTCTCCCCTTTGTTAACTGGTCCTTTGACTCTATTTCCTCAAACTCTCAAATCTCTCCACTTCCTGCCCTGGTTCAGATGCGATTTCTCTGGACCACCACCAACACTGGAGACACAGGTCTCCAAGGCCAAGGCCATTTCCCAGTGATCCAGCACTCCCTCCTCATACCACTGTGCGTGCTCGCAGGATACATGTACACATCTGGGAGACCCACATCCCCAGAGCCAATGCTCCCGGCCCCTCTCCTGCCCCTCCCCACTCACTAGACCGCCCTTTGCAAGTCACTGTGTGACCATCACTCACTGCCCTGTGCCCTGAGAGATGAACTTCCTCCACGCCTCTCTCTGCCTAGCGAGCTTCTGCTTATCCTTTGAACACAGTCCAAACAGCACCTCCTCTTTGAAGCTTTTCACGTGTCTCTAAGCAACGGGATGTCACCATCTGTACAGTGGTTCACAGTGTGAGCTTTGGAGCCAGGTTGCCTGCCTTCAAATCCTGGCTCTGCCATCTTCGTAGCTGCATGGCTTTAGGTAAGTCATTTAACTCTCTAAATTCTCCTGAGTCTCACCTGTAAAATGAGGATAATTACAGTACCTTCTGGGGGGGCTGCCTGAGGACTTTGATAATGGAAGGAAATGTGTATCAAGCAAGTGTCCATTAATGTACATTAACGTGGACTATCATTACTGATGTTGAGGCCCCCAGGGTGTGGTTGAGTCCACAGCCTCTCCTGGCAGAGCCTCCCATAGGTCTACAGGTTATACGTGGGGCTCAGTAAATGCTGACTGAAGGGGCTGTCTGCCAGTAAGGCCATGGAGATGGTCCAAGGAAATAAGCCAGTATTCTGCCATCCCCACTCATGGTCTAGAAAGGTTGCCTGTGGCCCTGGGCTTCCTCCTTTCTCACCAGAATGCTGAAATCCCTTCCTCCCAAAGCAGGCTTCCAGGGAGGTTCCTGACAACTGGGAAGATATCCCTAGTGGTCTGACAACACTTCTCCCACAAACCACTTCATGGCCAATCTCAAAAGTAACCATACAAAATAAGCCCTGAAGTATTAAGGGATAACGCCTGCAACTTGCTTCCAGAAAAAAAAAAAAAAAGCATTAAGATGGAAGAAGAGAATGATAAGGCAAATGTGTGAAATGTTCACAATTGTGAACCGTGTTGGCAACTCTCCTGTATGTTTGATATTATTTCAAAACAGAAAATGAAAACAAAAGGAGAGACTAACGAGATCTATCAACTCAGAACCAACAGCCTTGTCCCACTAACCCCTGCCTTCTCACGTCCCTCGAGGGGAAGTTCGTGTTACCCCATCATTGACTTCAAGGCTGGCTGTAATTCTTTTGCCCGTCCTAAGTCACACTCTGCACAGCAGATCGCACGGTCTCAAAGCCCCAGCTCTCCCACTTAATAGGGAAGTCCTGGCTGAGCATTTAAGCTCTCAGAGGCCATTTCTCTACCAGCAGGGTGGAGTTACTGGGAGCCATGCTACCTGCCCCAAAAGCCTGTTTCAACAGCGAAATCCAGGAAGGCAGTGTGTGGGCTGTAGGACACAGACTCCAGATAAGGTGTCTGTGATGTGCAGCAGTCACTCTGCTCAGAGCTGAACAGACACGGCCCTGGCCTGCCCTCGCGGGCCTGCTGTCTAGGGGGGAGGCTGGTTCTAAATCAGATAATCCCATTAATAAGTGTAGAATTACAAATCATGCTGAGTGCTGAAGCAATAATGCACGGTGGTCTGAGAATGTAACAAGGGTCCCAGGCCCGACCTTGTCTGGAGGGGAGTAAAGAAAGGCTTCTCTGAGGAAGCGATGTTTGAGCTGACAGCTAGCTAGACAAAAAGTAGGTTACAGCACACTAAAATCCCACAAGAGTAGGGAAGTATATAAACCAAATTGTTAACAGAGAACTCAAGTTAAATGACACCATTAGTAAGGAACAGGCCAAATCAAGGTAGGGGACATTTTACAGAACAAATGACCTAGTTTCTCCAAAAATCAAGGTCATGGGGAGAAATGCTTTTAAGGGAGGGGGGTGCAGGGAAGGGAGGCTATCAGACAATTAAAAACTTAAAGAGTAATTTAAAAAAAATTTTTAAGTTTATTTATTTATTTTGAGAGAGAGAGAGAGAGCAAGCAAGGGAGGGGCAGAGAGAGAGAGAGAGAGAGAGAGAGAGAGAATCCCAAGAAGACTCTGCACTGTTAGTACAGAGCCTGATATAGGACTCAAACCCATGAACCACGAGATCATGACCTGAACCAAAACCAGGAACTGAATGCTCAACCAAGTGAGCCACCCAGGCACCCCTTAAAGAGTAATTTTTAAGAAATGTAATACATGGACCTTATCAGGATGATGATTTGAATAAACTAACTATAAAAGCCATTTTTGAGACAAGTGGGGAAGCTTAATATGGACTAGGCAATAATAGATATTAATGAATTGTTAATTTTGTTAGGTGTGATAGTGGCATAGTTGTTACATTTAATTTTCAATGTTTATTTTTGAGAGAGAGAGAGAGAGAGAGAGAGAGAGCGTGCAAGAGAGAGGGCTCGAGTCAGGGAGGGGCAAAGAGAGAAGGAGACACAGAATCCAAAGCAGGTTCCAGGCTCTGAGCTGTCAGCACTGAGACTGATGCAGGGCTTGAACCCACAACCCGTGAGATCATGACCTCAGCCAAAGTGGGACACTTAACCGACTGAGCCACCAAGGCATCCCCAAAGTTGTTACTTTAAAAAAAAAAAGCCTGTTAGCAGATATTTATATGTAAAATCACATGTTGTCTGGGGAACAGATGAAACAGGTACTAAGCTAAGTGGAAAGTACATGGGGATTCATTTTACTATTCTCCCTACTTTTGTGTATCTTTAAAAATTTCTATCATAAAAGTTAAGAAAAAAACAGAGGTACACTCCAAAGAATTAGACATGCTCTGAGCTGTCTGGGATTTTTGCAATGATCAGAAAAATCAACTGTCATCAAGCACAAAGCTGTCTTCCACAATGTTACATCTAATGACTCCACAAATTTTAGCGTGTTAGACCAACCACAGTGAAACCAATTCCCTTCTGATGGGCATTTAGGTTCTTTCCAACTTTTCCATACAGCAATTGAATCTAGCTCCTGATGCTTCTCTTCTAATGACCATCCCTTCCCATTCTTGTTCCCTCAACCCACCCACCCACCCAAGTCACTGGATGATCATTTCTGGAATAAGTAGCTCGTGGTACCAGTGTGGATCTCTCTATCATAAAGGATGTCCAGGCTCTGGCACTACCTGCTCCAGTGACCTCTAAGGGAGCCAATGCCTCTGGACAATTCAAATTTGGCCTCAGAAGGAGTCAGTTCTCAAGTAAGTGCCACTTGGAGGTAGGAGGCAGCACACACTGAGGGGGCTAAGAGGGAGCACTAGGAGTTTTCTGGCCAGGGCGGAAGGCACTTCAACAGCCCTTACCCAGCCCAAGATGGGTCCCAGGCTGGTTCCCTGCTGCAGATGGGGCCCCTCAGGTCTGGGAAGGTATCAGAGTTCCCTCCTTATTCCCCTCCAGTGCTTTTCCCACTCTGGGTTCCCATTCCTTTCAAACACAGCCAGGAGACACCATTTTGACCTTACCAAATGGCATTGATTTTTTTCAAAACAGTAATACCTAGGTTTAGCAAAGCTGCTGGGAAGCAGGCACTCTCCCACACCACTGGTGGAAGTGCAAACAGGTGCAACCTTTCAGGAATTAACTGGTGATATGCAAAGTTCTCAAAATTATACCCTGTGACCAACAATTTCATTTTAGGAATTTATTCCCATGACCATACTCACAGACAGACTTGGATCAGTACCGCAGTGCTATTTATTTATTTATTTATTTATTTATTTATTTATTTATTTATTTAAAAAAATTTTTAAACATTCATTTATTTTTGAGAGAGAGAGACAGACACACAGAGCATGAGCAGGGGAGTGGCAGAGAGAGAGGAAGACACAGAATCCAAAGCAGGCTCCAGGCTCTGAGCTGTCAGCACAGAGCCCGACGTGGGGCTCAAACTCACAAACCATGAGATCATGACCTGAGCCAAAGTCGGATACTTAACCAACTGAGCCACCCAGGCACCCCCCACAGCGCTATTGAAAATCAAATGGTACATGAGAGGGGCTCCTGGGAAGCTCAGTCAGTTGAGCGTCTGACTTCTGCTCAGGTCATGATGTCACAGTTTGTGAGTTCAAGCCCCATGTCCAGCTCTGTGCCGACAGCTCAGAGCCAGGAGTCTGCTTCAGATGCTGTGTCTCCCTCTATCTCTCTGCCCCTCCCCCGCTCGCGCTTTCTCTCTCTCAAAAATAAATAAATATGAAAAAATTTTTTAAAAATCAAATGGTACGCAAGAAATGCCTCAAAGGACAAGGGAGAAATGGATGAAAGAGCTGTGTTGTATAAATAAACAAATGGAATATTACTTAGCAAGAAAAAGGAATAAACTCCTAATAGCTATAACATGGATGCATCTCAAACATATTACGCTACAGAGAAAAAGGCAGACAGAAAAGAGTACATATGTATAACTCTATGTATATCAAACTCTAGGAAAGACAAATACAATCCAGAGAGACAAACAGTAGATGGCTTGCCTAAGGCTGGGAGCAGGATGGAGTGAGTGACTGAGAAGGGGCACAGAGGAGCTTTCTAGGTCAATGGCAATGTTGTACATCTTTTCTTCTTAAGATTCTGTTTTTAAGTTTATTGGGGCAATTGGGTGGCTTCGTCGGTTAAGTGACTCTTGATTTCAGCTCAGGTCATGATCTCATGGTTCGTGGGTTCAAGCCCCACATCAGGCTCTGTGTTGCTGGTATGGAGCCTGCTTAGGATTCTCTCTCTCTCTTCTCTCTCTGGCCCTCCCCTGCTTGTGCATGTGCTCGCTCGCTCTCTCTCCCTCTCAAAATAAGTAAATAAACGTAAAAAAAAAAAAAAAATTTTTTTTTACGTTTATTTGTTTATTTAAGCATTCTCTCTATATCCAATGGGGGGGGGTGGTGCTCGAACTGATGACCCAGAGGTCAAGAGCCACGTGCTCCACCAACTGAGCCAGCTAGGTGCTCTGGCAATGTTCTGTATCTTAGTTACATGAATGCACACATTTATCAAAACTCACTATACATTGTAAACTGCACACTTAAGATCTGTACATTGTACCATAGGTATAGCTATCTGGGTGGCTCAGTCAGTTGAGTGTCCAGCTTCGGGTCAGGTCATGGTCTTACGGTCTGTGAGTTCGAGCCTCGCATGGCGCTCTGTGCTGACAGCTCAGAGCCTGGAGCTGCTCCCGATTCTATGTCTCCTCTCTCTGCCCCTTCCCAGCTTACACGCTCTCTCTCAAAAATAAATAAACATTAAAAAATTTTAAAAAAAGATCTGTACATTGTACTCTAGATTATAACTCAGTTTTAGGAAATGAATAAGCATTCCACCTAAATATCCAACAAGAAGATGAGCCAATCAAATCCTGGTGTATCCACACAGGAAAACGTGATGCATGATACTGTAGAAAAGTAGTTAATGATGTAGAAAGCTATTTGGTATATACAGTGAAGGAAAAAATTAAGTTATAGAACCATAATATATATTTAGATAGAAAATGACCAAAAAGAAATAGTCCGTCCATTCATTCAATAAAAACGTATTGAGTATCTACTATATACCTTCATAATTACCATGAACAGAAAAGCCAAAAAAAAAAAAAAAATCCCTTCTGGTCACAGAGCTTCTGTTCATTGGTTTCACAGAAAATATTTAAATTATTAAAATATACACATTAAAAAATCAAATGGTACAGCACAGTATAAAGTACACTACTTGTGTTCGAACACACAAACATACACCATATTTGTGTTTGTTTACACATGGAACAACTTTGGAAGGATGCACAAGAAGCTGGAATTGGTGGCACCTTTGAGAGAAAAACTCACAGAATGAGACAGGGTGGAAGAAAGCCTATTTACTACCTACCCTTTCATATAGTTGGATTTTTTTTACCATGTTCTCATATTACCTATTCCAAATAAGCACAATTGCCTGTTTCTAATTTTTTTTTTTTTTTTTTTTTGCTGGTGTCCAATAGCCAGGATTTCGGTGAAGAATGATACAGAAATGCATGAAATGAACAGAGTGTTTTGAGGCAAGGTATTTTCCATTTTTACTAAAAAAAAAAAAAAAGCAAAAACAAAATAAAACTGTATCATGATAATATGCACACAAAGGAACAGAAGAACCTAAACCAAAATATCAACAGAAATGACTTCCAAATGGTGAGACTTTCTTTGCTTGTATTTATTTTTGCAGTTTCCTAAGCAAACAAGCAAAACAAAAACGAAAACAAAAAATCAAAAACAACCTACTCCAGTCTGTGTGTGTGTTTAATAACTTTTAAAAAAACAAAAAGAGAGAAAACAGCAGACCCAGTGTCACCTCTTTCTGCCAGGTGCTCAGATACTCCAGACAATCGTTGGCTGTACTCCCTTTACCCAAGGGGCAGTGTGGTTTAGAAAGACAAAGAAGTCAAGGGCAAGGGCACAGGGCCAGCTCAAGGCCTTAAATGTCCTCTCCTTACTTAGCATATGCTTCCCCAGCCAACCAGGGTGCCTGCCAACCCCCTTCTCCACCTCAAAATCAAGGCCCCAAAGGCCCATACCCATGTATTTTCTTCTGGGACACCTGGGAGGCAGGTGGGGCAGGGATCACACTATACTGAGGTGCAGATGAAAGGAAGCCTGCAAGATAACTTGCATCTTCCACAGATAAGGTACACAGAGACCAAGTCTCAGGTGAGCACTGTGGGCACACTGAGCACTTCTGTTGTCTAAGACCAGAGGGGCTCATGAGAAAACACCCAGTTCTGATTCACCTTTGTTCCCAAGCTTCCTATAGAACACAAGTAGGGATACTGGAGTCTGGGTGTCTTAAAGCTGGATGCCACCATGAATGACATCTCATCCAGCTCCCCAACCTCATTTCTCACTCCATCTTCTGTCTTCTGCATACAACCCCAGGGGTAGCCCAGATCACCCTTACAAGTGGGACTGTAGCAAACCCCTCCTTATACTAAAAGCCTCACCCTTCCCTCCAGAAAGGGGCCCTGAGGGCCAGCTGCTTAGGGTCTCCCTTGAAGACCACAACCATAAGGCAGCCTTGTCAGTAGGCAAGGGCTTCTCAAAACCAGCCATTTGGGGTCTGAGAGGCTTGAATGACACATTTCTGGAACTGAGCTGGGCAGACACGTTCTAGTGTCTAGAACATTTTCTTATTGATAGATCTGGTTTTATCTCATGATTTGGGAAGAACTGTCCCTTGAGTGTGCAGAAACCCAAAAGGAGGGCAAGAGAATAGAAAAGCCAATTATGGGGTGACCTAGTCAAATTGTGGAGCATGGGCTTGGGTCAACACTTTTTATAAAGAGTCAAATGTTCAACCGTGCAGTGGAGAAATTTGAGGAATTTAGGGAGAAGAGCGAGAAGGAAAAATATTGATGTTGGAAGTGCAAAATAAAAGGATGTGAAAGCTTTAGAAGCCATTAGAAAACAATGTGGCTTTAATCCAGGGGTGGCAGACCGAGCTGGGGTGAGATTCTGTTGTGTCCAGCTGTCAGAGTTCAGGCAAGAGAAGACGGCCCGGAGGGGTCCGTACTCTGCTCTGGCAGGTCAGAACACCATCATGTCCACCCCAGGGAGAGGCAACAGCAAAGGCCAAATCACTTCAAGGTGAGAAGCACCATATACAAGTGAGGTGCCAGAGCCAAATAAGGAAGGCCCTGGCCTGGCAATCAGCCCTTCCAATGCCCAAAGCAAGGCCAGAGCCCATGGCTGCTGGCTTCTCAGGGTGGCTTAAAGAAAATCCAACTTACAGAGTCATTGTAACACCGACTAAAGCCAGAGCCTACAATGCCACGGATGGAAGAGCCTTGACTCCCCTGCCTTGTATTTCCAATCTTTGTTAAAATGGACGTTTTTGCAAATGAATCTACGGTCAAGCTCTGATACAATGATCTATTCGCTCTCAACAGAGTTACTCATACCCTCTGAGTCTTGTAGTTTCCCATCTGTAAAACAGGGTCAATCCCAGCACTAGGGCAGATATGAGAAGTGAGATAATACATGGAGGACATGCTTGGCACACTGCCGGCATCAGGAAGTGTTCAATAAACAGTAGCCGCTAACATTATCATCGCTAAATGTCACTTTTGTTGGTGGTGTTTAGGAAGATCTTTGTATAAATTCAATCACAAATCAGTAAAAATGTCCTTGATCAGTCTACCGGTTCACAAAATGTGGTCTCACACAGCTCAAGTTCTCTAAGTGTGGAAGGAAGCAAGCTTCAGGAAGCAGCTGATTGCTCTGCAGATCTGGAGCAGGGCAAGGAGACCCCCAAGGTGTCACATGACCCCAATCCTAGGAGGAGGTGAACAGGACGAAGGAGGGAACCTCTAGCATGCAGGCTCCCAGGAGCCCCGGAAGATAAAGCTACCAGGTCAAAACAAGTAGGGCTTGTCGACATGGTTTTGAGAGGGTGGGATCTTAAATTTTAAACTTATTTTAAAGCTAATTTTAAACTTAAGGTGGATTCACCTTTTGGGGGGGAGAGGGGAAGGAGGCTCTCAGCTTTAATCTGAATATTCATGAGGGCATACACCTGGTCACCAGAAAACATCACCAACAGTCTCACTGTCCCCACTGGCGACAGTGATCATCTGTGATCATGTTCTCCTTCCCTCATGTTCAATGAAGAAGTTCAAGGGCACAGGTGTTACAAGTAAGAAACCTGATTCCCCTGTACTGGCTGGCAGCCCTTCACCCCAACAGAAAGTAGCTGGAGAAAGGGGTTCCAGGTTTGCTCTAGAAGAAGCAATGGGGCAGGAAAGATGATGAAGGGAGCAATTTAAGTCTGAGCATGGGATAAAGGTGGCCTGAGAGGGAGACACTTCTCTAGAGCGATCTGGATGGAAGGAGGGTTCCATGGCTGCTTAGATTTTGCCGAGGGCACCTAGCTTCTGGGTCCCAGGTACGTGACTTTTGGCAAACTGAGGCCTCTCCCAGCCTCAACCCCATCACCATCCAATGGCCCAAAGGGATAATGATCCTTGTCTTAATCAGGACTACCTGTCACACTTGTGAAGCGTTCACAAGGTGGTCACAAACCCCAAGCCTTACTCTGCATACACGCTATGTGAAAGGGACTATCAGTTTCACATTCAGCTTCCACTCAGCAATCGGTAAGTGTGAGGGCACAATTCCTGTCATGTGCCTACCACAGTTCTTAGGTCCTCTCATCACTCCTAACATTCCTATCAAATTCACCCCCCAGGCTACAGAAAAGGAAACTAAAGAAGATTCATTCTTTTCACCACTCCACTCAGATCAGGGAGGCTCCATTCTAGACACGGACACCTGGCACTGAACAAGACAGGCACAGGACTATTCTTGCAGAGCGTACATTCTAGTGTAGGGGAAAAGGTAATAAACAGGCAATAATTCCAGATGCTGGTAAATACTATAAAGGAAACAAAATAGGATGCTTTGATAGACACAGAGGAATAGTATTAGAGAAAGGCAGACTTCAAATAGAGGGAACAGCCAGTGCAAAGGCCCTGAGACACAAAATGAGCTTGACTTATTAAAGGAAGAGAAAGGAGGCCAATGTGGGGAGGCCAATGTAGGAGACAAGAGATGAGAGCAGGTGGGGCCCAACTATTTCAGATATTACAGGTACAGGTAAGAACTGGGAATTTTACTGAGAGCAATGGGATGACAGCAGAGGTCTTTAAGCAGGGAACTGACATGATCTAAGTTCTGGTGGTGGTGGGAAGAATGGACAGTGGAAGCCAGGTTCAAAGAAGTTTAGAGAGGTCATACAAGCAGCTCGGGGTTTCACCGCCATAACTAGTGTGCATCTGACACCACAGTTCCTTTCCACAGTGTCACATTTTACACACTATAGTGTAATGCTATTCTGGAATGGCACATCTGACAAAGTGGGGCTTCCACTAGCTCGGTGATCAAGCCTTGCTTCCTGCATCAGTCAACTGAGCATAACCACGCCCGGGTCGATGATGACAGTTCAACGGCACACACACAAACATGCTTTGTGTTTATCTGGAAACATTTGACAAACAACAGTGTGTACTGTGTGCCAGACACTCACAAAATTGTTCTACAGTGTTAGAAATGTAGTACTAGAATAGATGTTGACTAAAAAATTACTCTGGGAAAAATGAAAGGCCAGCCCTCATTCCTTAAGAAAGAAATTCCTTAAGAAAGGTGAGGCTGGTATGGCTGCTGGGTTCCCCTTAGCTCTCGCTTTTCTCTGCAAACTCTCCATAAAACCAAATTGTCTCAAGAAGCATCTGGGGCGTCTGGGTGGCTCAGTCAATTAAGCGTCCAACTCTTGGTTTCGGCTCAGGTCATGATCTTAAGGTTTGTAAGTTTGAGCACCGCTTCAGGCTGTCATCCGCTGTCAGTACAGAGCCCGCTTTGGATCCTCTGTCCCCCTCTCTCTCTGCCCCTCCCCTGCTCACATACACGCTCTCTCAAAAAATAAACATTAAAAAAAAAAGCATCACTTCTTTGAACACAGAGTGGAATAAAGGAGAAAAATAGTTAATATGGGGGGGGCATTTACATTATAAACCAAAGTAACCTGGGATTGCCCTGATAAGACCAGCTTCAAGGTCACAGAGGACCCTAGGCATCAATCCCTGAGTTTTCCATTTCTATCCTGTAAAGCCTCGACAAAGCTCTTCTCCCTCTGTGGCAGGCAGCCCAACAGGAAACTAAGAGCGATATGGCTTGGGTGAGGCACAATTAATGGGGGACCGCCTGCCCCTGCTCCTCTGAGTGGCTGGAGGGGTGTTCAGAACACTCATATAAAAGACGGGATTCTCAGGTGACTGAGCTGGTTGAGTTTATACTGCTTTCAGAAATCCTTCCTGCTAGAAAGGGACAAATTATACCAGTCATTGCTCCCAAGCTATGAGGAGAACTGATAACCACTCAAGCCTATGATCAACAAGGAAACCCAATTTCCATGGCAGTTCTTACTAGTTCATTTAGCCACTACCTCCAGAAAAGGACCAGGACTATACTGCCTGGCCTACCAACCCACTATCTCTGCCTTCTAACACTTTAAGACCTAGATTTCTTCTCTAGATGCTCAGAATGTGTGGCACCTTGGCCATTCTGCTCCAGGGAGAAGACCAAAAAAGCTACAGCCTGGGTAACCAACACAAGACAGAGATAGACTAACAGGTACAGGCAAAAGAAAAAAATATTAATTTGGCTGGAAGACAGCCACTCCCTAATGAGGGGGCAAAAAAACAACAACCCTGAATATCTGGTGACTTTGTAAGGAGAACTCCACAGACACTGGATGCAAATGTACTACCTGTCTGTGTAGGACCCAGGTACCCCACTAGGAAGACCTCTCCTTCCCTATATTGGGTTGAATTGTATCCACCCCCTTCCCACCAAATTCATGTCCACCTAGGAAATAGGGTCTTTTCAGACGTAATCAGTTAAATTAAAATACTGTATTAAAGGAGACCTTATTCCAATGACTGGTGTCCTTATAAGGAGAAAAAACAAACATAGAACGCTGTGTGACAACCAGCTCAGAGTTTGGAACGAGGCATCTACAAGCCAAGAAAGGCCAAGGATCAGAATGACTCTTCCAACACTTTGATTTTGGACTTGTAGCCTCCAGAATTGTGAGAGAACACATTCCTATTGTTTTAAGTACTCTCCTCAAGGCAACCCTAGAGAACCAATATACTCCTCTATTTCACACCTGTTTCCCAAACCACCCTTCTCAGTCTCAGCCCAAATGCAGAAGGCAAGACACACAGGCCCTTGCCTCAGTGGCCATCAGCACTTCCTCTGAGGTGAGGGGAGGGCAGGGATCCCATTTCAGCTGCCCCCAGAGGCAAACTGGCAGGGGAGTGTTTGTTTTCTCCTCACAGCCTCCCAGTTTTGTCGCCTCTCATTTAGACTGGTTTTTCTTAAAGTTTACTCAGTTCCATCCTAGAGATTTGTGGGGTTTTTTTGTTTTTGTTTTTGTTTTTGTTTTTGAGGGAGACATAACTTCTATATACCTTACACTTTCGCTTACCTAACATTTCTTTCTACTGAGTCACAACTTTTACTATCTTAAAAGGAACTGTTAGGTCATTACAATCAATGGGAAATCAGCATCATTTATCCTATGCACAACTTGCTGGATTTTCATTTTTTAAATTTCACATTAAAATGAATACACAATAATTGTTTCTTTTAAAGGTACCATTTAAAATAATCTCTTGTGGCAATATTATGGGAAATATAGCTTTAAGGACTACAGTCGCGATCTCTTGAGTTCCTAACCAGTAAACCAGTTAAAGCTCTCCAATCTCCAGTTTCTCCCCCACAATTTTCCGGGAGAAGGCTAAGGGCAGGAAGAAAGCAAGGCCATCAGGAGATCCAGTACCTACAAGGGACGACCGGAGGACATCGAATGGAGACCCAAAGGCACTTTAAATACCCAGCCACACAACCGCGGCAGGGAGGAACTGACCTTCTCGCGCAGGGTGCAGTGGACGTCTGAGGCGACGCGCCCTTCCCACCACGGCTCATCCATCATCGGGTATGCAGCACAGAGATCCGACGCTACCGGGCTCTCAGGGCGAACCCTGCGTGGACACGGGCAACTTGAGCAGCTGCAGCACGCCTCCCCGGCTCGGACCCGCGGCATCCCTATTCTCGCTCGTCCCCGGCCAGGGCCCGAATGGGCGCCCCTTCCTACCCCGCTGAGAGGAGCCGGTGGTCGCCTCCGGTCCCAGCCAAGGGTGCGGTGCCCCCTTGCCCTCTGCTCGAGGGAGCCGGGGCCACCTGGAACTCTGCAACAACTTGCAGAATTTTTATCTTCCTTTTTGCAAAAGTTGCGCAGAAAGTTGCCGACTCCGCTAGCTCACCCAAGGCTGGAGCTCCGGCAGCGGCCACCGGCTCGCCGTCCCCAACTCCTCCCCCGCCGCCCAGCCTTTGTCCTGCTCCCACATCCTGCCCTCGAGCCGGGGCGAAACTCACGCATCCCTCTTCGGGCGTGGGGGGCTGCGGGTGCCAGGCCCCTCTCAGGGCCAAGCCGGCGGTGCCCTCGGTTGTCTGCACGCGGCTGGGCGCGCGCGCGCGGGGCGCCCCACGCTCTCGACGTTCGCCTTCGCAGCCCCGCTCGCCCTCGTCGCCGCCGCGCCCCTGCTTGCGCTCGGGTCCCGCCGCGGCTCGCAGCCTCCCGGCCGCCGGGGGCCTCCCTCCCTCGCTGGGGGAATTGGGGGCCGGGCCACGCGCATGCGCCGGCGGCCCGCACCCCGTGGGGCGGGGGGCTGGGAATTGGAGTCTTTCTTTCGCCGGCGCTGGCTCCGCTTCCTGCCCGCCCGCCTCCCCCGCTTGGGTGGAAAGCTTCCTCTCACCTTCGCGGAGGCTCTGGGTGGCCTCCTGGGCTCCTCGCCGGCTTCCGCGGGGAGCTCAGGGACCGCAGCGCCACCTGCGCGCACCACGCGTGAAGAGCGCGGGCAGGTTGCCCCCAGAAAGTTCTGTCTCCCGCGTGCGCTGCTGTGGCCAATTTTACGTCGGTTCCACCTGTTTTTTTCTTTCTTAATTCTTCTTCTTCTTCTTCTTCTTTTTTTTTAAAACTCGTCTCGAGATGGGGAGGTAGATTTCTAAACGGACAATTCCCACGAACGCTCCAGAAAAGCCGCTCTTGGTTACCCACGAGTCCTGAATTCAAAAGGAGGCTCAGTGAATCAACTGGTATTTATTGTGTTCCTGCAGAGTGTAGATCTGCGTCTTGGAGTGGTGGGAAACCAATGGTACCGTGGATGGAAAGCATTGTCTTTTTAATTCAGCTGATTGTTTTCGGAAAGGCACTCCCTTTAATCAGCTGATCTATTGGCACCACAGTGGGCTGTCCTCTTGGTTGATGGTTTTTTTGTGATACTTTTTGAGATTCGCAGACTTGTTTCAAACCCACCTACAAACTGGATAATTTTTGCCGAGTTCCTCACGTGTTCTAAGACGGGGAACCCTCTTGTGTAAAATCGGAATAAAAATTGCACCAGCCTGTTGAAGATACTGTATTATTAAAGAAGATAATTCGTGTGAAGTGATAATTGCCATGTCAGGTATAAAAAGAACACTCAATAAATAGCCACCACTAAAGCGCCTTTAGTTTCTGACTGGTTTCCTGAAAGCACATACCCACCTGGAAAAAAATTTTAAAGTCAGCTTTGACAAGCTTCAACTGGAGCTTAAAGAACAATTTTAATGTAAAATATACATAGTGTATAATACGTATATTATACAGTATATATACTCTTGTAAAAGTGTGAAATACCTAGGAATAAAGTTACTGAGAAATAAAGGCTTTTAATGAAGACATTATAAAAGTTGAAACATAATAAGAAAGTCTTGAAGAAATAGAAGGTGAAAATACCAACTTTACCCAAATTTAGTCCTTTAATAAAATTCTAATGATTGTAGGTAGATGAGGCTGGAAAAGATAACATGTAACACTTTCTGTAACATTCAAGTGGAAGAACATCCATGAGAAAATCTAAGAATTTTAAATTTTAAAAATGGAGGAGATAGACCTATATTACCAAATCTTAAAACATATTGCTGGGGCGCCTGGGTGGCGCAGTCGGTTAAGCGTCCGACTTCAGCCAGGTCACGATCTCGCGGTCGGTGAGTTCGAGCCCCGCGTCAGGCTCTGGGCTGATGGCTCGGAGCCTGGAGCCTGTTTCCGATTCTGTGTCTCCCTCTCTCTCTGCCCCTCCCGCGTTCATGCTCTGTCTCTCTCTGTCCCAAAAATAAATAAAAAACGTTGAAAAAAAAAAATTTAAAAAACAAAACAAACAAACAAAAAAAAACATATTGCTAACCTGGGGTGCCTGGCTGGCTCAGTCGGAAGACCATGCAACTCTTGATCTTGGGTTCATGAGTTCGAGCCCCACGTCGAGTGTAAAGATTAATTTAAAAAAAAACCAATAAAACATAAATTTAAAAAAACATATTGCTAAGGTATAATTATAATAGTGTGGTGTCAATACAAGAGTGGATGGATAACCATCAGTGGAATAACTGAAGTCTAGAAACGTATACAACATACTTAAAACCCAATCTTAGGATAAATGTGGCATTTCACTTTTGTGTGGAAAAGGATAAATTCTTCAATAAATTAGGCTGAGGAAATTAGTTAATTTGGGGGTAAAAGTAAAACTAGAGATTTATTTCAATCATCATTCAAATTAATATAAGAACCTGTCAAATGACAAAACTAAAATAGTGATGCCTGGGTGACTCAGTCAGTTGAGCATCTTCAGGTCATGATCTCACTGTTCCTGAGTCTGAGCCCCCACATTGGACTTAACCACTTCAGATCCTCTGTCTGCCCCACCCTCTCTGCCCTTCCCCCACTCATGCATGCATGTTCTCTCAAAAATGAATAAACATTTATAATAAATGAATAAACATATATATACATGTACTATATAATATATATATACATATATATTATATACATACATACCTGCCAAATGACAAACCAAAACAATTTAGTAACAAGTCTGATGTCCTTTATTCAAGGGAACACAGTCCATGGATTGGGAGAGTGCAGTGTCTCACCAGCAGTGGAGACCTCTTCCAGAGGGATTTTGGGCAAGAACAAGTTTTATAGAATGTTACAAGAGGTAATGCAGAAGCAAGGCATGACTCATTAAGAGGTTAGAGATTTCCTTATAAGGCTAGCAGGTCCTATTTCCTAAGGTAAGGTAAACTAGCTAAAGCTAACTTGGAGATGTGTGATTGGTGTATATTAGGTTTCCTTGCCAGGTGTTTCCAGAAAAGTGCAGAATGACTTAGGTTTAGATTTGTGATGTGGCACAGACTACTAGGGTGGCCTCTGTTTTAGGGGTCCCTATCTATAAATTAGCTTTATCAAGCCCAAAGAACTACAAACAACAACAAAATACAAGACAATTAAGAGAAAATATAGGTGCATTATTTCAGAAGAGAAAGCCCAGATATAAAGCACAGGAAGAAAGCCAAGGATGAGTATATATATTCGAGTAAATATGCAAGAGTTAGTTAGATATATCAGATGTCACAAAAAAGGCAAATGACAGATTGGAGAAAATGTTTTTAACAGATGTGACAAAAGGTAGATCTTACTATCTGAACCTCTCATAAATGATTACCACATGAAACATATCAAAATTCAGAATTTCATGTATGCCATGAAAGAAGGAATTCAAAAGGATTAGTATCATTTTTAAAATGTTCATACTGGGGCACCTGGGTGGCTCAGTTGGTTAAGCATCCCACTTCGGCTCAGGTCAAGATCTCGCAGTTTACAGGTTCAAGCCCTGTGTTGGGCTCTGTGCTGACAGCTCAGAGCCTGGAGCCTGCTTCGGATTCTGTGTCTCCTCTCTCTGCCCCTCCCCCACTTGTGCTCTATCTCTCTCTCTCAAAATAAATAAATAAATGTGAAAGAAAAATTTTTAATGTTCATACTCCCTACAAACACATTAAAAATTTTTTTAGAAACTTTGTGATACATCTTTGTTGAGGATTTTTAAAAACACAGCAGGCAAAAATTAAAAAATAAAATAAAATAAAATACGGGCACCTGGGTGGCTCAGTTGGTTGAGCATCCAACTTTGGCTCAGGTCATAATCTCATAGTTTGTGGGTTCGAGCCCCATGTCGGGCTCTGTGCCGACAGCTCAGAGCCTGGAGCCTGCTTCAGATTCTGTGTCTTCCTCCCTCGGCACCTCCCCCACTTGTGCTCTGTCTCTGTCTCTCAAAAATAAATAAACATGAAAAAATTAAAAAAAAAATACAGCAGGCGAGGCGTGCCTGGGTAGCTCAGTAGGTAAAGCGTCTGACTCTTGATTTGGGTTCAGGTCATGATCTCATGGTTTGTGGAATCGGGCCCCAAGTCAAGCTCTGTGCTGACCGTGTAGAACCTGCTTGGGATTCTCTCCCTCTCCCTCTCTCTCTCTGTTCCTCCCCCACTCGTGCTCTTTCTCAAAATAAATAAAAATTTAAAAAATCTATACATAACATGCGAGTGCTTGCTTTGGCAGCACATATACTAAAATAGGAACAATGCAGAGAAGATTATCGTGGCCCTGTGTAAAGATGACACGTAAAAATATAACATGCAAGGTTGACAAATATATGTTTGGGACAAATATATGTTTGGTGTTGTTGGGAATATAATCCTATCTTACTAAAAGATGGTCTTACTAAAATTTTTTAATATATCATTTGATCTAATTATTCCACTTCTGAAATTTCATTTTATTTTATTTTTTAATTAAAAATTTTTTTAACATTTATTTATTTTTGAGAGACAGAGCACGAGTGGGGGAGGGACAGAGAGAGAGGGAGACACAGAATCTGAAGCAGGTTCCAGGCTCTGAGCTGTCAGCAGAGGCCAACGTGGGGCCTGAACCCACGAACTGTGAGATCAAGACCTGAGCCAAAGTCGATGCTTAACCAGCTGAGCCACCCAGGCTCCCCTTTAATTATTTTTAAGGTTATTTATTTATTTTGAGAGAGAGACAGAGCGTGAGCGGGGAGGGGCAGAGAGAGAGGGAGACAGAGAACCCCTAGCAGGCTCCGAGCTGTCAGCACAGAGCCTAAAGTGGGGTTCGAACTCATGAACTGTGAGATAATGACCAAGAGTCAGATGCTCAACTGACTGAGCCACTCAGGCACCCTTCTGGAAATTTATTTAAAAAAAAAAAAAGCAGATGAGTGTAAAGATTTCTTTACAGGTGGTTTTATCACAATGCTTTTTTACTGTAGTGAACTATTAGAACAGGTACTGGTTAAATAATAAATCATGATTAGAACAGGACTGGTTAAACATACATGCAAAAGAAACTGAAGAATATTTATAAAAGTATTAACTGTGCAATCAGTGGTAGGATTATGGAAATTTTTATTTTACTTTTTATTCTAAGATATCTGTATTTCTAAGTTTTCTACAAGAAACATGCATTACTCTTATAATCAGAAAAAAAGTAAATGTTATTAAAATAGAATCACATGGTAAAATTACTAGAGTGGCCTTCCATTGAATAACAACTCACAGGGGTGCCTGGGTGACTCAGTCAGTTAAGCATCCGACTTCAGCTCAGATCATGACCTTGCTTGCAGTTCGTGAGTTTGAGCCCTGCGTCAGGCTCTGTGCTGACAGCTCAGAGCCTGGAGCCTGCTTCGGATTCTCTGCCTCCATATCTCTCTGTTCCTCCTCTGCTCTCACTCTGTCACTCTCTCTGTCTCAAAAATAAATAAGGTTTACAAAAGAAATGACTCTCAGTATTGTTTTGCTTTTTGTTGTTGCTGTTCTTTATTTTTTTAAGTTTACTTGTTTATTTATTTTGAGGGGGGGAGGAGCAGAGAGAGGGAGGGAGAGAGAATTCCAAGCAAACTCCACACTGTTAGACATCCCAATGTGGGGTTGGGTCTCAAGAAAAGTGAGATCATGACCTGAGCCAAAAGCAAGAATTGAACACTCAACCGACTGAGCCACCCAGGTGTCCCTGTTCTTTATTTTTCATAGCAGTATTATAATATTTCTATGCAGGGTACACGAAGGGCCTTTATTATTCACTAATTTGGAGTCTCTCTTTTCCTAAACTTCAGCTGTCAGTTGTTAGCAGTTCTTTTTTTTTTGTAATTAATTTATTTATTTGAGAGAGAGAGAGAGAGAGAGAGAGCATACATGCATGCATGTGCAGGAGGGCAGAGAGAGAGGGAGAGAGAGGATCTCCAGCAAGTTCCACATTGTCAGTGCAGAGCCTGACGAAGGGCTCAAACTGTGAGATCGTGACCTGAGCCAAAATCAAGATCAGACACTTAACTGACTGAACCACCCAGGCACCCCTCAGTTATCAGGAGTTCTGACAAGTGAGAGAGAGAGGGAGGCAGAAAGTTGGCTTTTCTCCAGGAGTGATTTTCAAAAGATTCTAAAAACCATTCATAGTCTGCAGTCCTTTGTGTATCATTTCAAAGACTTGTTTTCCTAGTATCTCTGAAGAATAAAAATACATTGCACTGATGGTTTTGGTGGTGCATCGCTGTCCACAGGTAGAAATGATGTCAGTGCCCTTAGCCTCTTCTGGGGCCAGCAGGGGAACCGTGCAACTGAGTTCCCTTTCCCACCCCCTACACCCCACCCATGCCAAGAAGTATTCATTTGTTCACTCCTTCATTCATTCATTCATTCAAAACCAAACCTTTATCAAGTGCTTACTATGAACCACTGAACCCCCTCCTACCCCCAATTTCTGAAGCTCACAGGCTGGAAACCAAAGATTTAGGGCAAGAGCATCCTATCTACTGATAACTGGCCCATATATAAAATAAGGGCAAAAAAACTTCTCTGACCTTTCCAATCTTCCTCAGAGGACAAATCAATCTAATATCATCGCATGCTCAGTTTAACCTCCCTTTCTCTCTCTCTTTTTGTTTTCATATGATACAAGGTGTCATTTTACAAATATATACTATGGTGAAATGTATGTGTTCTCCCCCTGGTCCCAGGCCTCATTCTCCTCCCCAAGTATAACCCGTGCCTTATGTTTCCTTCCAGAAGTGATCTGTACATTTAATAACATAGACATTTATACCTTTTTCCTCTCACATGGGTGGTAGCATATGGTATACATCCTTCTGCACCTTGTTATTTCCTTTTGGTTTCATGGCCGTGGCTGTGGAGCTGCACAGTTATCCCATGTCCCAGGGAATGAATCCACCGTGAGATATGTAGCTGGTCTTCTTCTGCTGGACATTTAGGTTGTTTCCAACCTTTGCTGTCATAACTACCCTGCCCTGCAGTGGCGGAGGAGTCAGTGATATAAATTTTTCAAGCACTCTGTTTTTCATGAGGTATATACTTTGAGTGGTGTTTCCATTGGGTTTTAATGGTTTGCATTGCTTCATTTAGGACCCAAATCATGAAGGCTGGCTCTGTTTATGGGAACAGAAGGAAGCCATCTGGGCCATAAACCTTGAGACATAAGCTTTGTATACCACTTTGGTCTTTAACCAGAAACCAAGCCAACGCCTTCAAACTGTTTCTAGCTGGGTGCTCTACATAGTCAGAAGGACGTTGGCCAAATCCTTCATGATCCTTAACTAGAAATTCTTGAGATACAACTCTACAGATTAGGTCTGAGAAGCAGGCAGGAAGAATAAAAAGGCAGCATTTTGCAAACAGAACTCAAAACCTAGGACATTTGTAAAGCTGGCCCATATCACTGTTTTTAATTAAAAAAGAAAGGTAGGAGATCAAAAAGTAAAAAATAGATCTCCCTCTCAATGGAGGTCCGTTCATGGGTGTGTGATCTATGCAGTTGCACAGGCCTGTGATCAGAATGGCCTTGTGCTTGGTTTAACGCTCTACCATCACCACTTGAAATGCTTAAGAATTTTATCTTTGAAGCTGTGTTTGTAAATGAAGTCTGAGGAGACAGCGGAACATGCGCATGAGCCAACAAGACTGTCTGCTGTTCCTTGCCGCCCTTCGCATCTGATGTTATCCATGTCCCAGGCGCACAGAATTCCAGTGGACCTAAGAGGCATGGGAGTTCCTGGAGACAACCGTGAGGGGCCATGCTTTTCTCTTGAACTAGAACTTGGTTTGAACACAGAAAGAAGGTATATCCATTTCCTAGGGCTGCTGTAACAAAGTGCACAAACTGGGTGGCTTAAAACAACAAATTTATTCTCTCTAGTTCTAGAGACAAGAAGTATGAAATCAAGGTGTCTGCATGGCCAAGCTCCCTCTGAGACACTGGGTAGAATCCTTTCTTCTTCCTTGCCTCTTCCTAGCTTCTGGAGGTGGCCATCGATCCGTGGTGTCCCTTGCCCTGTAGCTGCATAACTGCACTCTCAGCCTCCACCTTCACAGTTTTCTTGAAAGGACACTGGTCAGTGATACAGGATCGAGGGCCCACCCGACTCCAGTATGGTCTCATCTTAACTACATCTGGAATGACACTATTTCCAAATAAGGTCACATTCTGTCATATTGGGTGTTGGAGGGTCACGATTCAACCTATAACAGAAGGCAATGGCATTTTAAGAAACATGAATGACTAAGGATCCCTCTCAAATCCTTACTGGTGTTGCTTCCTTATATTAGGCAACCACATTTCTTGACACCAAAGAAAAGGAAGGGATGGGGCAACCCATTGTCCTTTTCCTTTCTGCCCTTCCTTACTCATCAACAAGCCAAAGGTAGAGTATTGATAAGATGTGCATGTATCAAGAAGTTCATTGCAGCATTACTCACAACAGCCAAGACACGGAAACAACCTGAGTGTTTTCGGATGGATGAATGGATAAAGAAATTGTAATAATATGGGGGCGCCTGGGTGGCTCAGCTGGTTAAGTGTCTGACTATTGATTTTGGCTGAGGTCATGATCTCATGGTTAGTGAGTTCAAGTCCTGCATCGGGCTCTGTCCTGATAGGGCAGAGCCTGAATGAGATTCTGTCTTCCCTGGATCTGTTCTTCCCCCACTTGTTCTCTATCTCTCTCTCTCTCTCAAAATAAATAAAAATAAGTTTTAAAAAATGTTTAAAAAGAAAGAAATCATAGTGTGTGAATACATACATACGCTGGAATATTATTGAGGCTTAAAAAAGGAGATCCTGCTGTATGCAACAACATGGATAAACTTGGAGGGCATTATGCAAAGCAAAATAAGCCAGTTACAGAAGGACAAATAAAGACATGGTATCATTTATGTGTGGAATCTAAAAAAATCCAATTCAGAGAAGCAGAGAGTAGAACAGGGTCAGGGAGGTGGGGAAAATGGGAAGATGTTGGTCAAAGGGTACAAAGTTGCAGTTAGGTGGGATGGATAAATTCTAGAGCTCTAAAGTACTGCTCTGTGATTATAGTCAGGAGTACTATAGTGTGTACTAAAACTTTGGGAAGAGTATAGATCTCAGGTGCTCTCACCACTAAAAAAACAAAAAAGGTAACTCTGCGAGGAGATGAATATGTTAAGTAGTTTGACTACTGTCTTCGTATCACGGTATATGTAAATATTAAAACATCATGTTGTGCACCTGAAATATATACAACTTTTATTAAAACATGAAAACAAAACAACAACAACAAAAAACCAAGAACAGAAACAAACAAAAAGAAGTGAAATAAAGGGCTGCCTCAGTGGCTCAGTCGGTTGAGCACCCAACTCTTGGTTTCGGCTCAGGTTTGTGGGTTCTCACAGTTCGTGGGTTCGAGCCCCACATCTGGCTCTGTGCTGGCAGTGCAGAGCCTGCTTGGGATTCTCCCTCTCTCTCTGCCCCTCCACTGCTTGCACTGTCTCTGTCTCTCTCAAAATAAATAATTTAAAAAAAAAAAACCTTAAAAAAAAAGAAAAAGAAGTGAAGTAAGAGCAGTTAACTACCTGCGGCATTTCTACTGTTAGTGTATGAACTAAATACATATCCACATAGGAGCCATGAAACGTGAATTGTATAATTTCAGGGATCCTACATATGAGTTAATACTCTTATTATTCCATTGAAAAGTGACACTGCAGGGCACTTGGGTGGCTCAGTCAGTTAGCTAAGCGTCCTACTTTTGATCTTGACTCGGGTCGTGACCTCAGGGTCTGTGAGATCAAGTCCTGAGTTGGGGGTCTGTGCTGACAGCACGGACATTGCTTGGGATTCTCTCTCCCTCTCTCTCTCTCTCCCTCCCCTGCTTGCACCTGTGCACTCTCTCTTAAAATAAATAAACTTAAAAAAAAATGTTTAAGGAGAGCCTGGGTGGCTCAGTCAGTTAAGCATCCGACTTGGTTCAGGTCGTGATCTCATGATTTGTGAGTTCAAACCCCACATCTGGTGAGCTCTAGCCACACTTTGGGCTCCACACTGCAGAGCCTGGTTGGGGTTCTTTCTCTCTCCCTCTCTCTCACTTTCTCTCTGCCCCTCATGGAATTCTCTATCCCTCCCTATCTCTCTGCCCCTTGCTCACTCATGCCCTCTTTCTCTCAAAAAAAAAAATAGTGTTTTAAAAAAAGAAAAGTGACATTGCACAATATAAAGATGAACAGTAAAACTCATGTTAATATTTAAAATATTTATTTATTTAGAAAATTAAATAGCAACTCAGAAAACCCATGACAAGTTGAGAGATGGACGAAGAAAAGAAAAGCCTTTATATTTTACTGCTTGTAACAGCACATTTCTCTGCTTTTTGGACAGGGGACCCCCCATTTTCATTTTGCATGGGGTCCTGCAAATTGTATAGCTGACCCAGTTCCCACCTCTGTCCCCTCTGAAGTCGAACTCAGAGGAAACCTACTGCTATGGTCTGAATGTTTGTGTCTCCCTCAAATTCGTATGTTGAAACCCTAACACCCAACAGTGATGGCATCAGGAGCTGAGGGGTTTTGGGGGGTGATTAGGTCATGTTGGTGGAGCCCCCATGAGTGGGATTTGTGCTTTATGAGAGAGACCCAAGGGAGATCCCTAGCCCCTTCCACTGTGTGCAGACACAGGGAGAAGGAGCTGGCCATGACCCAGGAAGAGGGCCCCCAACAGAACGTGACCACGTTGATGCCATCTTTATGTTTGGGTTCCCAGCCTCCAGAACTTGTGAGAAATATATTCCTGTTGCTTATCAGTGGCTCAGTCTGTGGTATTTTGTTATAGCACCCCAAATGGACGAAGACACCCATTTATGTTTCCTCCCCGAGATATTCTGTGCCATATCACTCTTAATCTGAACTCACCCCTCTCCCTCCACGGGCAACACGTGGGGGAAAGTTTTCCCTCTTTCTCCCCAACATTACTATTTACCCTCACACAGTGTGGGCTACTTGAGGACAGCAAGCACAGTGTCTGATTTCAAGGAGGTGCTCAATACAGGTTTGCTGATTTAATTTATAAATGAGGGGCGTATGGATAGCAGCACGAACAGGGCCTGAAGGAATCACCTGACTCAGGCTTCATTTGGTAAGGAGTTACTGTCCCCATTTTTCATACGAGACCGAGAGAGCTGTGTGACCGTGGACATGTATGCTCTTTGAGCCTTACTGTTCCTATTAGTAAAAAGGAGGAACTATTCTTTCCCTAAAACTGCTGTGACGTGGGGCGCCTGGTGGCTCAGTCGGTTAAGAGTTCGACTCTTGGTTTTGGCTCAGGTCATGTTCTCACGGTTCGAGATCCAGCCCCGTGTTGTGCTTTGCGCTCACAGCTTGGAGCCTGCTTGGGATTCATTCTCTCTCCCTCTCGCTCTCTGCCCCTCCCCCACTCTCTCTCTCTCAAAATAAATAATATAAACTTAAAAAAAAGATGTTGTGACTGAAAAGAAGAAACATTCGGGGAAGTACAAACTACTCGCTAATGTTTCCCCTTCAGAATAACAACCAACAGGCTAGAACCTTCCTAGAATAACAACCAACAGGCTAGAACATTCCTAGGGTGTTGCTCTTTAGAGCCTGAAGCAAGCACTGTGTAAACTCACTGTGGGGACTTGGCGAGCAGCCTTTTTTCCGTGGGCCTCAGTTTCTTCTATCAAAGGAGGAGATGGAATGAAATCGTGGGGGGCGCACAGACCCAGGGACATAATGAGATCCAGAAGACAACGTTTAAGCGAGACAAGCTTGCTGAGGTGAAGAAAAGCCTCACAGCTCTCCTGGTCTACACCCCACCCCCAGCTCCAGCCCCACCCCCACTTTGAAAGAGATAGGGATAGGGAAGTATTTCTCTCTTTGAGGGTCAAAGGCCCAGGTGCCAGGGAGGTACAGGGGAGCAGGATAGAGTGGTAGGACAGCTGTGAAGCAACAGCCTGTGGCCCATCCAGAACAAGAAGCCCTTTCAACACCCTCTGATGGTCCCAGCTTCAGAATTTGGGCCTATTATTGCTAGATTGTTAGATTTTTCAAAAGAAGGAAGAAATTGAGATATTGCTTAATTTTAAAACACTGGCTTAAAAAAAAAAATGCCGCGTGGCCACACCCAGCATCAGCCCTAGTTTGTGGACTCTGGGATAGGTGCTTGGTAAGGAGCCTCCCAGACTGACTAGGAGTCTGTGGGGAACAATGGAGCAAGACCCTAAGAACAAGCCAGTCTCCAGGAGGAAATAAAAGCAGCCATTGACTTCAAAGCCCCTGAGCCTGCCAGACCCCCCTCCTCCGACAGACAATGAACAGGAAGGAAACTGAGACCGGGACAGTAAAAAGCAGCCAGACAAGCTTGTTGGGGCCTGCAGGTGGGGCCTTCAAGATGGGAAGGTCCTGACTGCCAGCAGCGGGATGCCAGCAGGTCACCTTCTGTGAGGTGCTCCTGAAGCTTCCAGCTGTGCAGAGACCTGAGCTGAAGGGCCAAGAATTAGGGTAGCAGCCGCCGTCTGGGGGCCCTGAGGCTAGAGGGTGGGAGAGGGGGCTGGGCAATCTTCTATTTAGAAATGTTTTTGATCACACAAGTATCACTCTCCTCCTAAGCGTGATTAAAATATAATTAAGATCCTGGGGCACCTGGGTGGCTCAGTCTGTTGAGCGTCCGACTTCGGCTCAGGTCATGATCTCACAGTCTGTGAGTTCGAGCCCTGCATCAGGCTCTGTGCTGATGGCTCAGAGCCTGGAGCCTGCTTCTGATTCTGTGTCTCCCTCTCTCTCTGCCCCTTCCCTGCTCATGCTCTGTCTCCCTCTGTCTCAAAAATAAATAAAAACATTAAGAAAAAAAATTAAAAAAAAAAAAAAAAGATCCTGAACAATGCCACCCTCCTACCAGAACCAGGCAGCCATGTGATATCAATGTAGTGGCATTCTTCATGTGGTGGGGGGCACATAGACAGTGGGGGTCAAGGAAAACCAGATCAGAGGCTCCAGGTAGCAGTGCTGGAGGAAGTAAGAAGGGGCCAGATTCTGAGCATATTTCGAAGTTAAGGCTACTAGGAGGCCCTGCTAAGGGACCAGATGTGGGATGTGAAAGAGGGACATCAGGAAGACCTCCAAGATTTTCGTTCTGAGCCCCTGAAGACCGAAAGTGCTCATTTACTCATACAAAGATCTGAATCTTCTCACCAGGGATGTTTCTGATGTATTGCCCTCCCCCCACCCTAGCTCCACCTCCTGCCGCCTGGGTTAAGGCTGGCTTCAGGCTGGCTTCTGAGTGACACCGCCTCAGACTTGGATCTTGGCCTTGCTTCTTTACAGTTGCTGCTCTCAGCCAGTTAATCCCAATTCCTTATTGGCAAAACGGGGATAATAACAGCACCTCCTTTACAGAGTTACATGAATATCAAATGATACGATGTCTGGTGAGTACAGGGCACTGAATGGGTGTGAGGCAAAATTCCCATATCGTCATTAAGTTGTAATCATATGTATACATAGTTTTGTGACCTGCTCCTGTGCCCCAGGTTACCTTGTTAGCATTTCTCATGAGATACCTTAAAAATATCTTTCAGGGGTGCCTGGGTGGCTCAGTTGGTTAAGAGTCCGAATTTGGCTCAGGTCATGATCTCACAGTTTGTGAGTTTGAGCCCTGCATCCGGCTCTCTGCTGTTAGTGAGGGGCTTACTTGGGATCCTCTGTCCCTCTCTCTCTGCCCCTCCTCACTCACACTCTCCCTCTCTCTTTCCCTATCAAAAATAAATAAATATTTAAAAAAGACATCTTTCAAAAATATTTGTATTGGCTATATGATATGTTATCATACAGATAAATATTTATTTAACCAGTTTTTTATTGTTGGATATTTTAAATTATGACTAACAGCTATTGGTAACTTTTGCACTGCTTCTGTTTTTTCTCTGTGTATTATAAACAACACTGAGGTAAAAATCCTAAAAACAGGGGCACCTGGGTGGCTCAGTCAGTGAAGCATCTGACTCTTGATCTCAGCTCAGGTCTTGATCTCAGGGTTGTGAGTTCAAGCCCCACAGTCGGCTCCATGCTGGGTGGGAAGCCTACTTAAAAATTTTTTCTAAAAACATACTTTGTTTATACTTCTCCAATTGTATCTTGAGGATATATTCCTAGAGGTGAAATTGCTGTGATAAAGAGTATGAACAGTTTTATGGCTTCTGAAATAGATAATAAATTAACCTCCAGGAAGAGTCTACCAAAACACATTCCTGTCAATACAATGTTAAAAAGTGACTGTTTCCCTGGCCCTTCCCCAAAACTGAGTCACCATTAATCAAACAAAACAAGGAAAGAAGAATATATTAGATTTTCCCCCAAATTGATTATGAAATGGAATACATTGTTTTAGTTCACATCTCTCTGCTCTCCAATGAGAGTGGAATTTAAAAATGTGATAATCAGTCATTTGTATTTTTTTAAGTTTTAAAAAAATTTTTTTTAATGTTTATTTTTATTTTTCAGAGAGACAGAGCACGAGCCAGGGAGGGGCAGACAGAGAGAGGGAGACAGAATCTGAGCTGCTCACAGCCCAATGCGGGGCTGGAACCCATGAACTATGAGATCATGACCTGAGCTGAAGTCAGACATTCAACCAACGGAGCCACCTAAGTGCCTCTGTCATTTGTATTTTTTCTGCAAACTGTCCTTTATCCCTCTTTCTGTTGGCATACTCGAGTTTTGCTAAAGGAAGAGCTGGCTGTGTATTAAAACTAACAAGAATTGGTCTATTGAATTTGTTGCAAATATTCTTCCTGCTGTCTTTAAATTTTATACTGGGTTTTTATAACTTACAGGACATATACAGTCAGACCTCTTTTCCCTTCCTGAGAGATATGCTTCCAAAACGTTTTGGCATACCTGCTCAAATGCACCTGGGTTCCCAGCTTGATGGCCAACCTCTGCCCTAGCTTGATTCATGACCATCAGTAGGTGACATCTCTCAGGTCATAGCTTCCCTGCCTGTCAATGGGGGGTAGATGTGGTTAGACCTCTGAGCTCCCTTCCAGCTCTGGAATTCTATGATTCTAGGTTTAGAGCTAGAAATTTGGTTGTGAGCTCAGAGCTCATTGCAAGAAACCTTTACTTCTTATTATGACACTCTCTGTCTTAGCTTGGACTGCTCTAACACCATTACCATAGGCTTGGTGACTCAGACAGCAGACATTTATTTTTCACAGTTCTGGAGGCTGGAAGTCTGAGGCCAAGGTACCAGCATGGTTGGGTTCTTGAGGAGGGTCCTCTTCCTGGTTTTTAGACAGCCGTTTTCTTTTTATATCCTCACGTGGCGGAAAGAGAAAGCTCTGGTTCTTTCATCCTCTTATAAGAGCACCAGTTCCACCATGGGGCTCTATCTCTATGACATCATTCATAGACCCAGTTACTTCCCCAAGGCCCCACATCCAAAAGGCATCACACTGGGGACTGGGACTTTAACATATCAATGGGGCGGTGGGGGGGAGGAGGCAGATACAAACATTCAGCCTACAGCAGTGTCTTAATTGGTCTTCCATTTTTGATCCCTTCAGGCTCCAATCTTTTTTTTTAATTAATTAATTTAATTTACATCCAAGTTAGTTAGCTTATAGTGCAACAATGATTTCAGGAGTAGATTCCTTAATGCTCCTTACCCATTTAGCCCATCCCCCCTTCCACAACCCCTCCAGTAGGCCTCTGTTTGTTCTCCATATTTAAGAGTCTCTTGTGTTTTGTTCCCCTCCCTGTTTTTATATTATTTTTGCTTCCCTTCCCTTATTTCATCTGTTTTGTATCTTAAAGCCCTCATATGAGTGAACTCATATGATATTTGTCTTTCTCTGACTGACTAACTTCGCTCAGCATGATGCCCTCTAGTTCCATTCACGAAGTTGCAAATGGCAAGATCTCATTCTTTTTGATTGCCGAGTAATACTCCATTGTGTATATATACCACATCTTCTTTATCCATTCATCAATCAATGGACATTTGGGCTCTTTCCATACTTTGGCTATTGTTGATAGTGCTGCTATAAACATGGGGGTGCATGTGCCCCTTCGAAACAGCAAGCCTGTAGCCCTTGGATAAATACCTAGTAGTGCAATTGCTGGGTAGTAGGGTAGTTCTATTTTTAATTTTTTGAGGAACCTCCTTACTGTTTTCCAAAGTGGCTGCACCAGTTTGCATTCTCACCAGCAGTGCAAAAGAGATCCTCTCTCTCTGCATCCTCGTCACCATCTGTTGTTGCCTGAGTTGTTCATGTTAGCCATTCTGACAGGTGTGAGGTGGTATCTCATTGTGGTTTTGATTTGTATTTCCCTGATGATGAGTGATGTTGAGCATTTTTTCATGTTTCGGTTGGTCATCTGGATGTCTTCTTTGGAGAAGCGTTTATTCATGTCTTTTGCCCATTTCTTCACTGGACTATTTGTTTTATGGGTGTTGATTTTGATAAGTTATTTATAGATCTTGGATACTAACCCTTTATCTGATCTGTCGTTTGCAAATATCTTCTCCTATTTTGTTGGTTGCCTTTTAGTTTTGCTGATTGTTTCCTTTGCTGTGCAGAAGCTTTTTATTTTGGGGAGGTCCCAATAGTTCATTTTTGCTTTTGTTTCCCTTGCCTCTGGAGACGTGTTGAGTAAGAAGTTGCTGCAGCCAAGGTCAAAGAGGTTTTTGCCTGCTTTCTCCTCGAGGATTTTGATGGCTTCCTGTCTTACATTTAGGTCTTTCATCCATTTTGAGTTTATTTTTGTGTATGGTGTAAGAAAGTGGTCCTGGTTCATTCTTCTGCATGTCACTGTCCAATTTTCCCAGCAACACTTGCTGAAGAGACTGTCTTTATTCCATTGGGTATTCTTTCCTGCTTTGTCAAAGATTAGTTGGCCATACATTTGTGGGTCCATTTCTGGGTTCCTTGTTCTGTTCCCTTGATCTGAGTGTCTGTTTTTGTGTTCAGTCTCCAATCTTAAATGGGCACTGGTGACGTCAACCTTCCCAGAAGGCAGTTGTGAACGCTACTCAAGGTCTATAGACTGGACCCCCACCTCCTTGGCAGTCCTTCATCTCTCCCCTGCTCTCCAGCCTTGTTGCCTACTGCTCTCTGTCAAAACAAATATTTGTGGTGCTCCAAATATTTTTGCTCATACCATTGCCTTTGCTGGGAATGCTCCCACAGTATAAATTTTACATGGAAAAATATTACCTAACTTTTAAACCCTGGTTAAGCACCACCTCCTCCTTCAAGTCTTAGCAACCATTTCCCGACCCAAAGGAAATTTTCTCTCTTTTGAGTCACAGTATTTTTCACGTGCCACATGTGTTATGATTGTTGATATTAGGTCTTATTTCCTGAACAGAAGTACACAAACTTCTGAGGCAATATGGCAAGCCACTAAATTAGTGACTGCAAACTGTCAGTCTATATGATATTTTTAGAATTGGGAAATGTCACGTAAATTCCCAGTTCCATTTCTCTTGAAAAATCAGAAGATTTGAATTACATTCCTACAAGGCAGGGTTCAGGAAACTATGGCCCAAGGACCAAATCTGGCCTGTCACTTGTTTTTGTAAATAAAGTTTTATTGGAACACAGCCACACCCATTTGTTTATATATTCCCTGCGGCTATTTTTGTGCCACAATGGCAGAGGTAGGTAGCTGCCACAGAGATTATATGGCTCACAAAGCCTATTTACTATTGGATCTTTTACACAAAATGTTTGCTGAGCCCTACTGTAAAGCACCAAATGTGGGCCACCATAGAGGCTCCCTTTAAATGGAGCACACATCTCCAGTTCCTGCCAGGAAACCCCCCACCCACTCGTAGATCAAACCTGGCCAGTTGCAAGTATTTCTCTTACCCTCCAAGGCCTTTCAATCATTTGCATTTTTCATTCTTATTAATCCTCTAAATCACACCCTCACACAACATGAAAGCCATTATGCCATATAAGCAAGGCAATCTGTAAAACATACCTAATAACATTATACTGCCAATATGAAATTTGATGATCAAGACTAAGAATAATCTTCAGTAACTGGAGATGAAGTAACTACTGATGAAGTAAGTTCTTGCAGTTCAAACCTTAGGGTCTAAAGTCAGATTTGCCTGGGTTGAGATTCCAACTGTAACACAGGTAAACTGAGTGACCCCAGTATACAAGACTGCCCTTTACTTTTCTCACCTAAAAATGCGGATAATGGGGTACATGGCTGGGGCCTAGAACTTACTTTAAATATACACATACAGGGGAACCTGGATGGCTCAGTTGGTTAAGCATTCAATTTCAGCTCAGGTCATGATCTTACAGTTGGTGAGTTCAAGCCCCGTGTCAGGCTCTGTGCTGACAGCTCAGAGCCTGGAGCCTACTTCAAATTCTGTGTCTCCCTCTCTCTCTCTGCCCCTCCCCAACTTGTGCTCTGTCTCTCTCTCTCTCTCTCTCTCAAAAATAAATACACATTAAAAAAATTAAAAAAAATACATACATACATAAGAATCCTGTCTTAAAAAAAAAAAAAGGGATGGGCGCCTGGCTGGCTCAGTCTGTAGAGCATGTGACTGTTGATATCAGGGTTGTGAGTTCAAGCCCCATGTTGGGCATAGAGCTTACTTAAAAAAAAAAAAAATTAAAAACATGCAGATAACAATAGTAACTACCCCTGGATTGAAGAAAGGATGAATTAAATTCCTTCAACTAGTATTTACAAATACTGACTGGCACTGTGCTGGGCTCTTGGGATACAAGAGTGAACAGAAAGGATAGTCTCCCCTCACTAAGAGCTTACCCTCTAGAAAGGGACATGGGTCAGGCAGCAGATACCAGAGCCCATGATACCTCTGCATTTAGCCATAGCTGTGTTGGGAAGTGCTGACTGGCCTCTGGTTGCCAGACCCTTCTCCAAAGCAGCCAGGCAGCCAGAATTAGCTTGGCCCTTAGGTAAACCCAACCTGGAAGTCAGGGAATTAATGCCCCAAATGCAGCCCTCAGCCAATGGGGAATGGGAGCCAGTGGATGAAGGTTTCCACCTCCCACGCTCGTGTTTCAGCAGAACAACTCTGTGAGGTGTTCTACAAGCTTCCCAGAGGTGTCTCCCCCACAGTAGTAAGGCTAACACTCTTAGCTGACTTTGCATCTTCCTGTCTCTTCCCACATCCCTGTGCTCGCTTCAGCAGCATATACACTCAACCTGCACCCTCACCCCCACTCTGGCAATGTCTTCCAAATAACCAACCCACAGTCAAATCCTTGTCTCACTCTGCTTTAAGGGAAACTCAAAGTAGAATGGACATTAAAAAAGAAGAAGAAACAAAAAATACAAGAAGGTAGTGAGAGCCATGCAGAGAATTAAAATAGACATGAACAAAGTAAGTAATCAGAGGCATGGAAAGCCTCAGCTAAGACCTAGGGACAAGAAGAATTCAGCCATGCATGGTCTAGGGGAAAGAATAATCTGGAATGGAGGGAACAGCTGGTGCAGAGGCCTGAAGCAGGAGTGTGGTTGGCATGATAAAGAAGAGGAAGGAGAGTGAACTAGGAATTTAGCGGGTGAGGAAATGAGTGGAGAGGAGGCCAGATGGTGAGGGACATCATAATCCAGGAACATCATTCTAAATGCCGTGGAGGAGAGGTCATGGGAAGGTTTTAAGCAAAGGAGTGACATGGATTGATCTGCAGTTTT
The DNA here is from genome assembly GCF_028018385.1 of Neofelis nebulosa. Taxonomy (NCBI): domain Eukaryota; kingdom Metazoa; phylum Chordata; class Mammalia; order Carnivora; family Felidae; genus Neofelis; species Neofelis nebulosa. The sequence goes on from NC_080782.1 coordinate 51,959,299, forward strand.
GTGAGTGTAGGTTGGTGGGGAGGGAGTAAAAACGGGACGCCCAGCCACGACGGTGGCTCGAACTAGTGTAGTAATAATGGGAATAGAGAGAAATAGAAGATTTGGGATATGTTTTACAAAGAACAATGGCAAACACAAATAGGGCCTACTGTTTGTCCCATGTTCTTCTAGCAACTCTCTATATATTAACTAAATGTTCACAAAATCCTAGGAAGATGGGTGTTATTCTTAGTCCCATTTTATAGATAGGAAAACTGAGGCACAGAAAGATTGAGTGATTTGCCTAAGGTCACCGGGCAGGAGATTTGAACTGAGACCATCTGGCTCCACAGGCATACTCTGCCTCACTAGTGCCTACTGAGGGATCGGATGTGGGGAGGAGGAAGCCTGAAGGGAAGCAGGCCCCCAGAGTTGCAGACGCTCTGTTAGAACTGCCAGTCCCCCAGCCCCTAGACCTCCACTGCTGGTGAAGAAGGGGCCACTGACATCGCTGGGCTCCAGGCAAGAGCCCATCCGTACCTGTCCCTACCACTCACAGCCTCACCACTGCCATCACAATCTGCCACACGACCATGTTGGGGATTTGAGCCCTCTTCAGCCCAGGCCTTTCCTCCCTCCCCCAGACTCAGATCCTCCTGGCAGTGCCCCCTCACTTTCTCCCCATGGCCCACAGGGACCCCACCCAGCCATGGGCAAAGCCCCCCATATCATCAGACTCCTTAGTGTCCCCTTCACCTTTTGGCTGTCATTCCTGGGCTGGACATTCAAATCACTTCTAGCGCTTGGAAACACACCAGAGTCCAGGCACCCCACTGGACTAATTAAATTAAAATCTCTGACAGTGGGGTGCAGGCAGTAGTATGGTATCCTGGTTCCCCAGTTACTTATTTGTTATTATTACTTTTATTATTTTATAAAAAAATTTTAATGTTTATTTTTTTTTGAAAGAGAGAGACAGAGCACAAGCAGGGGAGGGGAAGGGAGAGGGAGACACAGAATCTGAAACAGGCTCCAGGCTCTGAGCTGTCAGCAGAGCCGGACATGGGGCTGAACCCACAAACCGTCAGATCATGACCTGAGTCGAAGTCAGACGCTTAACCGACTGAGCCACCCAGGCGCCCCTCCAGTTTTTTAGTTTGAATGTTTATTTATTTTTGAGACAAAGAGAGCGGTGGTGGGGCAGAGAGGAGGGACAGAGGATCTGAAGCTGGCTCTGCACTGTCAGTGTGGAGCCCAGTGCGGGGCTCAAACCCAGGAACCATGAGATCATGACCTGAGCCAAAGTTGGATGCTTCACCGACTGAACATCCCAGGCGCCCTTCCCCAGCTGTTTCCAATTTGTGCCTCCAGAACCAGGACCCAGACCCTGGTTCTGCCAAGCGCTCAGCTTCCCCAGCCGCTGTCTCTCTCAAGTGGTGGTACTGCCATTCCTGCCTCTGCTCCATGGGCCTGGAGGTGGGGGGCTCCTCCTTGCTCCCCTTTGTCACTGCCAGACCTTTCTCCACCGTCGTTCCTGTAAAACCTTCTGGCTTTGAACCTCCTGTCATGGGAGCACAGCTCTTGTCACCTCTCCCATTCAGTCACCTCCCGGCCAGCAGGTCACCACCTCATTGCTTGAGGATTTTAGCTCCTGGCTCCCCGTCATGCTCTCTGACCAGGTCCTGTTTTAAGTCTTACTGTTTTCAATTCCCAACAGACACATGTACTTTCCAACATTCTCATTCCATGGCCTTCTGTCTTCCAATCACCTTGCCTTGGCCACCCCATGCTAGGGTCTGACTCCATCTATAATTTGAGCTTCTAGTTCACTCCCTCTAGGACTCAGCCCCCAGTGATCCTTGAAGGCCGGGATCCTGCCCCCTCTCCACTGACTCATGTCCTCTCTTCCCACATTGTCCACCTTCGGCCCCAAGCTCAATCTGTCAAACCACTCCATTGGATCTACCCTTAACCCCATTGCCTTTCTTATGATTCGTAGCATCCGCTTGGCTAAACTTCAACCCCGGTTAAACCCACCTGTCTGTTCCGTGCCAGCTCCAGTGCAGCTGAGCGTGACTGGACAAGAAAACAGCCGTGCTCGTGGCCTTCAGTGAAGCCACCATCATTAAGCACAAGTGAGCGCTCCATTCTGCCAGGTTAGCCCACTGTACTATCGGCTGGTGGTTCTCAAAGGTGGTTCCTGGACGGACAGCGTCAGAAATGCAGTTGTCAGGCCCCACCCCCCACCTACTGAATCAGAAACCTGGGAAGGGAGGGGGGCAGGGCAGCAGTCTGCATTAGTAGTCGTCCAGCCTGATGTGCGTGTTCAGATTTAAGAGCCAATGCTCTAGTCTGTCTCCTCTCCCACCCTCCTCTTCTGCCTGCAAAGGCGTGATATGTTCTCTCCCACCTCACGTTCAGTTTGCTTCCTTACTCAGTAAGAACTGGAAGAAATCAGAGGAACTTCCACAACATGTGCCCCTCTTACTGCACGCAGGTCCTCACACCCTGCCTGCTCTTTCTTAGGAAGGATGTACTGGCTGTCAGGGCTCCTGAGGCCATGGCCCAATGACTGCCCTGGTTCAAGCCACCACCAAATCTTGGCTGGATTTTGGCAAAAGTTTCTTAACGAGTCTCCTTATATCAGTCCTTGCCCCACCACTTTGTCCTCCATACAGCAGCCAGAATCTTCTCATCGAAATGCAATTCACATCTCTCCTTTGTCCCAAACCCTTCAGTGGCTCCCCATCTCTCTCAGAGTAGAGGCCAAGTTCTACCTATACCTACAGGGCTCTACGTGATCTGCCCACCCCTCTGTTTCCCCCTTTGATCTCATCTCCTGCCATGATGCCCCCTCCCTCCACCTGCTACCACCACACTGGACTCCCTGTTTTCCTCAGATATTCTGCATATCCTCCCAACTCAGGGCCTTTGCACTTGCTGTTCTTTTTGCTACCAGATATCTGGTCAGCTTTCCATATCCTTCAAGTCAATACCCAATGTCACCCTCTCAGGGAGCCTTTCTTGGCCATCTATTATAGTTTTAATTCCCAATTACTGACACTTCAATCTCTCTCCAGTGCTTTATTTTTTCTCCTAATATTTAGCACTAATAGAGTATATATTTGACTTTTCAATCTTGTTTACTCTGTCTCTGAGGACAGGACATTTTACTCTTTTGGGCCCAGCTGAATGTTTGGCATAGAAAGAGACTAAGACCACCAGTCTTTTTGACTATTTGCTTCCTGTTTTCTCTTTACCTAAAATTTGGCTCCTTTCTGAGAATGTTCTCCCATTATCCTTAGGTTGGGTTTGTTTTCTGTTCCATTCCCCTTGTACCAAGGGTCCTGAAGGGGAAGTGGTGGGTGACCTCCTGCGCCTCATTGCCACACCCAAACCATTCTCTCTCCTTCCTCCATAAACCCCCACTGCTTAGAAATTCATATCCTCAGACTAGACCATCTGGTCACAATGTCCTGTGGCCCCAGGGCATTTCCCCTCATTCCTTGAGAACTTGAGGCCTTGTCTCACTGTCACTATCCCTACCACTGCCTCATCATAATTCTTGCTGATTTTTATTATCCTAAGTCATTTTCCAAGACCCAGGACTCTCAGGTCCTGAGGTCTTCTTCAATGATGTTGCCCTCCACACTAACTCAGCCCAGACACAGACTTTGTTATTACTAATAGCTTTAACCCATCCATTTCAGGCATTACATGCTATAACCATCCACCAATCTTTCCAACCCACCCCTCTGGCCCCTCAAGTCCAACAACCATTTCATCTCACTACACCCTCCATCCATTGATCTCCACCTTTTCACTGTCCCCAGCACCTGCTATCAGGCCCATACTTGCTTCTGCCCACAGCAGATTCCACAGCTTACCAGTAAACTTTTAAGCTTAACTTAAAAGTTAACTCCTCAGCTACCTTTTCTCATTTTACGACTTCTACATGGCAAAATTCCAGCCTTCTGGAGAATGTAACAGTCATTTGCTCTACTCCTAAGCAACTAGGTGCTGCAATAAAAAACACAGAACCATGCTGGAGACCTCACTTTATTTTTTTATTTTTACTTTTATTTTTTTGAGGGGGAGAGGCAAAGGGAGAAGAAGAGAGAATCTTAAGCAGGCTCCATGCACAGTACAGGGCCCAACCTGGGGCTTGATCTTATGGCCACGAGATCATGACCTGAGCCCAAATCAAGAGTCGGATGTTTAACCGATTGAATCACCCAGGTGCCTCTGAAGGCCTCATTTTGAATTATCAATAATAGCTACATGCATTTTGTTCCCTATGGGAAGGTACCATTATAAGTGCTCTCCGCAGAAGAAGTCATTTGATCCTCATGAGGATTATTATCATCATCTGCATTTTCAGGATGAGAAAACTGAGGCACGGAGAGGTCCAGGGACTGGCCCAGGATCACACAGCTAAGTGGGAGAATTCTAATGGAACCCTGGGCAGTTCAGCTCCAGACTCCACATCAGAACCTCTATGCCAGCGCTCAGGGCTGCTAACGCCCAGCAGGTATAGCACATTTCCCCGTAGGCCTGGCCTTCTCAGGCCAGACAGGGCATCAGATCGACCTCAGACAAACCGGGAGGGCTTGTTAAACACAGATGGCTGGCCCCATTCCCCGGGGTTCTGAATCCCTGATAAGAAGGGGTGGGCCTGGTCATTTGCATTTCTAACAGTGCCCAGGTCAGGCTGTTGTGCTGGTGTGAAGGCCCCAGTGAGGACCCTGGCCACTGTTTCACACCTTTGCTCAACCTCCAACACCTTGTCCCCATCTTCACTCTTGACTGATACCCTGGCCTCCAACCTCCCTGAGAAGACAGAAGCCTTCAGAAGAGCATTTGCACAAGTCCCCCATCATTCTTCCTCACCTTCCTGCTGCCTTCCCTCCTGTTATCACAGACCAACTGTCTCTCTGCCAGGTTGCCCCCATCAGTATAGAAACATGCTGCAACATTCCCTTAGGCAAAAATGACTTCAAATCTCCCTCTTTGCTACCTCACCTCACTGCTTTCAACAAACATTCAACAGAACTTCTCAAAACAGTTTTCCACCAGCATCTCTTCTCATTTTTTAATACTTTATTGTGATAAAATACATATAACAGAGAAATTGCCCCTTTTAAACATTTATGTATGTATGTATGTATGCATGTATTTTTGAGAAAGACAGAGAGAGTGTGTGTGCAAATCCCACACAGCAGGTGGAGCCTGACTCAGGGCTCAATCTCATGAACCATGAGATCATGACCTGAGCTGAAATCAAGAGTCAGCCACTTAAATTAGTTGGACAAAGCCACCCAGAATATGCCCTTTAAAAGATTGTTAGTGTATGATCCAGGGGTGTTAATCACATCCACACTGCTGGGCAACCATCATCACTGTTTCCAATTTTTTTCCTATGTATAGGAAATCCCAAAGTCACAAGAAAGCTACTGGAGCTAATGAACAGATTCAGAAAAGTTCCAGCCTCCTGTTGTCTCTTGAATCTTCCCCAACCACGTTTTACCTCTATTTTTCCTCCTAAATGGCTCTTTCCAAAATTTCCTCTGAGCTCCATTTTGCTAAAGCCAACAGTCAACACTTGGTCCTCATCCTACCTTTCCTGCTGTATCGTGACATGGTTGATCATTTCTTCCTTTTTGCAACAGTATCTTCACTTGGTGCTGTGGACTGAATATTTGTATCCCCCTCAAATTCATGTGTTGAAACCTAATCCCCAATGTGACGGTATTTGGAGGTGGGGCCTTTGGAATGTGATTAGGTCATGAGCATGGGGCCTTCATGAACTTTAGACTGTTGCCCTTCTGAAAGAGACCTCAGGGAGCTCCTTGTCCCTTCTACCATGTGAGGACACAGCAGAAAGATGTCTGTCTATGAACCAAGAAGTGGGCTCTCACCAGATACCAAGTCTTCTGGCACCTTGATCTTGGAGTTTCCGGCTTCCAGAACTACGAGGTATGCATTTCTATTGTTTATGACACAATCAATGTATGATACTTGGCCATAGTTGTCCAAATGGACTAAGATACTTGGCTTCCCACACCATAGTCCCTTGGTTCTCTCCTGCCTCTGTGGGAGACAGGCAATATGGCCACAAGTCAAAGAATGCCACCAGCCACAGAGGCTGGAAGAGGCAAAGACCAGGTCCTCCCAGAGCCTTCAGAGAGAACATGGTTCTGTTGACACTTAGCATTCAGACTTCTGAGTTTCAGAACTGTGAGAGAACCAATTTCTGTTCTTTTGAGTCACCAAGATTGTGGTAATTTGTACAGCAGCCCTAGGAAACTAATAGGACATCTAACAGACAACTCCAAACTGATGTGTCCAGAACAAGGTCTTCGGTTACTTCCTTCCCTGAGCCCTTACCCTCTGAACCTGCTCCTCCCACTGCCATTTCAGGAAAGGACAATTCCCAGCCTCATAGTTGCTCAGGCCAAACTCTTTACTTTCTGTCACACCCCATGTCCAAATCATCAGCAAAACCTGTTGGCTCTACCTTCAAAGATAGCACCAATCAGGTCACTTCTGACCTCCTTCCTTGCAACCACCTGGGGCCAAGCCAAGATCATCTCTTGCTCAGGTTTTTGCAACCATCTTCCGTCTCCCTGATTTTGTCCTTGCTCCTTACAGTCTATTCTCAAAACAGTAGCTGGAGTGATGCTGTAAAAATCTAAGTTGGACTTTGCCACTCCTTTGCTCAGAACCGTCCAAATGTCCTCCAGCTCACTCAACATAAAAGCCAAGTCCTTACAAGGTCTTACAAGGGCCTACATGATCTGGGTCCCTGTAACCTCTCTGTCACTCCCCCCGCTACTCTCCCCCTACCTCATCACTCAGCTCCTTGGACAAACCATTTGCTTGCCACTTCAGGAACTTTTCACTGAGAATGCTGGGAGTCTAGGAGGGAAGCTGATAGAATTTCCAGGGTACATTTTGTGCCGTTAGAGATTTGAAGACATGAATTTAAGGTGAGACCAAATTGGGGTGCCTGGGTGGCTCAGTAGATGAACTTCAGTAGATGACTTCAGCCTAGGTCATGATCTCATGCTTTGTGAGTTGGAGCCCCTCATCAGGCTCTGCACTGGTGGTGTGGAGCCTGCCTGGGATTCTCTCTATTTATCCCTCTCTCTCTGCCCCTTCCTCACTTGCACTTCCTCTCTCTCAAAATAAACAAATAAATACACTTTAAAAAATATTTAAAAAAATAAAGTGAGACCAATTAAAAAAATAATAATAATAAAGTGAGGCCAATTGGTACAGTTTGTTCTCTTCAACATTCAATTGGGAATAAGTGAATGGAGAAAGAAGAGGTTTGGGTGTGGCCAGATCAAAGTTTTTCTAGGGAAGAATAATAGGAAGAGAAGATAAGGACATTAAGGTCGTTTGTGTAAGGGAGTGATTATAATGTTGGACCATGAAATCTACACTGGATAGGAAGGAATTACATTAGATAATGCAGAGGAAACACTTACTAGGGGTCCTGGCACATTGTAAGGGCTCAGTAAGCAAGAGCTAGTCTTTTTTTTTTTTTTTTTTTTTTTTTTTTTTTTAAGTAGGCTTCATAACCAGCATGGAGCCCAATGCAGGGCTTGCACCCTGAGCTCAATACCCGAGATCAAGAGTCAGACACTTAATTGACTGAGCCACTCAGGCATCCCAGCAAGAGCTAGTATTAGCACAAGCATTCATCCTAAGTATACTAAAACCTGAAAAATACCTGGCAAAATTAACTACAGTACTATACTCTGCCCAAGTACTTGTGATTAAGCCTTAATCCCACAAATAAGAGATGGCTTTGAAGATAGAACAATAAAATCCAAGACAAAGATAATAATTAACAAATATATATGTATTTTAGGTATAAACAAATAAAAAGTATATTTTTGAGTTCACCACTGCCAGAGCGAAAAGTCGTAATTGCTTTCAACACTAAGAATTTATAAGAAGCAGCATGCCAAAAGCACATCCAAACACATCCTTCACGTTAAATACATAAAGCCTTGCTTACCCTGAAATGGTTCGGCCTGATGCTATGGTGGTTTTCTCTTTGATGTATGCCTCATCTTACAAATCGTTACTGACTTGCTTTCAGCGAGACATTAATGCTGACACAGAGAGTGCTTTTCATCTGTTACCCATATCTGCCAAGTGCAAGCTGTGGTTGACTAATTGGAAACACACAACTAAATGGAATAATGTTATCAATGTGCTCTGGGTGCCCAAGGCCACGGCCCATTTTCCTTCAAGTTTCACTATTATTCAAAAATTTGGCTAAGAATACATTTTATTTCTATGTTCACAATAGACAGAGATGTTAATAAGTAGAATGTCAAAGTCACATATATTTTAAAGGTTAAAGCATATCAGCAAAATTCAGGAGCTGGGCCATGGAGCAAAAAAATCAACAGATGGTAGTTGTGGTAGGAGGCTCCATCTGCCAAACCGAGGTCCCGCTAATTTAGGATTAAGATGAACTCTCTTTGTCAACACTGTGATAGAGGGAATGGTCTCAACCTTTTTTTTTTTTAAGATTTTATTTTTAAGTAATCTCTACACCCAATGTGGGGCTCGAACTTACTACCCCGAGATCAAGAGTCTCATGCTCCACTGACTGAGCCAGCCAGGTGCCTCTGATCCCAAGATTTTTGAGCTAAGCACGCAGGTGGATGGGGTTGCCAGTTACTAAAATAAGGGAGCTGGGCCAGAAGCAATAGTTGTGTGTTCAAGTCTTTGATTTTATACTTCTAAATGTAGGAGCCTCAACTTTATTATCTGCAGAATGGGTGTGATAATTGAATTTTTCTCAATTCTATCATTCATTTCATTTTTTAATGTTTATTTATTTAGAAAGAGGGAGTGTGTGTGGGCATGAACACAGGGATGGGTGGTGGGGAGGGGCAAAGAAAGAGGGAGAGAGAGAATCACAAGCAGGCTCCACACTGTCAGCACAGAGCCAGATGCAGGACTGGATCCCATAAACCATGAGATCGTGACCTGAGCGGAGATCAAGAGTGGCTCGCTCAACTGACTGAGCCACCCCAGGCATCCCTGTCCCCCAAATAAAAGCTTTAAATAAAGTGGAAACAAGAAGTTGTATACGAGGCATTAAGGAGTGACTAGACCCTGGGGTCGAGATGGGGTGGGGAGGAGGGGCAGCTGCAGCCTGCCAATGTCCCACTGCTCAGGCCAATGTCCCACTCCCAGACCAATGTCCCACTGCCCAGGCCAATGTGCTGCTAGGATTTCATGTAGCCTTCCACAGAATCAAAGCCTGGCAGCACAGCTAGAAAAAGGAGAGGGAAAACATCTCTTCCCTGCTCCACGGGATTATTTATCTATAATTTGGTGTAACTAGGTTCAAGGATGGCATTTCTCTGGAGCTGGTTCCTACCCCACTCCCTTTCTTTTGTGGATCACTAGGAAACCTACTTGAGAACACTGCCAGATTTGGCCCGCCCAATCAGCACTCTGCTGGAGGACCTGGGACCTGCATTTATTTGTTTACATGTCCATCATTTATGTAACACCTTTGTTAAAAATGTTGCAGGTGGCTCTCCATCACTATGTGAAAGCCAGTGTCAGGTCAGTGGTCCATGATGTCATACGTGATCTGCTGCACCGTTATTTCCCTGACCCTCTGCTCCTGTCACAGTGGCTTCTTGGCCATCATACCGTGAATGCTGCTGTCTCAGGTCTTTGTATTTATTGTTCCCTCCTCCTTAACTGTTCCCCTTCCCCCCCCACAACACCCTTAGATATTCGCATATCATCTTTGAAAAGGTCATTACTCAAGTGTCACCTTTGCAATAACACCTTTTCTGAACACCTTGCCAAAATCGCAACCCACCCCCAACCAGCTTCCTATTTCCTCCTCCACTTTACTTTCTCTCCATAGTAGGTAGGGACAACCAACATACTATTTTACCTATTTACCTGATTTATTGCCTATCTCTCTATTAGAACATAAATTCCACAAAGGCAGCAATCTTTATTGTGTTTGTTGCTTTACCTGCTGTGCCTACAACAGAGCCTGGAACATACAGGTGCTTAGTAAGTATTTATTTAAATAACTAATCTTTCCATGTTTAGCATCTCCCTCTTCTTCAAGGTAGGACTACTGGGCCAAAGGGATGAATTTTTTTCTTTATAGTTCTTCACCTCAGTTGTTGTGTGTATCAATGGTGTGTTTCTTCTTATCTTTGAGTAGTATTCCATGGTATGAGTATATCATGATTTGTTCAACCATTCACTCATTGTAGGACATCTGGGCTGTTTCCATTTGGGGGCTATTATGAATGAAGTTGTCATAAATAATTGTGTACGGGTTTTTGTGTGAACACAAGTCTTCATTTCTCTGGGACAAATGCCTATGAGCACAATTGCTGGCTTGTATGGTAGTTGTATATTTACTTTTTTTTTTTTTTTTTTTTTTAAGAAAGAGAACATGAGCAGGGGACAGGGGCAGAGAGAGAAGGAGAGAGAATCTTAAGCAGGCTCCACACACTCAGCACAGAGCCTGAAATTGGGCTTGATCCCACCACCATGGGATCATGACCTGAGCCAAAATCAAGAGTTGGATGCTTAACCCACTGAGCCACCCAGGCACTCCTAGACAAGATACTTCTGAAGCATCCAAAATACTACTTGTCACAGTGTTATGCACAGTTCCAGACTCAAGCTGTCTGGGTTTTTGTGTTGGTTCCAGCACTTATCAGCAGTTCCTTGTGACTTCGTTTTGTATCATTTCTTCATCTTTAAGAATGAGTCCAAAGATAGTCCAGTCAGCAATATATAGTGTTGTGAGGATTGAGGGAAACAGCCATAAAAAGTACCCAACAAAGTATTTGTCTGGCTCAGAGTAAACTTCAGCAAAATGCTCAAGATTGTTTTCTGCTGTGATCTCATGGTTTTGAGATTGAGCCCTGAAACGGGCTCTGCATTGGGTGTGGAGCCTGCTTGAGAGTCTCTGTCTCCCTCTGCCCCACCACTGTGAGTGTGTGTTTGCTCTCTTTCTCTCTCTCAGAACAAAACAAAAAAAAGTATTGGATGCTTAACCGACTGAGCCCCCCAGGAGCCCCATATATTTACTTTTCAAAAGACACTGCCAAGCTGTTTTCTAGAGGGACTGCCATTTTACATCTCTACCAACAATGTAAGAGTGATCCAGTTTTTCCGCATCTTTGCCAGAATTTGGTTATCATCACTATTTTTAATTTTAGCCATTTTGATGCCTAGTGATACTGTAGGTTTAATTTGTACCTTCTCTAATAGCTAATGATCTTGAATATCTTGTTTTTGTATGTTTAGTTGCCATTTCTTTATCTTCGCTGAAATGTCTCTTAATGTCCTCTGCCCATGGTCTAATTGGATTGCTTGCTTTTTAGTATTGAGTTTTAAGAGTTTCTTCAATATAGAGTACTAGTCCTTTGTCGTAATTGTGCTTTGCAACACTGTCTCCCACTCTATAGGTTGTTTTCCCATCCTCTTAATGGGGTATTTCACAGAGTAAAAGTTTTTAGTGTTTAGTTTTCAATTTTTCCTTATATAGGTCAGTTTGGAGTCAAGTCTAAGGATTCTCTGACCAGCCATATCCTAAAGATTTTCTCCTAAGCTTTTCTCTAAAAGTTTGAAAGTTTAAAGTTTAAAGTTTTACACTTAAATCTGTGATCAGGTTTGTGTTAATTTTTGTATAATGTAGAGTCTGCATTTTAACAAGCTCCTCATTGAGAACTGCTGGGGAGAAATTTGTAGGATTTCAATAGTGATGTGAAGGTAAATGTTTCACAACAGGCTCCAGATGGGGAGGGGAAATTTCTGTGGTACAAATACAGCCTTCATAGCTGACTTCAAGCTACCAGTACTATGCCACTGAACACAGAGTCAGGAAGAGCTGCTCAGAAGCACACTAATATGTAGTATTTCCAAACTTACAACAGATACAGGTAATAATAAAATGTAGTAGGAAGTATTTATTACCTTTGTTTTGTTTTGTTTGTTTTAGTGTAATTTATTTAATTTTATATCAAGACTTTGGAAAGTTCTAAGAGTTTATCCTACTTGTAAGCTAACAAATTGTCAGTTTCATGGATGCCAGCAAAATACATGAGACTCCCAGGTCAGAAACAAAGGCCTTTATTACTCACAGCAGCTGCAGTAATCAGTAATCAGCATTATCTTGCACTAGTTCCCTGAGCCCCGATTCCCATGGGGGGATGCAAAGTGGGCCAGCTGCTACTTACGCTTGCTGTGGGTTGAACATGGGAGAGGAAGCCTGAGCTTAGGGACTTGAATCTCTTATGATAACTTATCATCTTTTGTAATGCTCAGAGGTAAACATCATTTTTATTATTCTGAATGATAAGCAAACCTGCCCTTTCTTCTGGAGGTAAATGCTAAACAACTCTGAAAAGACCACCCGGAATGAAGAGTCAATGCCTCCACTTGCGATACCAGCTAAAATGAGAGAGAACCATGAAGAATTGGCTCCCAATGGTTTACATAATTTAATTTTAATAATGGCTGTGTTTACCAGCTCACAAAATTCCTGAAAATTTAACAATAGGCCCTCAGAAGCCAGTACTATATTTGGCCCCAGCACACAAATGTGTTTTGAGGAAGAAAAAAGGAAAGGGAAGAAAGGACAGATTCCCTCTGGGTTGATTTTACCAGCTAGGAGCCCAGAAGGCTGGAAATGAGGCCTCATCACTGGAGGAAGCTGTTTTCATATTTTGTTTCGTTTTGTTTTCCAGAATGGTTATGATTATCATGGAAATTATAATAATGGTAATTAAAGTAAAAATAGCAACTATTCTTTATTGGCTGTTAAGTTTAGGTCATAGATTTTGGGGTTTTATCTCATTTAATCTTCATGATGGCCCTATGGAGTAAGAATGATCACTTATTGTCATTTAATAAATGAAAAAAACAAAACTCCCAGGGGTGAAGGAAAAATACTGGGCTGGGACTGACCTTTTCTGGCAAACTCTAGTTCTGAGGAGTTGCAAATTCACAGTCCTAAAAGCAGCTTTTCCACTCAGAACTCACTTCAACTGGCATTATTTGCATTGCCCCTGCCTTCTCGCTGCCCGTCATAGAAGCAGCGCTCTGGGGTGTAATGGTGGCAGGGCCAAGAGTGCAGATTTCTGGTGTTTATTTGCCAGGGAGGTCCGGTGTAACCTTGGGCAGATTGATTCATCTCTGCACCTCTGTTTCCTGATCTGTCAAATGGGCTATTGATACTGTTCTGCCAATCTTGCACAATTATCCTGAAAATCAAAGATGCATCCAAATTGGCTGGGCTTGGAGCTTAGGCTTCATGACTTTGTACCAGCCATAAAATCTCTGGTCCCCTAAATTTTTTATTTATATTGTGAGGGGGGCACATGTGGCTGCTATGAGGCTGTCAGATTCTAAGTCTATAAATGAGATAATAGTTCCAGGAGGGCCTGGAAAAGCCAGAAAGCAGCTCTCAAACGTGAGGTAGTGGTTTTATTTTCCACTGCCCCACTGCTTTTATTTTTAAGTTCATTTATTTATTTTGAGGAGGGGTAGGAGCAGAGAGAGAGGCAGGGAGAGTACCCCAATCCCAAGTAGGCTCCATGTCGCCACGGGCTCAATCTCATGACCATGAGATCATGACCTGAGACCACGACCTGAGATCGTGACCATGAGATCACAAAGAGTTGGATGCTTAACTGACCAAGCCACCTGGGTGCCCCATGTCTTACCTGTTTTCAGCTTCCTGTGGTTGTGCAGCCTCTGAGCTCAGAGAGAGTCATGTGAGCATTTGTGATTTGAATCTTCAGACTGCCAGTGATGTAGTTCATGTGGGGCTGGCCTCCTTAGGGGCAGATGAAATCTTACCCCAAATGTTAGGGAGGAGGCATCTGGGAGGAGCATGGATGGGGGGAGGTGAGGGGGGTGGGAGTGGGGAGTGTGTGTGGGCTCAGGCATGAGCTGCCTCTGGGCCCCTCAACTCAGGGTCTGCTCAGAGCTCTGCCAAGTGGTCAGGCCTGGGTGCTGGGCCCAGAGTTGCCAAGGGAATAGCTGGAGGAGGGCATTCTAAGCCCAAGGACCAGCAAATGCAGGGCCTAGATGGGGGAATAAATTTGGCAGGTTCAAGTGGTAGCAAACCAGCCTGGCTGGAGAGACAAAGGGGAAGAGGTCATAACCTGCTCTAGGCAGCCACACTTACAAGAAGCCAAGGAGCCTCCAGGGGGCCAGGTGAGGGATGTTCTCCAGTTCTTTTCACCACCCAGCTCTCAGGCATGGTCTGGGAGGCATTGGCCTTGGGAGGGATCCTCCTATCTTCCAAGGTCGCAGATACTCTCAAAGGAGTGTATCAGTCCCCCGTAATGGGGCCAATAGCCAGCAACATCCAGCTCTGGCTGTGCTCCGAGAGCTCTTCCTCCTCTCCAGTTGTCTGCAGGATGGGGCTGGGCCAGAGGGAAGGTGGCTGGCAGGACTCAAGATGCAGCCTTGAAGACTTGGCTCTTGGTGCCTACCCATTAGAGCCAATGCTGCGTTACCTAGGTCCCTTGGCCTCTATTTGTCAGTTCCAGAAACCCATTCACCTTGGGAGAAAGGCTTCTGGCAGCACAACTGGTATATCATAAAATCGCAGAATATCCAAACTGGAAGGGAACTCGGAGGTCACTGAGTAGAGCCGGAGAGATGGCTGTAAGTTACAACAGACTCCCAAGTGTCTTCCCAGGCTGTAGGCAGTGGGGCTCAACCAAGCCACACAATCCGTAAACCCATCTGGGGAGTTCACAAGAATTCCCAATTCCCAGGCTGCACTCCAGATTGATTGTAACAGAATCTCTCTGGGAAGAGGATTCACATTTTTAACGCCCCACCCAGGTGATTCCAATGTGCAACCAAGGTTGGGGACCAGGGCTGTGGTCACTTGATGCCTTCTGGTGCTGCAGTCATTATAAGTGGGGTCTCTGTGGTCAGACAGACTTGGATTTGAGCCCCTGCTCCGCAACTTGTTCCACTGAGTGACCACAACCAACTTTCTATGCCTCTATTTCCTCATCTGTAAAAAGTGCATCATAGTAACACACCTATCTGATGTGCTGCTCTCAAGGCCAAATGTATTAATCCATGAAAAGCACATGGCACAGTGCTTCATTCCTTGTAAAAGGCCAACAAATGTGTTCATTGTCATTACTTTCCCAAAGTCAAGCATTCCATTAGAAAGCTCTTCTTTAGGTTAACTTCAAATGTTATTCTTATGGCTGCAAGAGTGATCTCAAGCAAGTTCTCAAACCCAAGTTTGCTTCTATCACCCACCCACTTAAAATCATTCTGTGGTTTTCCGTTATTCTCGGGGTCAAGACAGAAGTCTTCAGTTTGACCCACCAGTCTTCAAGATCTGGGCTCTTCCAGTCATCTCCTCCTCTTACACCTTTCCCCCGCCCCATGGCCTGAGGGAGGGGACTTTTTTGATTGCCTCCAGCTGCCAGGTTTTGTCACACCAAGTGCCTTTGCATGTGATCCTCTGCCCTGGAATGCCTTCTCCTCTTGGCTGCCCACGGCTAATTCACCCTGTAGCTCTCATCTTTGTCTTCTTTCTACCAGTTCAAGTTCTCCCTGACCTCTCTTATCAGAACAAATCCTCACTGCCATTCTCATGGGACCATGTCACAACTGACATTTCACATTTATTTGGTGGTCATTTGTCCAACATCTATCATCTGTGCTAGACTCTAAGCTCCAAGAAGACAGAGACCATATCTGTGTTTTGCTCATCCTAGTATTCCCAATGCCTAACTCAGTGCTTGGCACATAGCTGAGGGTCAATAATTATATGTTGAATAAATAAACTGGCCAAAAACAGTCACAAGATGAAGTGCAATAGTTGTTTAAGTCTGCCTTCTAGAGCTTCTCAAAGCACCCTTGACCCCAGGCCCCTTTGCAGAGGTGGGCAGACACTGTCAGGACTCCTGTTCCCCTCTCCTCTCTATTCCTCATAAAAGGTGGCTATTCCAGACACTCCACACCCTGCCCTGGGCAAGTTCTGGTTGTACAGTGCCTGAAGGGGACAACAACTAGGGGATGGGGAGCCTTTCAAGAGTGATTCGCCCATACAGTTCTACCAAGTGATGAGGCAGTGAGAAGTGGTTCCAGATTTAATGCCCTCCTTAGCCTTTCACCTCCAGGGCGCTTGGTCTCCATGTAATTAAGCTCATACATTAAATGAGTTTTATTTGATAGGAGAGCCCCAAGTGGAATATGGACTTTTTATACGAGGAGGCCATTTTGGATAACTGTCAGCCTCAACTTGAAGATCAAAGACCACATGGGATAGGGCATGAATAGGTAAAATAGCCTTGCTAATTTACAAGGGCATCAGTGAAAATAAATCCCAGAGATAATTCTTCCTTCTTGTTTTTAATCAGGGCCAATCTGAGGGAAAAAATTATGAAGTAGATGAAGAATGGCTTTAAAAAAGTGATTTGGCCAGAGCCGTCTTTGTGTTTTTTCTGAGAAATTTTTTTCTAAGCTCTGTCTCTGAAGCCGGGAGAGTGGGAGGGACGAGGCCAGAAATTTCTCCAAGGTTCTTAGGAACCAGGGAGCATAGCATTGCCCTCAGGCACTGTGGTTGAAGAGTTAGACCTTCCAACTCATCCTCAGAGCTTTATATTCTTTGTCCATCTGGGCCTAAGGACAGCTGTGGGAGTGGCACCAAGAAAGGGGATAATGAAAAATGAACACCCCCCATTAAAGAGCAGAATTGGAGCCTTCCTGTTTTGGTTTTTCCCTCAGCCAGGGTCAGGGATTGGCGAAACTGGCTGTGCCATAGGGCCAGCTAACTGGCCTGTTAACAGGCCAGACAACTCCTCCCCTCCCTGGGCCCTGCAGGCCCCACCAAGGAAACTGCAAGGAGGCTGGAGGAGGTACAGCTGTCTCAGCCCCTCCCATGCCCCCACCTGCCCTGGTGGGTTCTGACTCCCCAGGTCTGACTCCCTGCCTGACCAGGGGACCACTGGTGCCTTGACCTGGCAAGTCCTCAGGAGATGTCTGCTGAATCCATCGTAGACTCGATCCTTCTTTGTAGGAGGGCAGTGTCTGGGGCCCAGCCCCCTCACCACTCACCAGATCAGGGCACTTCTCATTCCCTGGCTCTCCTTCTCCCAGGGGACACACAGGTGGCAGGGAGGGCCCACACATGGATCTGCTGGTGGCCAGTATCGCTGAAAGCACACCCTCTGGATTCAGATGCCCTTGTAGTCCCGGCCTTGCATTTACCAGCTAGGCGACCTTGGCACTGACCTAACCTTTCTAAGGGCTCAAAATTCTCCATCTGTAAAGTGGGGATGATGATCCTCATAGCTGCTCACTGGGATGTTGAGAAGCTGAAAAGATACAATACATGGAAAAAGCCAGCCTAAGGCTAATGTGAGAGAAAGTGACTTGTCTTCCAGCTCAGGAAACCTAGTACCAGCAGTTGGTTGAAACTCTTCAGTGGAAGAAGACTGAATATGGAAGTTCAGCCTTTCAGAACATGCTGGCCTGATTCATCCAGCTGTTTTAATTTATGTTTCATGAACTCTTCTCCTTAGCTCTGCTTCAGAGACAGAAACATAGATGTTCAGTGCCAAAATGGATTCTGAGACCATCTGATCCAACCCTTCCTTGTACAGATGGTAAAACTGAGGCCACCAGATGGGAAATGACTTGGCCAAAGCCACTCAAGAAATCAAGGAGGAGCTAGGACTGGAACCCAGATTTCTTGTTTCCCAGACAACTGCTGTATTCCTGCACTATCCCTGCTATCTCTGCAATTTTGAGTGTATGTGAAATCCTTTAACTGAAAGTGTTAGGAAGGCACGTGGCTCTTGTGTTTTATTCCTTTTCTTTTCCCCAGTGGAAGGTCATGGCTGCATAATACCAATGGCCAGAATCTCTCTTTTTTCCCTTTGGCTCTGAATCTAGAAAACAGCCTAGAGAAAGACGAGAGAGGCTCTTCAAGCCTCTAAGCCTCAGGACTGGAGGTTTGTGTGGTAGACGTTCTCCCCCTAGTGGAATGAGCGAAGATGACAGGCCGGAAGTGGAAGAAAAGAGAGTTTCCCCTTCCAGGGCCTGGCTGTCAGGCATCTGATGCTGCCAGGGTCTGTGGCCTCCCTCACCTCACTGTAATCACAGCACCGTCAGATCCCAGGTTTACTTAAAATTCTGATATTTTGTTCATTGTAGAGGGTTTTTTTTGCATAAATTTTGATTTATTAAAATATTACCTTAAAATACTATTCATATTTGTTACTGAGGTTTTTGGCACCCCCTTAAATTTTGTGTCTGAGGTAAGTATCTCATTTGCCACCCGTCCCTAGCCATAGTCCTAATTCGGATGTCAGCCCTGGGAGACCCCGCAGACACATGACATGCAACCAGCCTCACTTGTCAGAGGAGCCGTGAGGTCCAGCCAGGGCCAAGGCTGGCTCGTCAGGGCGGCGTGGGCCTGGTGCTCTTTGCACCATGATAATCAGAGCTGCAGATCGTCCAGGCTTTCTCCAAAGGAGATGGTGACAAAGACTCTTTCTTGGCTCAAACACCACTCACACTACTCGGAGCCCTCTTCTTGACTAGGCCTGTCAAGCTCAGCCTATAAAGACTTGAACGAACATTAACACAGTTTCTAATAGCTCAGGGTCAGGTCCCTAGGATGACCCTAAGCCCCCCTTAAAGTGGCTGATTGAGAAAACTCTAGGAAGCCAAAGGAATGTGCTATTTATTCCAGCCAACATTCCAGACACAGGAAGATGGCACCCTGTGTCTCCCAGTCTCTGTTGGAGGGTAGGAACCCAATTTCAATAAACACCACTTAGCAGACCCAGGTGGGTGTCACATGGACCAGCTCCCTTCCTCTATTTTGTAGTCTTCCACTTCCCTGGTCCCACAGAGCCCCCCATCCCTATTCCCTCCATCCCCCTTTAAAACACTTAGTCACCTCTGTACAAATCCAAGTTGGGTTCAGTTCACGTGGGACACTTTTCCCTATTGTAAGATTATATTACTGATTAAAATCTATCTTTACCACTTTAACTAGTAGCAGCTTTCTTTATCTTTAACAGTGGCTGCCTTTCAAAGTGTGCCTCTTATGAGAAAAGAACTGGGGTTCAAGGGCAATTTTATTGCATTAAGATGCACCGGGTTCTAGGTCTTCATCAATGCCTACAAACGTGAAGGTGTAAAGACAGGTCCTGTTTGCTGAGGCCCACAACGAGCAGCCAGAGGCAGGAGGAGGGGCTGCTACCCCAGCGTGCCTGGGAAGGCCACCTACTTGGAACGCCTTCCTCACTTGGGCCTCCATCCTGCATCATCTGCCTAAGGACTTCAAGCGGCCCCCCACAGAGGCAGCCACCTCAGAAGTGGGAGTGGATAAGCCAGCCCTCACCCTCACCATCAGCAGGCTGACAGCAACTCTCTCAACCGTGTCACCTGCTCCTGTCCCACATGCCACAAACCTGGTGCTCCTATCACACCATTTCCAGCAGCCCCTGGACCACATCTAAGGAAGGTCTCTGCCTCTATCTGCCCCAACCCCCACAAAGAATGCTAAGATCCCCCCTCACTGTCCCCCCCTCCCCATCTCCACGGCCTTCCCTGGGGATTTCCCTGGCAAGGTGCCAATGGGACATGGGTTAGGTCAGGCCCAGAAGGGGCAACCACAGGGCTTTGGGATCCTGCCCATCTTGCTCAGGCTGGATTTATTACTTAGACTATAAAGGGTTAAATCAACTGCCTTCAAATGACTAAATCCCTGGGGGAAGGAAGAGGAAGTGGCTAAAGATGCTCCTAAAAAGTTTTTTTTTTTTTTAAATAAAGGAAAAGAAAAAAGAACTCTTCACAGACAAAGATAACCTTCCACCTTCCTTCCTACGGGGGTGATGGGCAGGACCACAACCCATACACTAATCCACTCGGGCCCCAAATCCCTTCCTGGGTTTCTTAAACCCATCCCAATCCCCTACTTTTTGTGGCCCAGAGAGAATGGAGCTATTTTAAGTAATCCTCATTTTATTTAAGGAGGGGCCACCCATTTCCAGGACCACCCCAGGCAGCCCTGCTGGTCCCACCTTTCCAGCTAGAGGTCAGTCAGAGCAACCTGCCAGCTCCATCAGAAACTTCTCTTCAGCAATTGACCTGTGGGGCTCTCTCAGCACCAGCCACTTCATATTGTAGCTTTTTCTGTCCCTCAGATCCCTGTACTTTGGAAACCCCTGAGGAGGGGGCAAGATTCACTTACACGTTACTCCTTCCTGCCATCTTCTCAGGCACACTTGCCTATCCTGGTGTATCCGCCTGATTGAGAAGTGAGCCTGTAGGTGATTTGTAACTAACAATAAAGTGCTTAAGTGTGAGACTGGCTTACTCATGCATTGAGCAGATTCAAGGTTTTCCCCATATTAATGTCAGCTCACTCTTGCATTTCCATGAGATTTCCTGAGCAGAGTGAACTCTTTGCTATGGCCTGTGAGATTCTGTATCATATACAGCCTCACACCTCATGCCTCCTGTCTCCTTTCTCACTTCACTCATCTCTCTGGCCTTCAGTCAGTCCCTGAGATATTTTCAACTCTTTCCTGATGCAAAGTCTTTGCACCACAGCTCCTTCTTCCAGGAGGCCCCTTCCCCCAGACCTTTGTCTTGCTCTGTCTTCTGCTTCTGGACTCAGCTTAAAAATAACTTCTTCCTGGGGTGCCTGGGTGGCTCAGTCAGTTAAGCATCTGACTCTTGGTTTTGGCTCAGGTCATGATCTCACGGTTCGCGAGATTAAGCCCCGCGTTGGGCTCTGCACTAACAGCGTGGAGACTGCTTGGGATTCTCTCTCTCTTCTTATTCTTCTCTCTCTCTCTCTCTCAAACTAAATAAGTAAACTTGAAAACAAATAACTTCTTCCTGGTGCTGACTGGGAGGGCACTTAAGAGAGCCTTGGGGAGTGGAAGAGGGGGAAATATTCTGTTCGTGACCTACATGGAAGTTACAAGCTGTGTACATGTGTAAAATCTCATTGAGCTGTCCACTTAAGATTTATAGACCTTATGTAAGTAAACCTAAAAAAGTAAAATCTAAAAACAGTTTCAACTTCTTCCTTGTCTTATTACTATAGTAGTAATTCCTGTTACTCTTGACCATGGCATGTGTGTCTCTATCCTGGAACAATAATTATATTCTTTGATTGTTTATTTGTAAGTTGTATCTCCTACTAGAATGTAAGCCTCACAACGACAGAGCCTCTGTCTATCTTGTTCACAGAGGCACCTTCCAGAGCATAGCATAGTGCCTGTCACACAGTGGACACTAAAAAAATTTAGTGAATGGAGAGGTGGGAGGATGAATAAAAAAGCTTGGATTTAATGATGGAGGAAACAATGGGCAGAAGAGGAATGTCCGAGGCTGGGAGGTCCCACTCCCACTCAGAAGAGAGTTGAGGGGTCTTATTCTGGAAGTCCACGATCTGGTTACCTCCCTGGAGACCCAACACCTGCCTGTCTATACCTCATTGGGGTTGTCCTGGTCAGCATAGATGAGGAAGCCTGTGAAGAGGCTATCAGTCCAGTAAGGGTCGTAGAAAAGCCCATTCTGCTCTGAGTAGAAGATCTGCAGCCAGACCTCATCACCCTGCTTCAGAGCCAGGATGGTGGAGCCCGAGGCCACATCATGGTTGCCCGTGTTGGCATCGAAGGTCCGGATGCGGTACTGGCCATTGTGCACCAGGCCGATGGCCAGGTGCTTGTTGGCCAGGGTGATGTCGTAGGTGAAGTAGTAGATCCCCGGCACGCCACAGACGAACTTGCCACTGGATGCGTTGTAGTGGCCGCCCTCGTTCATCAGGATCTTGTCAAACTTGATGGGCAGCCTCTCCCTTGGGTAGCTCTTGGTCACTGCCACTGAGAAGGCAGACTTGGCGTGGCCACTGCCGCAGCTGCAGGGGCCTGGGAGGCCCGGCTCCCCCTTCCTGCCCTTAGGCCCCTTCTTTCCTGGTGTGCCGTGCTTCCCCGGGGCACCACTGACCCCCTTGGGGCCGCGAGGACCGGCCCGCCCAATGGCCCCGGCTTTGCCCTTTGGTCCTGGCTTTCCCCGGTTACCTGTCCGGCCAGGTGGACCTGGAAGACAGAGCAGCTGGTGTTATGGAGGGGCCTTCACAGAACTAGGCAGAGGCTGTGGGCCTTGGCTTTCCATCCTTGGAGCAGGAGCCTTTGGGTAATGGAAAGAGCAAGAAGGCTTTGGAGTCACATAGAAATGGATGCAAATCCTGCTGGTATAACCTGGGGCACTTCTCCCAGTCTTATCTGGAAAATGGGAATGGTGATACTTACCCTCCAGAACCACTGTGGATCAGGGCAAAAAAGAATAACTTATAACAGTTCACCCCTTTCCTTCTCCTTGCCTTCTAGGGAAGAGTCTGGTTTGCCTGCCAGACCAGTCCTTCAATGGGCTGTGTTGGTAATGGGTTGACAAAAGAATTGGAAGAAGCCTCTTGACTTCAACATATCAATCTTAGTAAGAGCCCTGCCTAGTACACAAGGTCCCTGTCCATAGTGCAAGAGTTTAAGTGCAGCACTGCTTATAATAGCAAAACTAGGGACAACTAAATGCCTGTCCAAAGAGAAATGATTCATGGGGCACCTGGGTGGCTCAGTTGGTTGAGCATCCGACTTTGGCTCAGGTCATGATCTCACAGTTCGTGAGTTTGAGCCCCACATCAGGTTCTCTGCTGTCAGCACAGAGCTTGCTTCAGATCTTCAGTCCCTGTCTCTCTGCCCTTCCCCAGCTTGTAAGTGCTCTCTCTCTTCCCCCAAAATAAATAAACATTCAAAGAGAAATGATTCCAAAATTATGGTCTACCCATACTGTGCAATTCTATACAGGAATTTTAAAAAAGTGAGGCGATTTATGTGTACTATTTGAAAACTTCTCTAAAGTACACTGTTGAGAGGAAAAAGCAGGTGACTGAAACTTTTTTGTTGAAAGGAAACCACAACACGAACTAGTTCTACAACCATTTAAGTGCATAGGAGAGTTGCTGGCCCATAGTAAGCACTCACAGCCCATAGTAAGCACTCACAGAATGTTCCTGAAGAACATTCCCCAAGTAATGTTTCCCTGTAGAATGACCCTTGGTTTTTTATACCCAGATTTCATAACATGTGCATTTCTCTCAATACAGTATTTTTGGCTAATGATTATACAGGAAACATGTCTATTTATGTCCCCTAAATTCAATACATCATTTTAAACAAAACAAAAGTGGGTAAAGATTTGGGTCATATCTAAATACAATTGTATAATTGGTACAATTGGTAGACTGGCAGAATTGGGTGTAGGTGTTTGAAAAGTTTGCTGAATGTTAATCGAGGGCCTGCTTCTGAAGTTTGCTGGTGCCAGAAGTAATCCTAGTATTATTGTACGCAGGTGACTGTTTGTAACCACCAAATGAACTGGGTGATCAAAAAGCAATGCTGTAGGCATTTTTCATTCTAAAAAGGCACTTTGATTCTTATATGCATATATGTAGGCATTTCACTGTGTCTTAAACTTTTGAGTTAACATGTAATGCATTTAAATTTTTCCTATTTTAAGTAATTGGGAAATAGATTCCCAAAGAGCATTTTCTCACTGAAATTTCTCATTTAATTTTCAGGAGCAGATTGCTTAATGTTAAGGGCCTGGCAATGAATGCCTGGTATTACTATGCACATATATAAATTATGTAGAAAAAGGCCAGGAAGGATATACATCTAACCAATTAATAGTAATTACCTCTGGAAAGTGAGGAGAAGATGAGAAGGGTAGGAATTAAGGAGCTCTATTGCTTTATTTGTATTGTTTGAATATATTACAATAAGAATTTATTTGTGTATTACTTGTAATTAAAAAAATTTTACATGGGAAAAAAGATTATAAAACTGTCCCATGAAAAAATAAAAATAAGCAAAACTTATTGCTTTAATAGTGGGAGAAAGGTGAGGAGGAATAAAGACTGAGTCATTTTGAATTGGAGATTTTGGGGTGAGACAAATAGATAAGAAAGCTTATCAGGAAGTTCTACAGTGTGTTATGTGGTGTACCTCCTTCTTGATACCTTTTCAAGAAACTTCAAGAAAAGCTGGTTTTACTTTTTAAGACCTTTTTGGAGATGGATTTGTATGTGTATGTCAGGGAGAGGTGGTTGGATGATATCCTGTACTTGTCCCAGAGTGGCCCAGCTTTGCAGGTCAGGACTCTCTGTCTCTTAACACCACCTTCCTTGGTGTGTTGCCTTAATTCTCAGCAGAGACTCTCTGCATGGGCAGGAGAGATGGCCAAGCCTATATCCTCATGGCTCTTGATCAAGGAGAAAAAGTCAATAGCAGAGATACCCTCTCACCTCTGGGACCTGTAAGATGAATGTCAGGGAAAACTCTGTCTGGCCCTGCTTGGAGCACCAGTCCAGACTGAAGCTACCACTGGGGTATCCCATGGAATGGGATACCATGACATGAGTGCTTGACACACTGTGATACCTCCCCAAGTCAAAGCCATTACCATTATTTATGTAGTTATTCTGTGGGGAAGGAGGTGCTTTGGAGGAGTTAATTTAGTATGGTAGGAGAAGGTCTAGATTTGGAGTCAGGTACCAGCCTATTATATGATCTCAGCACATCAGTTAAGGGGAGATGACCATTTATTGTACATCTACTTGATGCTGATGCCTCACACGTCATATTTTATCATCATCAGACCCCTGTGGGGTAGGTGCTGTTATCATCTCTATTTTAGAGATGAAGCAGCTGAGGAATGAAGAAAGGTTAACTAATTCACCAAAACAGGTCCCCAAGTTTGTTTCCAGAGTTCAGGTCTCGCAGCCATGACGTGCTGTTCTCAACTTAATCACCCTTGACCCTCAGTTTCCTCATCTGTAACATGGGGATGGTAAGAATACCTCCTTCATAGCATGGTATGGACAATCAATGGAGCAGCATACTCAAAAGTGCTTTGTCAACGTTAAAATGCCATACAAATAAAAGTTATTATGATTCCCCTACTGCTTAAAACATACATTTAGGGATGTTGCTGACATTAAAAGTTCTGAGACAAAGAATGTCAAGGCTGAAAGGGCCTGTAGAGACTGTCCAGTCTGCTGGCTGCCTGGCATCTCCTCCTTCATGACTTCGTGTGGTCCCAGCAAGGCTGTCAACCACAGTGACCAACTCACCACCCACTCACACACACCAGGGGTGGGCATATGACCCAGTCCTGGCAGATCGTAGTACCTCACCTCCATGGCCAAAAGGATTGGTGGTCCAGGATACCTATATGATTTAGAAGGATTAGTCATGCTGAGATTTGCTCTGTGGATCAAACCATGAAGAGTTAGACTCGAGCCCATTGGTAGCCATTTCAAAACTTCCAGCCTTCGTGAAAACAAAACCCACACACACAGATAAGCAGAGCCTTGACAACAGCTTTGAGCTCCCAGACCCAGCCATTGTTGAAGCTTGGCTCCTGAACTTCCTGGTTGCATGAGCCAATAAATTCCATTCAAGGCTATGAATTGAGTTCTGTCACTTGCAGCCAAAGGTGTTCTGAATCATATATCAGGAGACTTGTTTAAAGCAACTCAGCAAGTCAATGGTGCAGCTGGCGAAGGAACACAAGATCTGATACCTACTGTTCCTTTCAGGAGAATACACTGCTCTGTTTTTTAAAAAGACATTAATTTGGTTTATAATGAAATGGGATTCATACCGGTTTTCATAACTAAACTCCCTCTGTGCCAGAGGATGTCAACCCCAGGCAGGAATAGGAGAGACAGGCACTGGGCCTCTTACCTTCCTCTCCGCTGTCCCCCCGGTCCCCATCCTGGCCATCCTGGCCATCTTTTCCAGGAAAGCCCATTCTTCCCACCATTCCTGAGGGCCCTGGGGCTCCCGGGGGGCCAGGTGGGCCTTGGGGGCCAGGCAGGCTGCAGACAAGTTGAGGGGAGCCCTTTTGGAAGTCCCTGCGGGCGAAGGCACCAAGCAGCGGGTCAGCTGCACAAGGGAGGGCACAGGCCAAGAATACCCAAGGGATCATGGTGGTCACCTGTGGAAGGCAAAAGAGCTGTGAGCTGATTGGTGGTCAGTCAGAAAGGAAACCAGAGGAGGAAGGGAGGCAGCCAGAAGAGACTCTCTCCTCCATCATATACAAGTGGCTGGACAGTGTTCTCATGTCTTGAGGACATATTTGGATGAACTGAGTCACGGACGCAGAATACACTTTGGAGAAGTCTTGGGGGTGAGGCACTCATCATCGCACTGCTGTCCTTCGGTGTAGCTGAAACAGAGGCAGGACCTAACGGCCCAGTCAGGCCGATTGGGAGGAGCAGTGGGCGGAAAGAAACAAGCTAGGATTTCATTCGAATCCGTGGCACAAGTAGAAATACTTTGAATTGTAGGTGATGATTTGCAACTATGCTGCTTCTCCAGGGGGACTCAGAGTAGCACATGGCCGGGTGAGCACTGAGGCTCTGGTTCTGAGTCAAGGTGTCCCAGACCCGAACAGCACGGCAGGCGATGGTAGCAGCCTCTCTTCTAAGTGCTTCCTGTGCACCAGGCATGGGCTAAGTGCTTTCTGTACGTTACTTACCTCAGAGCATCCTTGCCAGAGAGACACAGGTGAGGCAGTGGATGCCCAGAAATTTTAACAACAAGCCTAACTCCTGCAATTAGCAGGTGACAGGGCTGGGGTTTGAGCCAGACGGGCCAGATTCAGAGTGTGTGCCACTCCACTGCAGGCTATAATGCATACTTTTTTTTTTTTTTTTTTTTTTTAAGAATTAAATGAAGGGACACCTGGGTGGCTCAGTCAGTTAAACGTCCAACTTTGACTCAGGTCATGATCTCGTGGTTTGTGAGTTTGAGCTCCACCTCGGGCTCTGTGCTGACAGCTCAGAGCCTGGAGCCTGCTTTGGATTCTGTGTCTCCCTCTTTCTCTACCCCTTCCCAGCCTGTGCTTTGTCTGTCTCTCTCTCAAAAATAAACATTAAAAAAATTTAAAAAAGTGAAATAATACACTTACATTGTTTGTGAAGTCAAATAATATTATAAGTCACACACAGCATAAAACTGTGATCTCCAGTCCTACCTATCCTTAACCTCACACCCTACCCCAAATCCTTTCAGCTATTTCTTCTTGTGTATATGGTTTTTTATTAACCAAAAAAAGTTTTTATTTTTATTTAAAGACCATTTAAAATTTTTAAATGTTTATTTATTTTGAGAGAGCGAGCAAGCGGGCACGAGCAGGGGAGAGGCAGAGAGAAGAGGGAGAAAGAGAGATTCCAAGCAGGCTCTGTGCTGCCAGCCCCCAATGTGGGGCTCGAAATCACGAACCTGAGCCAAAATTAAGAACCGGTTGCTTAAGTGACTGAGCCACCCAGGCGCCCCCCCAAAAGTTTTTAAGTAGGCAGCACGCCCAACATGGGGCTTGAACTCACAACCCTGAGATCAAGAGTCACATGCTCTATTGACTGAGCCAGTCAGGTGCCCCTTATTTATCAATTTTAGACATTATCTTCTGAATTTCATTTATAATAGATGAAGAATATGCCCCCTTCCAACACCCTAGCCCCTATTTCTTCTCCCACACGTAGTTAAAATATAATTTGTGATAAAGTCAAAATTTACACTCTGGATTATTATGAGTATTGTTTATTGCTAAGCTAAGCACTGTACTATAATTATATGTCCTTTCTTGTACATTTTTTCCTTACTGGAGATATTAACTTAATTTTTTCCTTGGCTTAGTTCCCTAAGTCACTATTTTCCACACTATCAAATATATCAGATAATTTATTCCATTTATTTTCCTGATGATAGAAGTCCCGGAGCCCCCCATCCTCCTGTTTGGATCCCCACACACGCTAACCAGTTGCCATCCTAGCTTCTTCTTTATGATCATTGTGGCGATCGTCTTTGCCTCTCTCCTGGGTTATATCTCCTGTTTTAGGAATCCTAGGTCTTTCTCTCTTTGTTTAATTAAAAACAATTTTTAAAAAATCCCTCAGTTTGGTGGCACCCATCCTGTAAGAGCTTCCTGGAAAAGTGGTATGGGAAGTCATCTTTAAAGAAATGTTGCAAGTCTCAATGTATTTTGATTTTACACTGTGTCCTCAAGGCTGGTGGCTGCAGTAGCATGATCACCAGAAGCCAGAGTGTTATATGCTCAGAAATGATGCACTCCCAGCCCCACACGTAAAGACGCAGATGCTTTGGTCCAGAGCAGGAATAAGCAACTTGACCAAGATCTCTCAATAAATTGGCTCGGTCACTTTGCAATCAACAGCCTCTCTCTCAAGAACGAACTTTCCAGGCATGATTTCTTCCCGTGGGGATGAGCTCCAAAGTGTAGCTTGCTTTGTCACCTTAGGCAAGACCTCTTCCCTCTCTGGGTCTGTTTTCCCACCTGAGCAATAAGAGGTTTGAACTAGGTCAGTGGTTCCCACACTTCTGCGTGGGTCAGACTCACCTGGAGGGCTTGTTTAAACCTGGCTTGCTGGGCCTCGCCCCCAGGGTTTATGATTCAGTAGGTCTGGGCTGGGGCTGGAGGATTTGCATTATAAATGAGTACCTGAGTGATGCTGCTGCTGGTAGTTCAGGGACCCACTTTGAGAATCACTAGACTAGATGGTCTCTCAGGTCTCTTCACCTCTGGTGCTGAGCCTTTCAGACTTCAACCTGCCCTCTTGCAGATATGTAACCCTTACTGGCTCCACTGTGACTGCACTGCTTTGGGCTACCTAACCAGAGCCTTCAAACAACAGGTGCTGTGGTGCTGGCAGGCCCCCTCTCCTCCTGGGCCCTCAACCTCCCTTTCCTTCCAACCTTGCTTTGCCCTGGTCCTAGGAGCCTGTCCAGACTTCAGGCTGCCTCTGGAAACAGGCTGACTCTACCTCTCCTCCTGGCCCCTCCAGAATCCTTAACCCTGGGGACAGATGAAGGGGAGAGAAAACCAGGCCTCTTCTGCCAGGGAGAGGAGGGGAGACCACAGTGCTGTACTGCCCCAGATGCAGGGGCTGTTCTAGTTCCAGCCAAGGCTCACCTTGTTTGGACCTCAGATGGTTTCTCTAGATAGGTGTCATAATGGTGCCCTGGCCAGGTAGAGGTGATTTAGTACTAGATGCTGTTTTCAATAACATTATGTCATATAATA
The DNA here is from genome assembly GCF_028018385.1 of Neofelis nebulosa. Lineage (NCBI taxonomy): Eukaryota > Metazoa > Chordata > Mammalia > Carnivora > Felidae > Neofelis > Neofelis nebulosa. Next base: position 51,988,483 of record NC_080782.1, read on the forward strand.
ACAAAATTATTGTCTTTAAAATTTCTTTAATCCTGATTAAGTCAAGAAAATTATTTCAGTCTGGTAAATTATTTCAGTATCTTTAATGCCTCCCTAGCCCTTTCCAGTAACCCTTTTTAATCAAGAGCACTGTTATCTGTGGCATTGCGCACCCGTTCTTAAAGACTCTCGAGCAGGCCCTCCCCACCCCCTCCAAATATGCACAGAGACCTTGGAAAGCCCCAGACAGGAGCACAGCACCAAGGACCCTGGGGAAGGGCATCTGCTGGAATGGAGGGAAGTCCTGAGGCCCCACATGGAGAAGGAGAACTGGACTGGGGCATAGGTGAGCTCTGGGCAACTTGTCTCCAAGAAGGGGGAAAAGCAAGACTTAGAAAGCGAGTGTAAGAGAGTGTTACAATCGAAACTTCCACCTGGGCACCAGGACTCATGAGAGGCTGTCTGCTAAATGGAGTGGTCAGGCCAAAGCAAAGAATTGACAAAGGAACAGTGTGAGCCCACTCCATGATTCCTGGCACTCTTGGCAGATCAAGGATTTTAAAATATGACCCGTGTCCCTGGGAGGGGGAGGGAGAGTGGCTGTGCCTCTGAGGGCTGTGTGAGAAAGCTGGAAGGTGAGAGACAGGCTGGGCAAAAGGGGAAAGAGAGCATGGGAAGGGGGCCAATTGCCTTCTCACCTCCCCAGGAGATGGAAGGCAGTAGACATTCCCCAGTGGGAGCCAGCCTGGGCCAGAGGGGTCTGGACAGAAAGTGAGGGGCCCCAGCAGTGATAACCATGCAGGGCAGACACCGGAAAGCCAGAGGCCAAGGGCGAGGCCTGGACTTGCCAACAAACAGAATGTGCGTGCCCGTTTCAGGGCTGTTACGGTCAGAGTCCAATATGGCAACCCCAGGGAGCCGGCAAAAGGCACCCCCGAAAGAGGCAGCTTCAATGTCTGCCAAGCCCAGAGAGGCAGAGCAGTTCAGTCCCTGTGCCTGCCAAGAAGCATGAAGAGCCTTCCTGCTTCCTGTCCCCTTATCTCTCCTTCCTTCAGCCTGGAAAGGGGTGAGCTGAGAAAGGGAGCGGATGGCCCTGCCAGCTTCACATCTTTGCTGAGCAACAAGAGGAAGTGTCATCTTTGAATAAAGATCGAAGAGGGGCGCCTGGGTGGCTCAGTCGGTTGAGCGTCCGACTTTGGCTCAGGTCATGATCTTGCAGTCCGTGAGTTCGAGTCCCGCGTCAGGCCCTGTGCTGACAGCTCGGAGCCTGGAGCCTGCTTCTGATTCTGTGTCTCCCTCTCTCTCTGCCCCTCCCCTGCTCATGCTCTGTCTCTCTCACTCTCAAAAATGAATAAATGTTTAAAAAATTAAAAAAAAAAAAAGATAGAAGATTGGATTTGATGGGAGTGGATTGCCAGGGCTTCCCTGGCTTCATCACAAAGGGGCAGAGGAGACAAAAATCAAGTTACAGTTTGATGTGCCTCTGGTGTCACATGTACTCAACATGGTTGGCCTAAATGACAGTAGAGGAGGTTGGCAGACCCGGTGAACACGGTGGAAGTGTCATATGCATGATGTACTTTCAGAGAACCATGTCCCCAACGCTCCCAGGCCCCAGGTATCTCCATCTCCTCTCCTGGTCTGCTTGATGAGAGTCTTGGAAAACTGTCATTGTTACTTGTGAGCTATGACACATCTGGGCACCCACAAGAGAAACTCAATTCTCAAAGCAGGTTTGTAATGGTTTGGAAAAGTTGCAACGGCAAACATTTTGGACCAGGGAGAGGGAGGAAGGAAGTGGGTGGGAGTGAGTCTCCCAGGCAGATGAGAGTCGTGCAAACAGCTAGATGAAGAAAGGCAGGAAGGAGAGACAGCTAGATGAGAGAGGAAGGAGAGAGAGGAAGCATCTGTTTCAGTTTGCAGCCCCCTTTTCTCTTCTGATGATCATTCTCAGCCATACAAGCCCAGAAAGAGGGAGCAGGGTCTGCTGTCCCGCCTACCTCTGCCTCTTTGGACAACAGGGGATCTCGCTTGATGACAGCTGGCCCAGAGCAGGCCCCAGTGGCTGGGTGGAGCAGCAGGGCTCTGGAACAGGCAGGGAGGAAGGGATTTCTCAGAGCTGGAGGCTGGTGGTTCCCAAAGTCTGAGCCAGGAACTGTTTTGGAAATGAAGGCGGGGAGACTAGATTCTGGAGGGAGAGGAGAGACTCTTTGCCTCTAGAGCACCTCCAAGAAAAACAAGGCTCCAAAAAGTCCTGCTCCCAGACAGTGCCCTCACCCTCCTGAGTCTGGCCCCCATGCCTACTCTCCACACTATGGTGGTAAGCAAACCTGGGGGCTAGATGCTTGGAGGGGACCCAGAGCCCCCAAAGAATCCAGATAGGTTACCTCTTCCAAGCTCTTTTAAATAAATTTAGAAACTTGAGGAGGGCCCCAACGGACCAACCCCTTTAGTTACAGACAGGGAAACTGAGGCAGAGGTAAACTGACTTTATTAGACACCTACAATGTTCCAGGCACTATGTGAGGCTCTTTGCATGAATTATTTTATTTGGCATTTATAATAAATTCTATGAGGGTGGGGCGCCTGGGTGGCGCAGTCGGTTAAGCGTCCGACTTCAGCCAGGTCACGATCTCGCAGTCCGTGAGTTCGAGCCCCGCGTCGGGCTCTGGGCTGATGGCTCAGAGCCTGGAGCCTGTTTCCGATTCTGTGTCTCCCTCTGTCTCTGCCCCTCCCCCGTTCATGCTCTGTCTCTCTCTGTCCCCAAAATAAATAAAAAACGTTGAAAAAAAAAATTTAAAAAAAAAATAAAAAAATAAAAATAAAAATAAAAAATAAATTCTATGAGGGTGATAAACTTATTGTCCCATTTTTCAGAGGAAGAAACAGAGGCTTCGAGAAGTGAAATGATTTACCCGAAGTCACACAATTGGAGCAATGGGGACTACGTTCAAACCCATGTCTGAGGGATTCTGAAGACTACACTTCATCTATTATACCTCTCTCCCTTCCCCCTGCTATTTTTGTGTTTTATATAAGAGGAAACTGAAACTCAGAGAGGCTAATTTGCTCATATTTACACAACTAATTCATGGCAGAAGTTATATTTGAACTTGGGTTTGGCTGACCCTAATGCCCAAATGCTTTCCATTATGTCAGCATTTCTTAGATTTTCCTCCTAAGTATTCCGAATCACAGAGGAGACCTTGAAGCATTTGCCAAAGCCACACATAGCAATGGAGAGATTTCTTTCATATCAGTTTACACACACACACACACACACACACACACACACACACACCTGTAAACACACACATACACACATACACCTGTGTATATATAATACATGACTGAAAACGTAGAAGTGATGCTTTCTCTCCTCAGGATACTTGAGGAAATCGATGCTTGGGAAAAACCTCCTGTCCTTTGAGAGGCCCACACATGGCTTAGTCAAGGTGATGGGGTGGGGGTTGGGGGGTCCTTGGCCCTGACGTCAACAAGTCCCTTTGGAGTGTTAATAGGGTGTTCCCATGAGCTGAACCAAAAAACCAGCACAAAGCACAGCCCCAGCCCCAGCGGCTCACTCCTTGCTTAATCCCAGCAGGAGCCTCCTCGCTGGTCTCTTGCTTCCCTCCACGCCCCCCCCCCCCCCCCCTGCCAAACGTACTCACCATGTGAAGCCAGAAGGACTGTTCAAAACCATAACTCAGCCACATCACTTCCTGGAGGGTCTTACTCCAGTTGTTGCCGGCTGCAAATAGCAAACATTGGAAACCCTGACGTGGCCCACAAGGCCCTAAATGACCTGGCCCTCGCTGTCACCGCCCCAGTCCCAGCTCCCCCTGCCTGTCCTGCTCCCCCTTGCCTAGCCACCCCACCTCCTTCAGACCAAGCTCTGTTCTGCCAGCCTAGGAGCCGCACCCTGTTGGCTCCCTGGCTCTTTATTCCTCGTGTTTCAGCTTAAATGTCACTTCCTCCAAGGCCTTCCCTGACATGCCCTCTCAGACAGCTCTCCCTCTGGACTTCAGCTCGTGTGTGTCTTTCTAGCCCTTACAACAATGCATGTGTATTCGTTGTGTTTGCTTGCTAACCTGCTTATTGGGCCTGTTTTCTCTCTTAGTAAAGTGGAAACCCCATGGGAACAGGGACCCCAGCTGGTCCTTCTATATCCCCAGGTCTTCCAACTTCCTTGCACACAGGGAGTGTTGGAGAAATCTTTTCCTGATTAATGAGTGAGACCCACACTCTACCCTCAAGAAAATCCACAGCGAGGAGAAGACAAGGCGATGGACTAAATCCAAAAGGAGTCCTTGGATTCAAAAGAGTTTTCTCCCTTTTTCAGTTTTTCCAACCCAAACCGGATCTAATTCTAATCCCTTGTTCCTCCTGACCTCCTAGAGCACAGGGGGCCCCCACCCTCACTCTGGGGAGAGACCTTGTAGAACATTTTACACACAGCAGGTGTTCCATAAGTATCTGTTCAATTGATCAGAGAGAAAAAAAGTATTGGTTCTTCCTCACCTTTTTAAAAGCTATCTTAGTTCCTAAATTCTCCTTTCTGGTGGGAGCTGAGTAAGAAGGCTGCATGACAGTCTTCCTGTCGTAGAAAAAAAAGATACATTAGTAGGTCAACCTCCCAGAATGAAATCATGAGGTACTAAACTTGGATGAAGTTCTTCAGTCTGGTTTTAATTTGCTCAGTCCCTGGGCTTCTCATGTCTCAGTTAAGTCACCAAAGATTCAGATACACATGTTCTAGGAAAACACTAGGAGCTAATGTAGGGGGATGAGCCTTCCTCCTTTTTTCTGCCCTTGGCCCCCAGGACATCAGCCCTTGGTTCACTCCCAAGGGCCCTCAGCCCAGACTGTGCCGAGAAAAGGGCCACAATTGGGGACATCAGTGTCCTGCTGACCACACCGGAGTGGGACACTGTCCTGAGCATTTAGCGAGGCTGCTGAATTCTGAGCCATCTTGCCTGGGAGACAGGAAGATACATATTATGCTTAAAGAAATCTGGCCTGTTGGTTATCAGGTTTTGACACACTGACAGGTAGTGGTAGTAATACACTCTGCAATTAAGGGCAATGGGAAACCAGGGGCAACTGGGTGGCTCAGTCGGTTAAGTTTCTAAGTTTGGCTCAGGTCATTATTTCATGGTTCGTAGGTTCCAGCCCCGTATCAGACTCTCTGTTCTCAGCAAAGAGCGAGCTGTGGATCATCTCTCTCTGTCTTTGTCTCTGCCTGTCTCTCTCTCTCTCTCTCTCTGAATAAATAGACATTAAAAAACAAGCCATGGGAAACCCACCCACTTAGTTCTTCAACTATCTAATGGAAGTAATAATATATCCAACTCCTGGAGTTTTATAGGAACAATGAGGTGCCGTACTCAAATCTTTGAGCCCAGTATGCGGACCCTAACTGTTCAGCAGTTGGAGAGAACTTTGCCCCAACCTTAACTTCCTCCCTGTGAGCTCTGCCCCAACCCTAACCTCCTCCCTGTGAAGTCCACAGACAGTTGCCTGCCTCATCCTTCAAGGTTCAGTTGTACTACTGTCTCCTCAGAGAGACCTGCCTGGTCACGGAACGAAAGTATCTCACCCACCTCTGGTTTGCTTTTCCTTCAAAAGCACGTGGATCAAGTTGTGATTATATTGGTTTCTCGACCCACTAACTGTGTCTTCCCGCTGGTGTGGAAGGTCCAGGAAAGCAAGGCCTTGTTTGTCTTGCTCTTTATTATGTTACCAGAGCCCAGCACTGTGCCTGCCCTGCACATAGGACATGCTCAGCCCAGAGTTGTTCCACAGCCTGAACAAAACACTCCTAATCAAGGGCAACAGGATCACAACTGTCATTTGCTTTGTGCAGATGACAAAGCCACACTTGGCCAATGAAGGAAATAGGGAGAGATGACCGGTTTTGGATTGGAAGATGTGGGTCCTAGCCCTAGTCTTGTAACTTACTGGTTATGTGACTATAGGAAGTCATGTCCTTGTATTTGAGCTTCCATTTCCTCACCTATAAAATGGAGGTAGTAACACTCACACTGTCTACCTTACAGCGCTGTTCTGAGAATCAAACAAGATAGCGAATGTTGAAAGCAAACATATCAAAGTTAGAGCCTGAAGTTGTAATTGCCACTGCCTGTCTCTGAACTAAGAGCAAGCAGTTCCGACCTCCCAGTAGGAGCCCCTGGAGTGTTTGGGGGAGTTCTGGGCGGGGGAGGGTATGTGAATCCCACCCAGCTAGCAATTCTCCTAGACTCTGGGGTTAAAAGGGAAGGGCTGGTGGCTGCAATGGGGTGGGGCTTGCTTCAGGCTGAAGCTCCCTGAAACTTCCCTTTGATGGGAGTGAGAATTCTATAATGAAAAACACCACATGCCCTCTCTGAATTCCAGGAAGCAAATTGCAAACAGCCCTCTCCAGCTTCTCCGAAAAGTTGACAGACGGCCTGGAGGAGAGGGGCTGGCAGCAGCTCTGCACACAGTGCTCATGGAAAAGGCCCCTTTCCTGGGATTTGGAAGCACTCCAGCAGCCCGAGCCTAACGCAGAAGGTTAAAAGGTATGGGGTCCACTTGCCAAGAAGCCCCAGAAACTATTTTATCTGCTGTTTTCTTCTTCCTCCACTCCCCGCTTCTGGCTCAGTGTAGAAAAAGAGATCCGAGGACAAAGCGCGACCTAATGAGATCCCAGGGGCCAGGATCTCGCAGGGCTTGCCCTGCCGAAGGCACACGGGAAGTCAGCCTGGCGACCACTGTGCTCACACCAGAGGTAGATCTTCTGCTATACACACCCAAACCCTTGCAAACCAACCAACATGGCATGTGATGTGACGTGGGGGGCAAGGGGCCCGCCCGCGGCCCCGGGCCACCGGCTGCTTCACATTGGGCCGCAGCTGCCTGTGCAATGAGGGCACAAAGCCATCAACTTTGGAGCTGCCCACAGTTGTTTTCTGCCATGGAGACCAAGGACTCCAGTGAGCTAGAAGAATGCAGCTGATGTGCCATATGTGAGGGGAGGGAAGGAGGCCTGAGGGTGTTCCGAGCCCTGTATCCAGCTTGTCCTGAGGGCCAGCCTTCAAGTGGCAGGCCAGAGTGCCGGGGAGCGTGTTTGAACAGTGCTATCCAGTAGGAATATGATGTGCGGCCACCGTTCAGAATGGGTCTCATTGCCATGTTCAAAAGGTAAAAAGCAGCAGTGAAATTAATTTTAATATTTTATGTAGCCTAACATCTCAAATATCATCTCAACATGTAATCAGTGTAAAAATTATTAATGAGGCATTTCACATTTGTAAACTAGCACACAGTGTTGGAGTCCCAGTGTGTATTTTACACTTGCAGCACATCTGAATTCAGACTGGCCACATTTCAGGTGCTCACCTGCCACGTGGTGGCTACTGTATCAGCTCAATACACAGCCGCTTGAGTTGAGATCCCATGAACCAGCTGTGGGACCTGTTACAAATTACTTCTTCTATCTCTCTCAGCCTCCTCCTCTCCAAAATGGGGACAATAATAATAGTACCTACCTTAGAAGGTTGTTATGAGGTTAGAATGTTCCTAGAACAATGCTTGGCATGTGATAAGGGATACAAGAGCATTAGCTATTATTGTTATTTCTTCTCCTTCTGAAGATCAAACAAGATAATGGATATTGAAAATAAAGCATGAATCAAAAATTAAGACCTTGTTTAAAATTGTAATTGTCACCAACTGCAACTGAACTCATGAAGAAAAACAGTCCTGACCTGAGTCCTGTGGCATTTCAGGCGGAGCCCCTGCCTTCTTCTATTTCTCAATTTTCATTTAAGGTGGTTTGTATTGTGTTTCTGTCAGTTGCCACCAAAAGAGAGGAGGCTTGACCTTTGCTCCCGCCCTGGCATTGCGTCCTGAGGGAGGGATGGGGCTGTCTGCCTTGGCCCCATATCACTGAGCTACCTGGTGTGTTCATGCTCCGTAATACAAAGAGGTGAATCGATGGGATAGTGCTCAGCTCATCAAGTGACAGGAGGCCAAATGGGGTGTCATGAGCTTGGTACCATGGTTTGGCACATGGATGCTCAGTAAATGGTGTCACTTACTCTTATTGCCTACGAGGCCAGACACTGAGGTTCCGGAGATGAAAAGATGTGACTGTCACTCTCATAGGGCACATGGTCTGGTTATACTGAGGGTCCAGCCTGGCACACCCGTGTGATCATTTGGAAAGCAAGCCTTGAACCTCCTTTGTCTTTAAAACAAGCTATCTCTCCAAAGGGCATCCAGAACCATGCAGAAGGCAAGGGAAGGAAATTTGGGGGCTAGATGATCCCTTGGAATAGTATAGAAGGCACCACACTTGAAGACCCAGGAGCTGAGGGAGAGGAACAAATTCTGAACTCTGAAGGGCTAGGGAGAAAAGGCCAAGTTGTCCTTGACTTCTCTGGGCTTTCTGTCTCCATGGAGTTAGTCCCAGTCAGGCCCTGACAGGTATTCACAGTAACTCTAAAGACCTGACACGGGGCTGGCCTTCAAGAAGCACAGAGCTGGTCTGGTGCTTAGGAGTCATGTTATAGATGTTTGACCTTTGTTTTTTAACCCCTCTGGGCCTCAGTTTCCTTATGTGTAAAATGGAAAAAAAAAACATACTGCATGGTCTAGTTTAAACCATTTGAATTTGAAAAAGCATGATAGAAAAATATTTATTGTTTCGTTTTATGTGTAAAATTTGAAATAATTCAAAATCCCCAAATTAAAAGTTTGTCAAGAACCCTGGAAGGCAGTGTGAATTGTAAATTGTAAACCGTGCTTATGCCAGAGCCACAAGACAGCATTATTCTAATAGGTAAACAGAAATATCTGCATTTTGAGTTACACAAGTTTGAATTGTTTGAGGTCTTTAGGCAAGTCTCCCTGAGTTATTAGATCTCTCATACCTCTCTGGTAGAATAATTGTGAACATCAAATGAGATAATGCAGTAACCAGGCAACAGTAAGCACTCCTTAATGGTAGTATTATTCTGATACAATGATAATAAGTGAAAACAATGTGAGATACGATATAACGATATTATGGGAGGCTAACTGAGCAGACCTGGGTCTTCTGCTTCCTCCTCTGTAAAGTGTGAGAATGGGGAGTTGAATGATTGGGAACTTTGGGGTAAACAGCTGGAAGGCAGTCATAACAGCTGATATGATTTTACAACAAAGCACAAATGCAAAGGTCCAGGATTTCTGTATGTGTGACCTACTTTAAAGTTTATTTATTTAAGAGGGAGAGAGAGCAAGAGTGAGAGCGAGAGAGCACAGGCACACAAGTGGAGGAGGGGCAGAGAGAGACACACACAGAATCCGAAGGAGGCTCCAGGGTCTGAGCTGTCAGCACAGAGCTCCACTCAGGGCTCAAACCCACGAACCATGAGATCATGACATGAGCTGAAGTCGGACACTTAACCCACTGAGCCACCCAGCTGCCCCTATGCGTAACCTACTTTAAACAGGATTATAAACTTCGAATTTACTCATTCAGCAAACAGCTCTTAATTAACACTGCAGTGTGCACTGACCTCTGGTTGAAAGGCATTAAAAAGCTAGGGAGGAATGTGGCACCTGGGTGGCTCAGTCTGTTGAGTGGCTCAGGTCATGGTTTCGGCTCAGGTCATGATCCCAGGGCCTGCTTGGGTTTCTCTCTCTTTCTCTCTCTGTCCCTCCCCACCCCCTCTCAAAATGGATAAATAAAGCTTAAAAAAGTAAAAATAAAAAAGCTAGGGAGGATGGCCCTGCCACTGAGGGAACGATAATCTAGACCTGAGGCTTATCGGTGGCCTTAGGTAAACCACTGACTGATGCTTTTTTGGTTTTGTTTTTCATTTGAAATTGTTGTCAATGTAAACCGTGGGAGGTCTTATCTTAAAATCAAGATTTCTGGGCAAGGGCATCAGAATTTGGCTGGAGCCTTGCGCCTGCAAGGGAATGCTCTCTCACCGGCACGAGCTGCCCTGCCTTCTGCCTGAGCACCAGATCTACACCTGTGGCAAGAAATACGGGCAGCTGGCCTGCACCTCCCCGAACTGCATATCGTGCCCAGCACCAAGAACCCACCCCAGCTGTTCTGCAAACTCACCCTGCAGCACATCAACAAGTCCCTGGAGCACCCGTTCAGGCCTACCCAGTGCCAGCGGTACCAGAGAACTGTGCGAAGAGTGCCAGGAGCAGCGCATGGAATGTGTGCCTGTCTGCCTGCTCTTGCACAAAAGGAAAAGGAGGGAGACCAGATGCATAGCTCCGGGCCACCCTGTCCAAGAGAAGCCTTCTGGGAACCCATGTCCAGCGATCATGGAGCAGCTGTGAGCGACAGCGAGGACAGCACGACACACCTGCACCTGCCTGAGTTGTTCACTAGAAAGGACCTGGGAGGGACTGAGCATGGGGACAGCACCAATGACTTTTTGCCAGAGGAGGAGGGTGAGAAGCCAAGGAATCCAGGGGAGAAGAGCCCTGGGGCCAGAGAAGAGATGGAAGTAGACAGGGACAGGGTTCTCAAGCACTGGGAGAAGAGCTCAATGGAAGCTCAATGGGCTCACGGAAGTTCAAAAGTCATCACCATAAACTTGGGGCACCTGGGGTGGCTCGGTTGGTTGAGCCTCCCCAACATTGGCTCAGGTCACGATCTCATAGTTCATGAGTTTGAGCCCCACATCAGGCTCTGTGCTGTCAGCGTGGAGCCTGCTTCGGATCTTCTGTCCCCCTCTCTCTCTGCCTCCCCCACTTGTTCTCTCTCTCTCTCTCTCTCTCTCTCTGTCTCTCTCAAAAATAATTAAACGTTAAAAAAATATTTAAAAAGTCATCACCATAAACCTAAGAGCTTCAGCACTTTTAAACAGGTTAATGAAAGGTTGTTGGAGAAAGCAAAAAATAAAAAATAAATCAAGATTTCCAGGTGTTCTTGAGAATCTGGATTATTTCCTTGAAAAACATTTGGCAGGGCACCAATTGACTGCCCTTTGAGATGAAGTGTTACGGGCTGAAATGTGTTCCCCCAAATTCATATGTTGAAGTCCTAGCCCCCAGAACCTCAGAATGGGGCTATATATTTGGGGATTGGGCCTTTAAAGAGGTAAAGGAAAATAAAGTCCTATGGACGGGCCCTAATCCACTATGACTGGCATCCTTATAAGGAGATTAGGACACAGCACACAGAGGTCTGACCTTGTGAGGGACAGAGAGAAGGTGGCCATCTGCGAGTCAAGGGGAGAGGCCTCAGAAGGAACCAGACTGGCCCTCACCTTGATCGTGGACTTCTAGCCTCTGGAACTCTGAGAATAACTTTCTGTTAAGTCACCTGTCTGTGGTATTGTGATGGCCGCCCTAGCAGACCACTACATAGGACCTACATTCTGTGCCCACAGTCCTTGCCACTCCCAAACGACGTGCATTCTGCTTACTTCGGTGTCACCCGTGGCCCCTGCTGGCATCTGAGCTGGCAACCTGTGGCCTAGAGGAAAAGGGTGTTCTCCATGTATGTTATGTGTTCTGATTTCAAAGCTTTGATGTTCCTTTTTTCCTTTTACTGTCTTTACACTTCAGTAAGGCTAATACTATCATCCTCACTTGGCAGAAGAGAAAACAGGGCTCAGAAAAGTGAAGTCATTTTTTCCCAGTTAAAGCTGGGAGGGGACCCAAGCCTGCTGACTCAGGGACCAGGGCTCATGTCCCTCTACCATGTGCTGGGCACAGGACCCATGAGTATAAAGCCTTAACTAACAGGGCAGCTATGTGTGTGTATGTGTGTGTGTGTGTGCACGTGCACGTGTGTGTTAATAGAGTTAAGCCATTCACAGCAATGCACAAATCCAAGGAGGATTATTTCCTTGGAAAAAGACTTGGCATAGAATTCCTTTCAAAAGTAAACCTAGAATAGAATTTGAGCCGAAATCTGCTTTATGCAGGAGTTCATCTCACAGAGGCAAACCCAGCTGGCAAGCCTCTGATGGGGGGAAGGGTGAGGGAAGCCATGAGCGTGTACATGGACTATCAGCCTATGCTGAACATTCGGGAGCAGACAGCACTAGAGCCTGGTACTGTAGGAAGGAAGGTTCAGTCCCCTATGTCCAATCAACAGATGAGGAGGAGCAAGACAGGGAAGAAGAGGGATTTGCTGAGAAAGCAGTCACTTCCTGGGGGAACCTGCTGACTATTTGATGGAGGCAGAATAGTTTCAGAGATGACCCCAGACTTGTGGAAGAGACCTCAATTTACTCGTACAACGACACACTGTGATGCCTTTATGAGAACAAAGTAAGTCCAGACGTGCAGATGGAAAGACGGCCAACATACGCAAAGTGAAAAAGGCAAGTTGCAGCATGGAATGTAAAGGATGATTCTCCTTGAGCTAAAAAAAAAAAAAAAAAAAAAAAAAAAAAAAAAAAGGGACACACACACACAGAATTTGTGAAAGGACACAGCTTCTTGATAAACAGGTTACCTCTCAGAATTAGGAGCAGGTGTGTGGGCTTTTACTTTTCACTCCCCCCCCTTTGTTGTACTGTCTGAATTATGATGAGCATTGTTAGTTTTACGTCATTTAAAACAAAATGTAACCCTAACATTTAAGGATCAGAAGGTAGGCAAGTTTGGTGTCCCTGCTAGGAGATGGGGAGAAGTCAGACATTTGGGAAGAAGCAAACTCAGTGGCACACTTGATGCGTCAGAATGAAGGGTAGTAGTGATGTTCTAAGAGGTGTGGGGGGTCTGAGGAGTTAGCAGTTGAAAGTGGACTTAATGGATACAATTACCAGATAACAGAGTAAATCAGGAAAGAACTGTGTAGACGGGGGAGGGGGCAGAAGGGGGTGGGGAGAGGAGAGGACAGACTTTGAACAATGCTAACTGAGCATCAGCCATGGGCTGACATATGCAGGATTTGTTGCTATTGCTGCTGGTTGGGTGGGGGTAGGAACAGGTCTGGGTAGGATCAACAAGGTCTCTGGGAGATGGCGGGTCTAAGACGGGGAAACTTTGAAGGGTTCAGGTAGGAGAGTCTTGTGGCCAAAGAGTAGAGGACGCTGAAATTGTGCAAAGGCTTTGTGGTGCTGGGGGAGAGAAGCGGACTGGGAGACCACTGGGGGCCATTGCAGTCCTTCAGCTGAGAGATACAGTCCTGGAACAGGACGGCGTCAGTGGGTTGGAGAAATAAGAACACAGTAAGACAAGGCTTGGAGACAAGTAGTTTGGGGGAAGAGGGAGGGTGAAGAGAGTTGTAAAGAATTGGGTGCAGGGGCGCCTGGGTGGCTCAGTCGGTTGAGCGGCCGACTTCGGCTCAGGTCATGATCTCACGGTCCGTGGGTTCTAGCCCCATGTCGGGCTCTGTGCTGACAGCTCAGAGCCTGGAGCCTGTTTCGGATTCTGTGTCTCCCTCTCTCTGGCCCTCCCCTGTTCATGCTCTGTCTCTCCCTGTCTCAAAAATAAATAAACATTAAAAAAAAAAATTAAAAAAAAAAAAAGAATTGGGTGCAAACCTCAGCTTGCCATTTAGTACCTTTTGAACTCAGTTTGCCCATCTACATACATATTTAATTAATATAAATGAGATCACGCACTCCATAAATAACAACTTTGATGGTTAGCTTGGGGCATTGGACTCAGACTTACCAGGGTTCAATCCCCTTTACCACCAGTTACTAGCTGTGCAGTCTTGAGTAAGTCATTAACGTCCCTGAGCCTGGTTCCTCTTTTGCAGCTGGGGATAACCTGTCGTCATGGAAATGAAACAGCACACCAGAGGGCTGGCAGAGCCTGGCACAAAATAGGCGCTCAATCAATGGTAGAGGTATTACTATCAACAGGTAAGCCATTGAGCACAGAGCCTGGCATACAGTAAGCGCTCAGCACATGTTAATTCATGTTACACTTCATAAGGCAGAGGTCAGGAGCTGGGAATCCCGGGGCTGCCCGGCCTGCAAAGAGGGGACGTTTGCAGCTCTCCACCTCCCTCCCGCGGACACACCCATGTCCCCTCTCCAGCACCGGATCCTTCCCCTCCCACCAGCGCTTTCCGACCCCGCGGGAGGGCGTCGGAGGTGCGGGCGCGGGTAGCTCGGGTAGCTCTCGCGGATACTCACCCTAGCAGTCTCGGCCACGTCCAGGGGCTTCCGGAGCCACGAAGCTTTCGGCGCTGCTCCGCGTCCCCGCCTCCAGCCGCAGCAGCTCGGCCAGCGCCCGCCCCAGGCATACTTTTCCCATCCCGTCATGGGCGGGAGCATTTGGTTCCCGGTCACGTGGGCCAGCCCGCAGCTCGGAGCTCTACTTCTGGCAGCCGCATCGGTTTGGAAAAAATTTCAGCGCTGGTGACAACTTGAGTGTGTCAATGCATGTCTGTGTGTAGAACTTGTCAGTGTATTTGAAGGTTTACATGCGCGAGAGTGATTGCTTCTCAGGCGATTGCAAGGGTGTGGATACTTGTGCCTGTGTCTCAGGAGACATCTGTATTGCTTTCACGTGAGCATTCATCTGGCTGTGGATCAGAGGATGCTTGTGGGCGTGACAGCTTATAGCAGCGTAAATTCCTCGGTGTACCGAGGGGAGTGTACCTAGTTGAGAGTGATTATGAATCGTGTGTGCATGTTTAGTTGTATGTGTGTGCATTCATAAGCGCATGTGTCCAAACGTGCATCAGGGCTCCTGTATGTGCGTTTATAAGCACATGTCCAAGATTGCAGCTCCGTGTATAACTGAAGTGTCCTTCATTTGCTGGGTGTACACATCAGTGGCTGGATATCTGTGTGTTGGGTACATGTTTAAATGTGTGTATGAGTGTGCACAACCACATATCAGTGTGTATGTGCATGATTTTCTGCGTGGCACCTGTTTGTGCAGTGGCTCACTTTGTATATGTACACATGCCTTGGTGTAGATTTGTCCAGATGTGAGTGTGCATGTACATAATAGTGCCCCTGTGTTCCAGCCCTCATCTCCCTCCTCTTAGAAGCAAAGGCTCACTGGCTCCACAAACTCTCTGGCCTGGAGTCAAATTGCTGAGTGTCTCAGAATAGACAGAGTGATCTGTTTAGGTTGCAAGCAGATACCGGAGGAAAGAAAAATCATAGAGGTCTGGCTTTAACTTTTTCCTGTTCTTTCCACTGTTCTTTTCTACAAGCTACCACTATTTCACTCAGCTGTCAGAGCATCTGGTTAGCAGATGATACATGACCCACATTCAGAATTTTAATGCAGGTATGCATTTGACCTCTGCGGATTCCACCACCTAAGTCAAGTCAGTACTTGATGGATGGTGTTTTATTTTCTGAAAAGTGGAGAGTAATGATTATATTATTGTATTCTCTTTCCCTCCGAAGTTGGGACACTCACCCATAAGGGTGTTTGATAAGCCACTGAACTATGTAGAGAATTATTACTAACATTACATAAACATTGTCTGAGGATGAAAGTTAGTGGGCTCAACAGATATTCATTCAACAAACAGTTGATAATATCGGTTATGTGTTATGAGTTAGGTGCTGGAGATGTGGAGATAAACCAAATAGGTTTGGTGCCTGTCCTCATGGAGCTTAGAGTCTAGTAGGGGTGACACGAGTGGCTACAAGTGAAATGAGTGTTACAGAAAAGGAAAACACTGAATATAAACCTGGGTGTTCAGAGGAAGGCCTGGGTTGAGCCCTGAGGGAGAACTGAGACTTGTCTGGGAGTAGGGGAAGTATGAGGTCTAAACAAAGGAAAGATGACCTATGAAATAGGGTTTAGTGTGTTGATTCATAGATGGCTGGAGAGGGGACCTCTGCCCACCACTCCCTCTGGGTACCTTGGTTTGTTTCTACATATTTCAGGAATCAGAAAAGGTAAGGAAACCCTCCTTTGAATGATGCATGGATGCCATTCTCAACCTAAAAGAGTCTAGGGTAGAGTAGGAATCTCCATGTGTTACCCATGGGGCTCCACTGCCACATTGGTTGAAATTCCTGACACGCTCTTGTCAGTAAGGAAATGGTTAGAGAGAAGCACAGGAAGAGGCAGTGGTGCCACACTCACTACCAGGGAAGCACTTAATGGATGTTTCCTGGCGGAGTGAATGGGAGCGGATGTTCTTCCAACTTATGGAGGAGATCTGAAACCTAGGAGCCTAGTGGTGATGACTTCATGTGGCAGGAAATCCAAAAAGTTCATGAAATGGTTGTTCCAGGAGCTGCAGGAGCTGCCTGAAGCTGAAATGGCGCTCAGAACTTCCTCCTCTAGCCTGTTTCTGCCTTTAATTCAGTTGGCAAACATTTGTTACCTATTATGAGTGTGGGGACAAAGAAGTGAACTTCTGGTCTATAGGGAAAATGAATCAACACAAATTGGTCTAAGAGGCATAATGCAACAAGCGCTGCAGGAAACATACAGTGTACAAAATGAGGATTTTCCTGTTTGTTTGGTTCAGTTCAATTCATTCCATAACACTATTCATGTTTGGAGAACATGCTCAGCATATTGAGAAGATGAGTGACCTTGTGACACTTATGGCCATAGAGTGCTTACAAACCAGCAGGGGCAGCCAAGTGCCAGGTGGGAGATTGGCTTGTTCCACATCTGTCCAAACCTTTCTTGGTGAGTCTTCCTATACTACAGAGGCTGGAAAGCTAAAAACTCACTTCCCAATGTTTCTACTGCTGGGGTTCCCATTGTAATTTATGTTTAGCCAGTCCTGTGCACTTGTGTAAACCTGAATTCAAAATTGAGTTAAGAAAAACAATTGAGTCTGGGGGAAAGGAGGCATCAGTCTGAGAGGGATCCATTGTGCTGGTGGTGAGCTAGCATATGTATTATGGCCCTGGAGTGTGGGCAGTAACTCCTGGTCCCAGATTACACCCCAAACTGTGTATTCCTGTAGCTAGAGACTGGGCCGGCGACTCCCTGAATGCCAGCTTCCAGATTGTGGTAGGAATAGTAGCTTCCTTGGGGGGGTCAGTACTGTGTAGTGTTCTGGGAATCATTCTCGGAGCACCAGGCCAGAACTTGCTCTGCAAGGATTCTGAATTTACTTGATTCTCTTTATTCATGTGTGTTTTCTTAAAATAGCTACAGTTGTGTGCCTTCACAAGAGCCCTGATACATCATGCTGTGAACCACAGGTGCTGAGAGTGTCAGAGAAGGCACATGAGTGCCCCCTCTCCCCCTTCTCTCTCTGCCCCTCCTCCACTTTTTCTCTCCTCTCAAAATAAATAAATAAACATTAAAAAAAAAGAGTTATGAAGGTAAAGAAGAGGGAACCATGAACCATGGGAGAGAACAGTGGTGTAGAGTCCCGTGAGAGAATTTACTTCACTGGGGGGTCTGGGAAGATCTCATGAATAGGTGACATCTAAGCTGACTTATGAAGGATGAAAACGAGCCAGCCATGCAAAGGTGGCAAAGGAGGAGTGAGAGAGGCACAGGGCAGAAGGACCTGTATGTAAGAGCTACACTAGCTGTTCCCAACACCTTTATAATACTTCCCTGTGCAATGGTCATAGGATAAATCCTCAACCCGTCAGCCTTTCTGTAGCCTCACTAACTGGAAGCCTCTGTGGTTTGACATCTTCCTAGACACTTCTATTTTTCCTGTGTCAGGATCTCTCAATCTCTGCACTACTTACATCTGAGGCTCAGTAAGTCTTCACTGGGGGGACTATCCTGTGCATTGTAGGATGTTTAGCAGGATCTTTGTCTTCTACTCTACAGATGATAGCAGCAATCCTTCCACCTCCAGTTGTGACAGCCAAAAATATCTCCAGACATTGCCAAATATCCCAAGGTGGGTAAAATCGCCCTGCATTGAGAACTACTGCCCTATGGGTAGCTCTGCTTTGGTCAGAGTCATCTTTTTGCAGACTCCCAACTACTCCTTCAAGTTTTGTGTGTCTGTACCTCCATTTATGCAATTCCCTCTAACCAGCACCCCTCTTCTGTCTCTCCACAACCTTACCCATATGTCTACTAGAGATTCATGGCTTTTACCTGCCCATTATTCCTCTGTCCATTGGGGAATTCTATTTGGGTGATTCTCATGTGTATTGGGCAGTAGAGAAAAAGTGGTCCATCTTAGTACTCTCCCTGCCCTCTAGCTGCAGGGGCAGGGGCATGTGGACCAGGTACCCCTTCCTTTTGTGCCCAGTTAAAAGTCCAAATGGTGGGCATGAGACTCAAGCAGAGATAATCAGTCTTTCCATGTGATTTCTATAAAGGAGTACTGCTTTTCTTTTTAATTGTTAATTGTAAGGATACAGCCCTGGGCTGCACTAGCCATTTTTTCTGCCATTTGGAGGGAGCCTGCTTGAAGGAGGAGTCAATGACATCAATATACAAATAGAAGCAGATGTAAGAACTGAAAGATGGGAGGAGTGCTCTGACTACTTTATTGAAAACGTTTGTGCAGATATTGTGCTACAACATTCACATTCTCACATTCTCTTTCTTTAAGCTGGTGTGAATTGTTCCTGTCACTTACCATGGGAAGACTCCTACAGCACTATCCTTCAGTGCCTACTTCAAATCTCTTCTCTTTCTTAATTTTTTTAAATGTTATTTTTGAGACAGACAGAACACAAGTGGGGGAGGTGCAGAGAGAGAGGGAGACACAGAATCCAAAGCAGGCTCCAGGGTCTGAGCTGTCAGCACAGAGCCCAACACGGGGCTCAAACTCACAAACCCCAAGATCATGACCTGAGCCAAAGTTGGATGCCCAACCAACTGAGCCACCCAGGCATCCCCAAATCTCTTCTCTTTCATGAAGGGCCTCTCAACACAGAACAGTCTGAAGAAAATGCTTTCTTTGAATTCCTAACTAGTGGTTAGCTGGAGACAGCAGCCAATTCTGTGCTTCCCTTTCCAATTCTGAGTTAAGTGACGTATCTTAAGTTTGTAATTGTCATAATGGGAATAATTACAAGACAGAAATCAGCAAAGGCTAGAAATCAAGACTCTCTTCCTTCAACCCAGCCTGCAGCCTGATTACCAGCACACCACTGTCTAAATGTCTTCTCAACTGTACCACCCATTTGGACATTAATCATGTACAGATTTGTGAAATCTCTTGCCTTTTCAATATGGCGAACTTGGGAGAACAAGTGCCCCTGAGCTACACTGCATCTGAATCTTCAAAGCAGGGAAGGTCCTGAGGAATAATTTGGTCTTTGGTTTTCATTTCATTTCATGTCTTCATGCAGACAAAGAGGGCAGAGTCCTTCAGTGACTTCTGGTAGTGAGTTGTGGAATCAAGACAAAGAAAGTCCACAATCTTTTGACTTCCATCCATGATTAAAATGTAGGCATTCCTGGCCTTTCTTTTTGCCTTTTCTTCCACCCTTTCCTTTCTCCAATTTTGGTACAAAAGAGGGTTAAAAATGATTAATGAATCATTCCAAATAGCTAATGGCCAAGACCCAGATTGTCAATGTTTACTTTCAACAAGGGGCTTTGGGGCTGTGGAGTTCTCCAGGATGAGATAATTCCAGATGGGGTCTTGCTAATGTGGCAGCACTGGGGAGACAGCTGCTGAAAGAGAGAACTTGCTGCCATTCCACAGAAAGATCGTGAAGTTGGAGTGAGTGTTGGCTGCCCTGGGTACTATGTCACTTAGAATCAGACAAGATGATAGCTGAACTGCAAGGAGTTTGTAGATCTGTAAAAATTGAAAATACAGTTTATTTTTGACACAGCTGTTTTATTTCCACAACTCATCCTGGAAGTGTGCATGAAGTTATTCATTGCAACTGTGTTTGAACTAATAAAAGACTTAAACAATCTAAATGGCTAGCCATAAGGAACTAATTAAATAAGCTAATTAAATAATTAATCATTATGCATACATACCTAGAGGCAGAACTCTATGTACTACTATGGAATTATCTGCAAGGTACGTTGTTTAGGGGGAAAAACAAGGAGCAGAACAGTGTGTATAGTTTGCTATCATCCAAGTTAAAAGAAAAAAAGGTGAGGAAAATGCACACAAACACACAAGGATGTATAAGCATGATCTGTCTCAAGAAAGATAGACAAAACATTGTGACCCAAGAAGTTGTCTCTGGGGAGGGGAACTGGAAAACACTGTTAAGAGGAAGAGTTATTTTTCACACTATGGGAAAATTTGGCTTTTTTTTTTTTTTTAATAAATGTAAGGTGGGTCCCAATCTTTTTTTTCCCCCCAAAGTTTATTTATTTATTTGGGGAGAGAGAGAGAGTCGGGGAGGGGCAGAGAGAGAGGGAGAGAGAGAGTCCCAAGCAGATTCTGCACTGTCAGCGTGGAGCCAGATGCAGGGCTCAAACTCATGAACCGTGAGATCATGACCTGAGCTGAAACCAAGAGTTGGACACTTAGCCGAATGAGCCACCCAGGCACTCCTCGAATAATTTGACTTAAAAAAAATTTTTTTTTAATGTTTATTTATTTTTGAGAGAGAGACAGAGTGTGAGCAAGGGAGAGGCAGAGAGAGAGGGAGACACAGAATCCAAAGCAGGCTCCAGGCTCTGAGCTCTCAGCACAGAGCCCAATGTGGGGCTCGAACCCATGAACCATGAGATCATGACCTGAGCCAAAGTCGGACGCTTAACCAACTGAGCCACCCAGGTGCCCGGGAATAATTTGACTTTTAAACCATGGGAATTTAGTATTTATTGTATACCCTTCCCCTCAATAAAATTAAAAAAAAAATACAGAATATACTGTGTTGCAGTTCTTGGAAATTCTTCCTTTGCTCTGATAGATGAGTTGGATCTGGGGATGTGGCAGAGAGTTGAGAGAGTTAATAATAGTGACCCCCCCCCCCCCCCCACAATTATATAATTTCTGTTAATAAAAAAACATTTCACAGAGTATTCTGTTCTATTCTTCCAAGTTTGGGACTAGTATTTCTCCCATCATACAGCTGAAGGAATGGAGGCACAGAAGCAGCCCATCTTCCCAAGGTTACACAGTGAGCGGGGGCCAGAGGTGCGATGAGAGCGCAGCCCTTGTCCAGCCCTAAGTTCTTCTACTGGGGCCACAGTCAGCGGGACAAGGGCTTCCACAAAGTCTTCGCAGGAAGACTTCAATCAGTCTTTGCAGGAAGGAAAAAAAACAGAGAATTCAGAGAGGCTGCTTTGGCCTAAGTTTTCAGGAGAGTTAAAGCCCCGGGCCTGCAAGAGTCCCAGCACAAATGAAGTCAGACCAAAATAGATACCACTTATGTTCAACAGGAAATGACCCAGAAAAGATCCAACCACTTTCCAGATGTAACTCGAGGGACTTCAGTTGGAGAGACATTTTGGAGTCTAATGCAAAAAGCTCTTGATGACGTTTTTCAAGTCAGTGTGGGGACCAGAAATGAACAGACATTTGATTTCAGGGACATGCCCTGCTAGGAAAGTCTAAGGATTTGCAGAATCAAGCTCTGAGAGAGAGCAGCATGGGAATGAGTAAAGAAACCAAGGCCTTGCCACGTTTTGCCTGCATAATTTGAGGGGGGATTATGAGAAATAATGGAAAGAAAAGCAGAACTCCCAGACTGAGGAAACAAGGCATAATTTAACTGCATAGGTGAGATTTAGCTAGTGGATAGGAAGTTCTTTTTTAATCTATCTGCTATTGTGCAGTGAAAGGAGACTAATTTCTCTAAATCTTGTATTTCAAAAGACTTCTACAGATTGCTTTGAAATAACACTCAGAAGACACTTAGCTCTACATGTCTTATTCACTTAATAAAAATAAAAAATAATAAATTTTTAATAAAATAAAAAATCCTTATGCGTGCTACTTATGAAGAATAAAGCTTCTCTCCCTCCCTCCCTCTCTCTCTCTCTCTGTCTCTCTCTCTCTCTCTCTCTCACACACACACACACACACACACACACACACACACACACACACAGTTTATGTGTAACTATCTCTTTAAAGATAGTCTGGTAACAGCAGCTGCCTCTGGAGAGGATATGTGGGGCTGAGAAATGAGGTGGGGGCACGTCCTTCACTGTGCTTTTTCCATTTCCCACATGCCTGTATTCTGTACTAGAAATAAAACACACTCTTAAGAAATGGAGACATTTGGGGAATGCTCTGTTAACATGTAAGGAAATTCAATATTACCAAGGATATAACAGTCTGACATTATATGATGCATTAAGGATTTTAACTTGAATATAATCAAGCCTTCATAGCTAAATTCTGATTAGCAGAAAATAGAGAACAGAGGAACTGGTTAAATGATATAAGAGAACACAATTCAGAGAATGGAACATTCTTTGAAACGCTAATGTCATTAAAAAAACTAAAAGGTGTTTCAAAAAATTAAAAAGATATTTGGGGGGCAATTGGAGGAACTTTGAATATGATCTTAGTATTAGGGAGTTATCGTCCAGAGATGCATGCTGAAGTATGACACACACACACACACACACACACACACACACACACACACAGCTATTAAGCTATAGTTTCTTAGCTTCAAATGCTGCTGCTCTATGATGCCCAGGCTGGGACTCCACAAATGGTTTCTTCTTTGCCAGCTGGCCTTCTGTTGTCTGCCAACAGGAGGCACTAGAGGGAGACTGGAACTCTAGAGGAGTGGCAAGGATCTTGCTCTTTTCTCTTTTGCTTCCTGTTACAGTCAGTGTCACCCAAACAACAGTTCCTCACTCTGGCAATGACAGAATTATTTCCTATGGGAGCAGCTGGTTCAAGTTTACCTTTTTCCTCACAATTTCAGAACCAGCCTCATTATGCTTCTTCAGACATACTGGTAACAGCCTGCAGATGCCTTTCCTGTCCCAGCTCCATGGTACCCTTTATCCAAGCTACCAAATTTTATTAATCCCAAGCTCTTCTTTCTTCCGGCCGTCAGGTTGGTAACTGCTTTCTATGTTTTTACTACAGTATTACTTTTGCTTTTCCAGTATTCTAATACCTGGGTAACAATTCTTTATATTAAATTCTCTCTGTGAGAGTAATCAGTAGAGTTTGTGTCTCCTGACTGATACAGAAATTGGTACCAGAATTCTCAGGAAACAGATGCCCAAAGATGCAATTTTTGCAGGTGTTTGGATACGTCTTTAGACTTGAATGTGATATTGAGCTTCTTGTCATGGCAATGGGATGCTGGTAACCCGTGGCACAGAGTGGTACTGATTAATCAAATTATTGGCTGCAGATTATTGTGACGAACAACTTCCTGAAGCAGGTGCCTTGGGAGATCAAGTGGCTGCTGGGAATAATGAGGACTTCGAGCTCTGTGGGGTGGGATGCTTTCTTCTAAGAATGCAGGAGTGCTTACACAAAGAAAACGACATACTCGGGTCTTCAAAGTCTCAGCTCAAGTCCTGGTTAGGGAGAGTCCATGGCAGCCCTAGAAGTACCTCAAATCTTTTGTAGCTGCAAACTCAGACACAATGTTTAATTGTGAGGGTTGCAGAATTTAAATGTAAATTGAATTCACAGTCTATGTCTTCCACTGAAAGCTTGGATGAGAATTGGGACAGTGTCTGATTCCATGACTTGGGATGAGGACATCTGCACAGGCTTAGAGGAAGTTGAAAATCTTAACCCCTAAGTCACTCTGAACCTTCCTTGTTGTCTTCACCTTCCGTGTCTGAGATTAGGCTTCCTTTGCTTAAAGTCTGTGTAACAACCTCACCTGAGGCAGGTGCTTTTCAAGGAGTCGCTTTTGCTCTTCAAGATCTATGCCACTGCTCCTTGTTGCCACTAGGCCCATAACTAGAGTCTCCAGCGTATTACAAGGAAACAAGTTCAGAGTCTGATCCTGAAGGAAAGATTTTATCATCCAAGATAACGGCAAGATTTTTCTAACTTATATAGGCAGAAACCCAGTGAATATGTGTGGAATGGGAGTCTAAGAGCATTAGACCCAAGAAAGCAGAATATAACAGCCAAATGACTGATATGGGTATACTTATCAGGGGTTCTCTAATGTGGTAACTTGTACTAAGAATTTGCTTATTTGGACTCAACAGTGACCTGAATATCAGGAGTTTCAAATCCCAGAACTTCCTTGGCATAATGTAGAGAAAGAAATTAAAAGATTTAGGGAGAGAGAAATGTTGGGGTAAATACACTGTGTGTGACCTTCAAATTCCCTCACCCACTATTGCCCCCTATGGTATGGTTGAAGAGGACCCAGTGGACACTCCTTCACTAAGGTATTGAGCAATACATTAAAGAGATCATCCATATTCTTGAAAATCTCTGTGGTGGTTGTTCTCTGTTAGTGGGTATAATGGTAGAAGATGCTGTCATTGATTCAATGCTGTTCATTAATTTCATTGGGTTTGAAGGGATGTAGAGTAGCAGAGGCCAAATGGCAGTGTTCAGTTGCTAGAAACAAGGCGGATGCACTTAACATAATACACAGCAGGGACAAAACAGCCCTCAGAATGTTTTGACCACCAGGGATCATTGATAGTAGCTGTTGATGGTTACTTTTATGTGTCAATTTGGCTGAGCAAATGTTATTCTGGGTGTGTCTGCAAGGGTATATTTGGATGAGATTAACATTTAAATTGGTGGACTTGGAGTAAAGCAGATTGCCCTCCAAAAGATGAGTGTGCCTCACCCAGTTAGTGAAGTCCTGAATAGATAAAAAGACCAAGTTTCCCAATCAAGAATGCAATCTCTAGCAGACTGTCTTCAGACTGGATCCCTTTGCTGCCTGTCTGGCCTACTAGCCCACCCTGCCAATTTTGGACTTGCCAGCTTCTATAATTATGTGAGTCAGTTTTTTATAATAAATCTCTTCCTATGTATATATACACACATCCTATTCTTTCTGTTTCTCTGGAGAACTCTAATGCAGTAGGTAGTTGGTATAGGGACCTAGGAACGAAATAGATGGGAAGTCTACTAAATATTACTTGATTCATACAATAGGAAAAACTCTAGGTCTGGTGCTCAGAAGTCTGACTAAAGTCACTAGACAGAGAGTCATAGCCTCTTCTCCAGCTTGCAGATGTAAACCAGCTGTCAGACCCAGAGCCCCTTGACTGAAGGGCATGCTGAGTTCTCTTAAGAACTCAAAACTCCCACAATAGATACTATAAACCTTCTTTCAATACTTCCTCAGAGTTGCAGTCTTGAATGGAGTGACTGTATACTGAAAAAAAAAAAAAATCCTCAGATCTGTTGGGGATTAATAAGCACTAGTCCTGAAATGGCACTAATTTCTGGGACCTCAAAACACTACGATGGTCCACCAGCCAACATAGGGGCTAATGGTGGTCAGGTAATGAATGGAATATTGGCCCAACTTAAAATTAAAGAAAGCCTAGTAGGTCTGTGAACCCAGTGGTTGTATCTCCAGTTCTTGAACATGTTAATTACATTACACATACATCATAACTGGCAGAATCCCCAAATTTCCTCTCTGATCCATGTACTGAGAGTTATTGTTGTAAAAACGGTCAAGTAGAAGACCCTAGAAAGTCCTCTCCTTACCAAGGCAGCAAGCCAAAAGCAACAGCACATCCTTATAGGAAATTGAAGAGATTCATGCACCACAGGCTTGGCATCTATCATGTCTCCACTTAAAT
This sequence comes from Neofelis nebulosa, assembly GCF_028018385.1. Classification (NCBI taxonomy): domain Eukaryota; kingdom Metazoa; phylum Chordata; class Mammalia; order Carnivora; family Felidae; genus Neofelis; species Neofelis nebulosa. Next base: position 52,013,986 of record NC_080782.1, read on the forward strand.
TCATCTGTTTGTCCTGTGCCAAAGGTTGATGGATCTGAGACTTACTATGGATTACTGTAAACTTAACAGGTGAGGACTCCAATTACAGCTGCTGTTTCAGGTGTGCTATCTTTATGAGAGAAAATCAACATAACCCTTATGGCCCTTCATATACCATTAGTGATCTGGCAAATGTCCCCCCCCAACCCCCCATATCAATTTGCAATGATGACCAGAAGCAGCTTGTTTTTACCTTGCAGAACCAAGAGACCACCTCTACCGTCTTCCCTTAGGGCTACCTTAACCTACTGTCTGTTACCATATAATCTGCAGAGACTGGGGTCATCCTGACATTTCAGTATATCACAGTGGTCCACTTCACTGATGAAATGCAGACCGGATCTGACACGAAGGTAGTAAACAGTACTTGAGATGCCTTAGTAAAATGCATGTGAGGTTGGAGAGTGAGAGGTAAACCCCGTAAAAATCTAGGGACTCATGTGGCTTGGTGAAGTTTCTGATGTGCTAATGGTCTGGAGCATGTTGCAATAGATCTTTCGAGCTGAACCCAAGTGGCTGTATCCTCTATCACCTACCACTGCAACAGAGGCATGATGCTTGGTGGGCCTTTTGGCTTTTATAGGCAATATATACCATATTTGAGTGTATCACTCTGACCCATTTACCGTAACACTGACCGTTTTGGGTGGATTGGAAAAGGCTCTGTAGAAAGTCCATGTGGTAGTGCTAGCTACTCTGTCACTTGAAACTTAAGATCAGCAGATCCAACGACACATAATGCAGCAAATCAGGATTCTGTGTGGAGCCTTGGGCAAATGCCAACAGGAGAATCAAAGCATATACCTCTAGGGTTTGGGAGCAAATCCACACCCTCTTTTGAAGATAGCTGATTTCCCTTTTGAGAACCAGCTCCATGGGAGCTGTGTGATCCAGCAAGCCATTAACTGGACTGTGCACAGCAGCCATCAATCATCAAGGAGAAATGGCATACAAGGCAGAGAGATCAAGCAGGTCTAGAAAGCACAAGCAAGTGCACAAAGCAAGGGTCAACTCCTTGGACACTTACTCCTGTTACAAGGTTTCCTTTTCCTCAGTCTTTAACTTTGGCTACATGACCAGTTACTTATGACCAGCTGACTAACAAGAATTTTAGGTCTGGTTTATAGTTTATTTTTGCCCAATAGGCTGGTGCATTACCACGTCAATCGGGTACATTTCTGAAATACCCTAAGGAGTATTAGAAATTTCTATTTCTAATTAGAAATTAGAAATAGTATGTCTACTATTTCTGAACCGAGCACTGTCCATAAGTATGATCTAAACTCTAGTATCCCAGGGCAGTTACTAAGGGTTTGATGACTGTTCAGGACTTGGAAAGAACAGATTTATAAGACAAG